>NC_141994.1:4426555-4744055 GCF_049901715.1 Pseudonaja textilis | reverse complement strand
AGAATAGAACACAAAAATGAGCATGAAAGTGAGTTTGTGTCTGTATAAAGAAGTGTAACCCGGGACCATGCTATTTTCAAAAAAGATGTTTTACTTGTATTTTGTGTGTGTGAAAACCCAAATAAAACTTTAATAATAAAAGAAAGAAGTTGCCTTCAGAAGTTGTTGGAGCTTCATCACTGGAACCTTTCAAGAAGAGACTGGACTGCCCTATGTCAGAAATGGTGTAGGGTCTCCTGCTTGGGCGGGGCATTGAACTCACTAGATGACCTACAAGGTCCCTTCCAGCGCTGTTAATCTGTTAAAAATTCTTAATAGAGAATTAGAATAGAATAGAATTCTTTATTGTGTGATTGGACACACAAGGAATTTGTTTTAGTAGAGTATTAGAGTTCTGAAGGCTGTAGAAAATGAAAAATATCAAAAGCAATGGAAAAATGTATGGATATGGCGTCATCAGGAGTTGAGTTCTGTTGAAGGAGGTATTTGCCTTCTCATTTTATATCCTCTACTATCATTAATTGATTTCTTTCATATAATTGACTTTATGTTCAAAAGTAAAACCAAGCTACCCTTGGGGAAAAAAAATAGGGCTGCAAAAACTTGGACAATCACAAGATGGCAGCAGAGAGATGCAGCATAGTCACTCTTACCTGCCATTTGGCTGTGGCCCAGGTTTGGGGGTTCTAGCTGGACACCATTTGCTCAGGAAGTAGAGCCATTTGCTCTAATCTAAGTAGTTTCCAGCATGGAGTAACACAATGGTTTCTCCAGTTGAAATGGAAAGCTATTGGGTGATGAGATGGGGGCAAAAAAGATTTTTGGCACGATATGGCTTGAGAAAAGGGGTTAACTAAAGTGGGAGGGGTAGTACAGAACTGAGGCAAGAAAAAACGAATGGAAAAAATCTCTGGAAAAACCGGGCCTTGAACACGGGAGGCCAGGGAGTAGCGTGGAAAAAGATATCAGACTGAAGTAGAACAAAGTGCAAAGCTGAGGCTGGGCCTTGGAGTTTTTTCAGCTCCTAAGACATTTATTGTTCAGCAGCTTTTACAAAGCTGATAGAATGACTCATACAAGTTTGTTTTAAGCATGGTTTAATAAATCAATCACAGTGTGGCTCATACCTAGTGCTAAGCCTTTGTTTACAAAACACGGACTGGATTCCTGTACTGGACCACATTTAAATCAAAACCAAGTAAAACCTGTTATGGTCTGGCATTATTCTGTGAAGCTAGAATGTTTAGGAAAAGGGCTCCCTACATATTCTGTTCCTTCCAATCTGTCATTGTCCTGGTGAGGATAAATGATTCTTTCAACCTGGAGTATAATTATGAAGCACAGTGGAACTATTATACGTAAGAGAAGATGGACATGGAGCAAATCAGATACAGGAAATTATTTTGTACAAAAGCAAAGAACATTCTGAAGGGGTCTGGAGGAACGAGGATCTCACAGTTAGGTTCAGGCAGGATTGGACCTTTTTTTTTAAAAAAAAAAAGTTTATTTGGCTGTTAAGGATGCAGAGGAAATGGTGATAAATAAATAAGTAAGTTAACAAATAAATAATAAGGAAATGGTGATAAATAAATCATCAAATAACTGCTCTGTCTTACATATTGGCAAAAATAAATCAGAAAATAAAATACAAGCTGAATAGTCATGACCTTGTTGATGATCCAAACTCTGTCAAGGACCTTCAAGTTCTCATCTCTAATGATCTAAGTGCTAGAGCCCACTGTAACTACATAGCCAAAAAGGCATTAAGAGTTGTTAACCTAATCCTACGTAGCTTTTTCTCTAGTAATATCACATTAGTTATAAGAACATACAAAACATTTGCTAGAGCAATACTTGAATACAGCTCATCAGTCTAGAACCCGCATCACGTATCTGATATTAACCCAGTTGAGAAAGTCCAGAAATATTTCACAAGAAGAGCTCTCCACTCCTCTACTTGTTCTACTTGTTGCAGAATACCTTATGCCACCAGACTTAAAATTCTAGACCTAGAAAACCTAGAACTATGCTGCCTTTAGTCCGATCTAAGTATAGTATATAAAATTATACATTGCAATGTCCTATCTGTCAATGAATACTTCAGCTTGAACCATAACAATACAAGAGCACACAATAGATACAAACTCAATGTAAACCACACCAAACTTGATTGCAGGAAATACGACTTCAGTAACAGAGTGGTAAATATCTGGAATACTCTACCTGACTCTGTGGTTTCTTCCCCAAACCCCAAAAACTTTAACCTTAGACTGTCTACTATTGACCTCACCCCTTTCCTAATTCCTCTTTTATTTTTCTTTTATGTATCCATAACTATGTTTATAGTTATACCTGTTATCTTATAATTGCTTGACAAAATAAATAAAAATAAAAAAATAAAAATAAGGATTCATGATGTAAATGTCCCTTTTTTGATAAGTTTTGGTGGCTATTGAAATAGGTGTGTTCAGCTTTCTGAATTGCAGCACCTCTTTTCATTTCATTTTTCAAAGAAAAAAAAATGCACAAGCATTGATTGTCTCATCCTGGAAGAATCTGGGAGTGCTTATGGATAAAAGATTCTTCACCACTGAGGGTAAGCAACCTCCAGTTCATTTTGAACTATAGTTCCCATAGTAGCTTGCTCGTAGATAGAACATAATAGATATTAAACTCATATATTACTGGTAGCCAGAAGGTTTAGAATTGAATCTGCTGTGTAATGAAAACTTGCTGAGTGAAGAAACACGTCTGTCAAAGAAGCTACAATAAATGGGAGTGAGGAAATGGTAGTATAAAGGCAGGATGTAAGATAGACACATAGGCAAAAATTATCTGGATCTTCAGAGTGAGAAAATGAAGAACACAAGCTATAAAAACAGCTGCAAGAGGAATATTTTATAGTAGAACTACTGGAGAGTGGGAGAAACACTGTGATCTGGACAGTACTGTTTTCCAAACAGACTCATGTTGTAGCCTGCTCTTCTTCCTGAAGCATATCTACCGGCTACATGGAGTTCTGAGGAAAATCATATCTGACCAGGCGGTCCAATTTATGGCCAAATAGGGGAGGGATTTGTGAGGCTAATTGAATCCTCCCAGAGGCTTAGCTTAGCTTTTCATCCAAGTACAAATGGGGTGGTAGAATAAGCTAATGCAATGATAGAGCAGTACTTGCGGTTCTGTGTTAACTACCAACAAACAAACTGGGTGGACCTATTGCTTTTGCTGATACATGGCTAATAATGGCATACATAGCAGTACAGGACTTGCTCCCTTTAAGGTAGCTAAGGGAGTAGAGTTTGTTCCCATGCCAGAACTTCCCTGGGAACCACCCTCTTCAGTGAATTTAACAGAATGCTTAGGGGAAATGTGAAGGGGCTGTAGCTAAAGCCACTGAAACAGAAAAGCAACAGGAGGATAAACGAAGCCACCACCACCCCGAGGCCATTTCACATTGGAGAGAAAGTTTACCTCTCCACCAAATATTTAAAGTTAAAGCTGCCAAGCAAGAACCTGGCTCCTAAATTTATAGGACCTTTCCCCATCCATAAAAATCATTAATCCGGTTAACAGTAGAGTTAAAGCTTCTGTGCCTGTTAGGGAAAGTGCACCCAGTTTTCCATAGTAGTTTATTGAAGCTGGTAACATAATCAGCATTTCGTCCAGCCGAGCAAATGGCCCCCGGCCCATTTGTAGTGGAAGGTCAACCCCATTATGAGAACCTAGAGTACACAAGCGAAGACTCCAATACCTAATGCAATGGAAAGGTTATCACTTGTCAGAAGCTTCCTGGGTGAAAAGTAAGGACATGAAGGCAGAGAGGTTGGTTAGGAAGTCCCATAAAAAGAATCCCCTGAAGCCGAAGGAATTGCTTGGGGAGAGGTGTGTCAATATTTTTCAGATGTTCCTCACACAAGGGGAGCCAACTGTCCATACTATTTTCCTGGTTCAACGTTGCCATGCTGCATGGGAGGGGGGAAGGAGGCTGGAATGCATTGCTAGACACAACATAGATCTTTCTTGTGAGAACCAAGGTCAACTCTTGGGCGATGGAGGAAGGAGGAGACAAATACATGAGAAGCCTGATGGGCCAACATGATTAATGACACTGGAGGCTCTTGGTCATTACTGGTTTTAATTATACTGTAACTGCAGGGAAAGTCAGAGTTGACTTTCCTTCGAAGTGTTCCGGTATGATATACCCAATAAAGAAGTTCTTTGAGGAAATGCTTGATTTGCTTGGGTTCGTTAGTCGGAACCTTTACAATGATGTTTAATGGTGTGTGTGTATGTGTTTGTGTTAATTCATTTCTAAGACTGGAGGGTGTGGGGGTAGACACTCTAATAGTAATATACAAAATCATAAGGCCTTATTCCAAAAGGAAATTTGAGAAATAGAGCTCATTGGCTTGTGAAAAAGCTCTCTGAAAATAATGATGGTTTTGTTTCATTTGAATTGAATAAGAGATAATCTAAAATGAATAAGAGTAAATATGTAAGAGGCATTTGGAAAGAGTGCACCAATAAGGAACCACCACGGTCTTAGATACTTTATATATTTTGAGTTATAAACGGTATGTGGAATAAAGCAAGACGAGTTATTAAAAACTTTCATCTAAATAACTTCTTGCAATCCTGGTTGTTACTTCATTTTTTCTTTACTAGACACAGAAATGTGCATTCCCCCTCCTTTTTAAATTTATGAGTAAAGAAAATTTTCTTTTGAAGTTCTAGTCAGCCAACTGGGGCCATCTCCGTTACATTTTTACATCTGTTTCTACATCTGTTTTACTTCCTGACACATAAAATACTATGACTAAGTATGTTTAGATTTCACTGTGATATTTTGGGGAGGGAGGGAATGAATATGGCCTCAAGCTATTTAAAGTTGCTTTGTGGCTTTAATATAGAATATAATAAATTCATGTTGTCTACTCAAGTATTGCAAGCTATCATAGATCACATCTGAGCTCGTTTCCTCTATTAAAGAAATTAAGATAAATAGCTGTGGATTTTAAGTCAGTTGCTTTATCTCAATGGATTAATGGTAGTGGTGGTTGCATTGGTCCCAGAAAGTATACAAACAATCTTAATATAGGAGATAAGACCAATACTATTTTATCATAGTTGTGCTTACTGCTGAACAAATATATGCACAGGACTGAACCACGAGAGATACAAAATACTGCAGATGGCAAAACACTTTAGTGAAGCCTTCCCATCCCCCTGCAAGTTTTTAACCAGTGTGAAACTCCTAGTAGTCTTAAGTTCAAGATAGCAAAAATTGAACTGTTCTCTGAGATGCATTCAATAAAATACTGTATGTTATATAGCGGAAGCTCTGGAAACAGGACCACTGCAGGGATGAGATAATGTGAAGGTCACCTTCAAGGTCATGCTTATTTCAGACCCCCTCTTTGCCTTACACCAAACTCGGAATTCCTCCTCCAGTCATGTCAGCTCAGGAATTCTGGGAGTTGAAGTCCACAAGTCTTAAACTTGCCAAATTTGAAGAGCCTTGCCTTACACAATGCTAAATATGCCTGAAAACATACTTTCCACTGTTATGTTAATGTTTTCTCCAAGGGAATTCCAAGTCCATGCAACTACAAAGTGTCATTATAAAAAATGATGGAATTGAAATAAACACAGACTGGGCTCTTGGTCTGAGCTCCAAGCTTGGCAATTTGGTTGCAAATGTTTCATCACTATTCGAGGAGACATTCTAAGTGTGCTTTTGTCAGCCTTCAAGATCTTCTACCTTTGCTTTGTATCTTTCAGCTGCCATAAGTAACGGGGGAGGAGGGGGGATAAGTATGGGAAGCGAGCTGGAGGTGTTACAATCTAGTATTGTATAAACTGAGGAATGGGGAGAGTACATTCTTGCTTAGGTTTCTATTTCTTGCTTAGCTTTCTTTTCTCTGAGTATCTGCAAACCTTTATCAAAGTATGCCAAGGTCAACGGACAGAAACCTCATCACCACCTGAAGATGTCCACATGATGATATTCACAACTTTTAATTGGAAGAATCATTTGAACTATTGGGGGTGGGAACATTTCCATCACTTTGTATATGTGATTTATGTGCCTATTTCCTCAGATTCAGAATTCTCTCATTGCTACCATTTCAGGACCAGTAAAAGATATCTTTTCTCTAACTAAAAGAGTCTAAGTATTTCTTTCTTGGATTTTGAATGGAGCACCAGCTGACAGCTTTGAATAGTGCTCACCTGTCAGAGCACTGGTCTTTAAATACATTTTTATGGGATGCAAATGAGTGTGGATGTTGTCTGTTCAGCTACTTCTGAGCCAAGGTCTGACTTCGGACTGTTTGATTGTCTGGCTGTTTGTTACTGAGGCATAGTTACTTTGGTTTTAAATACCGTCTGCGTGATGTAAATTAGTGTTTTTTGTTTGGATACTGTTGAGTCATGATCTGATTTCAATCTGTTTGAATGGCTGGTTGTTACTGTGATGTGGTGCGATTTCTTGTGAGTTGATGGGTTGTGAATTTTGTTGTTGCATAGTGGGGGGCCTGTTTGTTCACTTTAAATGCTATCTTTGGGATTGCGGTTGATGCGGTTCTTTCATTCTCAGCAATTGGTAGACTGGATCGATGTTAATATGCCTGTTTATTGATTTACTGGTGGAACACCAGGCTTTGAGGAATTTCCTTTCTCTCTTTGATGTCACCTGGGTTACAATTGTGGTCCTGGTAAGATTCTGACTCTTCGTGGATGGGCATGAGAGATAGTGGGTCATGTCTTCTAATAGCAAGGAAGTATTTGTGCAGTCTGGTTGATAGTTTTCTTCCTGTTTGACCAACATAGTTCTTTTCACAATTGCTGCACTGCATTTGATACATGGCACCTGATCTTTGGTTTGTTTCTGTCTGCCCTTTTGGTTTTGATAGGGTCTATCTGATAGTTGAGGTTGGTTTGTGGGCTACCGTGAGATCATGTTGACATAGTAATCTTGCTGTCTTTTCTGAAACATTCTGTATGTAGGGAATTGTGATTTGTCTGGTCATTGTTGTTCTTGTTATGGTTGTTGTATTGCTTTGAATGTATCTATTGTTTGTGTGTAGACATCTTTGGATGAAGTTTCATGAAGTTTTGTTTCTCTCGAAAACTTTGTATAGGTGTTTTTGTTCTGCTGTTCTGGCCTCTGTGGTGTTACAGTGGGATTCCAGTCTTCCAAACAGTGTTCTGATATAGCTTTGTTTGTGGCATTTTGAGTAGTTGCTGTGGAAGTTGAGGATTTGATCTGTATGTGTTCGATCGTGGGAAAGAGACTTGAGACCAGTGTGACTTTCAGCTCCTTATTTCTTTGTTAAGTCCTGTTCAAAGATCTTGGAGCCGCGGCAACCCTTCTTATAGGGATTTTCCGTGGCTCGCAACCAATGACGGCTCTTTGAATTTCCTGTGATCAGCTGTGCCAATCGCGGGCAATTCTTAGTGAACCAATCCCAACAGGTTATTTGAACCAATCACCGTACAGTGTCTTTGGACCAATCAGAAGAGGGTATTCCAAGTATGTTAATATGGAACACCCCTCCCCTCTTGGTTCAGTCCAACCTATGTAATCTAAATATCACCAGAGATGCTGTGTAGATGGGATGTGGATTTTTGTCCTCAAATGAACATGTGCCACGGATTAGGCTATATTCTTCCTGGTGCTTTTGTTTCCTTCTGAATGCTAAAGGAAAGGAATCTGGCTTCCCGGGATGCATTGGTTTTGGGACTGAGAGTTGATGGGTAAAGGACCTGATCAGCTTCCAAACAATACAGGTTGGTATTTGGCTCCGGCCACTAGATTGGGCCAGAGAATAACAACAGTATAGACACAAATTATATGCTGGGCCATGACACTTGCCTTGTATCCTCTAGGCCTAGCACCATTAATTCTTCAAGACTATTTTGAGTCCAGATGGATTAAGGCTGTCGAATCTAAACTTTTAAATCTAGGCTCTTCTCCCTCCTCTGTTTTTAAGATAAAGTGTGATCAGGCGAAACAAACCCCGAAGCAAAGGATAAAGGATACAGAGCGGCATGCAGATTTGGGAAGGCCCTGGCCTTCCTCCCCCCAGTACACAATAGTTATATTGTCATTGCTGCCAGCTATCTTACACAGCTGGAAACACCCAACTATCAAGAGAGGTTTCTCTCTTTCCCAGTGTCTTGCTCTCCCTTCTACTGCATTGAATGATAAATATAAAAAGGATGCTAGACTGAAAGGCTTTGCTTCTGTGAATCTGGAGAGGTGGAAACTACAGAAAATCATCTTCTTTGTTATTCCTTTTATAAAGACATGTGAATCAGAGTCATCCTACCATTGATTAGCAGATATCCTTGTCACACATATTCAGTCTATGCTGCTTGCAGATGAACTATCTTTTGTTACAATGCATGTAGCTTGGTTTCATGCAGCAGCACAGAAGATCTGTTGCACCCTGATGGGTCAATTTTCTACTAAATACATTCTATGTATGCATGTAACTATATAACTGTAATTCATCTCATTCTAGATATTAGTTTTGTAATTTTAGATGTTTAATATAATTTTATTGACTATATTATAATTTAATATAGGCTGCATCCTAGACCTCGCTCGTATTTATTAGGTAGTTTTATTTTAATGTATTTTAATTTTAACCATATATTCTTCCTATCTTGGTTCTTCAAAGTCTAATTTTCACTTCCTTTGATGCCACAGGGAATACTGTAGCTTGCACAATTCTTAGCTTTGTAGATATAGAAACATTCGAGCATTTGAATAACTTTTCCACAGCTTTCATGGGCCCTTCACCAAGTAGTAGTCAGTGGCATTTTACGTGACCGTTTGTTCTTTTACTGATGTGGTGGGATCTCCAACTAAAGTAGAGGGGAGAATAAAGAGACAACCTTTTGGAAATACTCTGTGGGAAGAAGACTCTTGAAGACTTTATCTACCTGTTCCCACCCCCAAAAAATGCAGTTATTCTGGTGAGATTCTTGTAAATAGAAGAACAAGAAGGGGACTACTTTGACCTACTCATGGAATTGTTTTTGTTCCTTGTGCTTGGTGACTGTTAATGGTTGATCCCAAAAGGGAGAAGCTATCCCTCACTTCAGTATCCTCAAATCTAAGTCCAGTTATTCTACCTATTGTCATTAGCTTGGTAATTTTTTACTTGTAATTTTAATCACTTTTTTTGTTCACTGTGCTCCTTGACTCTTAGCACTGGAAGCTCTTTGGCTTTTTTTAGCAATCATGGTCATATCTTCAGCATTGATGTTTCTTCCTTCAGTCTTAAAACCACGATCATCTTCTTCCAGTCCTTCTGGACTGTTTGTCATTTACGGTTCAAACCATAAAGGGAAAGTATATAGCCTTGTCTCACTTCTTGAAACCAGTTTGTTTCACCATGTTCTGTCAGTACTGTGACTTCCTAATCAGTTTATAAGTTTCTCAAAAGGAGAATGAGATGTTCTGAGATTCCCATTTTTCTAAGCACTTTCCATAGCTTGACATGACTGAGGCAATCTGAAGACTTTCTTAATTATTCAGCAGTCATTATCTCATGTTCCTTGGTATTTTCTAAAGCCAGCTTGATCACCAGGCATCTCTTTTTCCATGTAGTGTTTTAGTCTGTGCTGGATGATCCTAAGCATTATTTTTCAAGTATGTGAAATTAAGAATATTGTACAATATTATGCACAGTCTGTTAAGACTCCATTTTAGTATTGGAATATAGATTGACTTCTTCTGACATTTTTCAGATTTGTTGGCATAACTTAGTCTGGTTCTTCTGTTTTTTGTTTCTTTTGCCATATTTCAGTGGATATTCCATCAGTTCCCCTAACCTTTGAACTATGTTGCTTCTTTTCAGATAGGATTAAAGAAAAATTTGATGTTACATGTCCTAGAACAGAGTTCCCCAACACTTCTGAGTTGCCAGTCTGGAGGGGGGAGGCAAGTGCCTTTATGCGTGCATGCACATACACAAATGTGGCTGTGAGCACATGTGCAACACTCATGTCCACGCATCGCTCACAGCGATGCTAGTGCAAGTGGAGGTACAAGCGCACAGATGTGCACGTCCTGGCCAGTCACGCTGCCCAGTAGCCAAGCGGCTAAGACCTGGTAGTGGGTCATGGTCCATAGGTTGGGGACCCCTGTCCTAGAACAACCATGATGAACTAAAAATGGATGGTGGTAACAGGAAAAGCTATCTATGTACAGGTTATTTGGATTTCAGTTGAGATGTAAAGAAATATACTTCCGGGTGATTCTTAGGAGAAGATGTCCAAAAGGTGCTTTTTCAAGTGGCAACTGGACTTTCTGGTTTCCTGTGATGATATTCTTGCAACATATGGAATCATCAAATCTCAAAAAAGACCCTACAAGCGCTCCTTAATAGCAGACAATGAAAGAACAATAAACAAAGCAATGTTGTCATTCATACGTTGCAGAACTATCAGAAAAGCTTAGGAGGATCTTCAGCCAACACAAGATATGCGCACACTTCAAACTCAGGAATACACTAAGGCAGAAGCTCGTCCACCCCAAGGATAAAACAGGGAATATCAGGGCTTGCATAATTCTGATCTGTGTAGATATAAAAACATTCCGGCATTTGAATATCTTTTCCCAACTTTCATGGGCCCTTCACCAAGTAGTAGTCAGTGCCATTTTTCTTGACAGTTTGTTCCTTTACAAACCCAAGAATGTACTAAGGCAGAAACTTGTCCCCCCCACTCAAGGATAAAACACTCAGACACAAAATAAGCAACGTGGTATGTGCAACACAAGGCAATGAGCTATGTGCAGATCTGTACATTGGGGAAACAAAATAACCACTTCATAAATGCATGGCACAACACAGGAGAACAAACCCATTAAGACTATATTCAGCCGTCCATCTGCATTTAAAAGAGGGCAAAGTCCACATTTTGGACAGAAAGGACCACTGGTTTGAAGAGGCCATCTACATCAAAATTGAACAGCCCTCTCTCAACAGAGGGGGAGGGATATGGCATCATCTATCTCCAGTCTACAACATGGTCCTTTCAATGGTTCCAAGAAGGTTCCACACCCATTTGTACCATTCAGGTGACCCTGATGACACAGTAACCTTCAAGTGCCTTAACGACTCACTAAAACAATGCAAATGACCAACTGTCTGCAAGGAGTACAAATCCTTCCATTCCCCACCATCCAGTCAGAACTGAAGAAGCTTCTTGGATAAGAAGCCAAACATCTTCAAAGAAAAACCAGAAAGTCCAGATGCCTCTTGAAAAAGAACTTTTGGGACAACCATGACCGGGATGACTGAGAATCTCCATAGTCACTTATGAGAAGATGTTAATATAAAGCCTATTATGGCATCTGTGGGATAATAAGTATGCTTTAAGTTATTTTTCCCTAGTTTGGAGCTTTCCTAGTACAGTTTAACATAACATTGTCTTGCATTGTTGTCATAAAGTAATTAATATTTGCTATTATGTCTTTTTGGGGAGCAATGGCTCAGCAATTAAAGACTCGGAGCTTCTCAGTTGGAAAGCTGACAGCCCACGTTCGAAACTTGAGTGCTCTGCCATGGGGTGAGTCCTGTTATTTGTTTTAGCTTCTGCCCACTTAGCAGTTTGAAAGTGTGAAAATGCAAGTAGATAAATGGATACCACTTCAGTGGGAAGGTAAAAGTATTCCATGCACCTCAACATATAGTCAGCTGGCCACATAACCATGGCAATGTCTTCAAACAACTCTTGCTAAGAAACAGATAAGCATCATCCCCTAGAGTTGGACATGACTAGACAGGGGAAACTTTTCCCTTTATGATGTCTTTTAATTCATAGGCCAATGCTTTCTAAGGTTGCATTCCATTCATGCCTGTCTTTGAGATCAGAGTGTGGGGAGTAATCAGCGCAAAATATAACATATTTCACTCTTTCCCACAAGACCAATCAATGAATATCTGCCAGGTGCAACATATTCACAAGATGTTGTCTTGCTTGGAAAGTTCACCCTCAACGAAGAATCGCTGCATTTTTTAGAGTGTGATATATTGGTTAACGGTCTACTATTAACTGAAGCTTCGAAATCATCTTCAAGGATAAATATATGAAAAGCACATTATAATAATCTATCCATGATGTAAGGAAAGCAATGGTAAAAGTTGCCAGGGCTGACCAATTTAGGAATATTTGTGGTGAGCATACTAAATACAACTGCATAAAACCGTTACCTGTCATTACTCCTATCTAGAAGTTTTTGGGTAGGAAAGGATCTATTGACCTATAGCACCTACATCTTCTTGCATTTAATTTCAGTTTAAGTTCCTAATTTTACCAATGTATTAGCTGCATGCCAAATAAAGATGAGTAATAAAGTTAACATGAAAATAACCAGAACTGGCTGTTTCTATGAATATTAAAGTAGGAGAAGCTATAATTGGATAAGTTTGCAGAGAACAATTGGATGTTTAAAAGAACAGAAGCAGTTCTGAATAGGTCTATGCTTTTTGCCAACTTATATCATCCTCAGCCTGGTATCTTTCAGGTAAGCTGTGTTACATGGCATTTTAGAATTGGCATGCCTTTTCTCCTTATAGTTACTATAATTTAGCATCTGGATCTGTTCAATTATAGTTCCTGTTATTTCCGGTTAGTAGGGCTATTAGGGTTAGGGTATACACATCTGGATGCCAAATTGCAACATCCATTTATGTGTACATTGAGGAAAAAATGCAGTAAGAGTCAGAAAGATTGAATGCAAACTATAAAAATGGCTTGACTTCCTAGAAGACGGAAAGTTTTCCTTGGAGCTTCCAAACGAGATTTTCGAATGGCTTAAATCCAAAGGCATTGGGTCTCTATTCTTTTTTTTTTTTTAGCTCAATGTATTTTGGAGTAGTTTTGTTATAAGGACAAAAAATATAATAGATTGTAAAAGATAATTAATGTGGGGAAATTATTATGTTTTCCATGTACAGTCCAATTTTCCAAAGAAATGAAACATACAAATTGCACAATACAATCTTTGCTTAAGGGCTTAATAGTTGGGTGCTTGTGATGTGGAACAGCATCACTCCTCTTCTTCAGAACACTACCGGGTTGTCTGCTTCCATCAAGAGTGCATCTTTATGAGTATCATTTATTTATTATTGTGATAACTATATTGCTTCATCAAATGTTTCACAAACAGCTGGAATCGCCAATAATTTGATATTTCTTGCTGATTGGAGGAATATATAGCAAAATAAACATAACTGGAAAATTTACAGACCTGACTGCTGTTCTGAACTGCAAGATATTAAATATTTTCAATCTTTTTTTATTTTCATTACAGTAGCTGAATATTAATGTCACTGTGAAGAATTCAGTATTAGGAGGCTGACATTTGCCTTTGGGTGATGAAGCGTTTAGATAAAATATAACTAAAAGCACAAGTCCTGATGAGGTCATGTATACCATATGAAGGCTAATCATCATCACCCTTTCTGGTGATGATGATTTATTGCTATATACTAATTTTTCACAGGATACATCAACTGTTCTGTGAATTTGGAAATCTGCTATACGTTTCCCCCAAACAGCAAGAAATATCTCGGGATACTATTTAAAAATGTTATATAACATATTTTTAAAAACACAACATTCTTATGGTCTTTCTGTTTCATAATGAACCATTGTAGCCATTGTGTGAAGAGAAAAACCCTTTTTTACATCACTGTTGATTGAAAAGCATTTTTAAAACAAAACAGCAGTTCTAACCTTAAAAGCATTGTGTGTTTATCAATGGTGGGATTCAATTTTTTTTTACTACCGATTCTGTGGCTGTGGCTTGTTGGGCCTGGCAGGGGAAGGATACTGTAAAATCTCCAGTCAGAGGGGTTATTTGCCGGTTCTCCAAACTATTCAAAATTTCCGCTACCGGTTCTCCAGAACTGGTCAGAACCTGCTGAATACCACCTATGGTTTATATTCTACTAGTTCCTCTGCAATACTTTGCAAAATGAAAGCCAGAATTATTGGTTAATTAAAAATATTTTCTGATTCATTCATGTGAATGTTTTTGATCATAAGAGCAGAAAAAATATCAATTTATTAATTTCATCCACTATGAAGTATCATAATTTACCTAAACGTGGTAAGTTCAGTTAGATGAAACTAAAGTGGCCTCATCACTGTTGAGCTTTCCGAGATCCCTCGAAGCCTGGTTATGCTGGCAGATCCGAGGAGCCTAGAATGGCTCTGCAATTTTTAACATCCTTTTATCTATTATTCTTGGTTTTAGTTTGGTTTTATATTTCTTAATATATTTTAATTGTTTTTAGCTCAGTTATAGGCTGCCCTGAGTTGCTTGTTTTTAAGATGGGTGGCTGTATACTTTGATTTAATAAATAAATATAAATAAATACCTGTTCAGATAGTTATTAACTTAAAAAAGTAGTCAATCATGACACCATATTTCTGCATTTTTTTAAAAAAAGAAATCTAATCCAGTGGTTTTATGAGCTGAGACATACAATCTAGTGAATGATAATAAGGCCGATATTTGCAGAACGCAAGAATTGGGAAGGCGCTGCATTCAACTCCTTGCTCATTTCAAGGATTTGAACTAACACACAGGTATTCCTTGAGTAGCAACTGCTTTATTTAGCAGTTATGATGTTGATGAAAAAGTAACTTTATGACCAATCTTCCCACTTATGACTTTCCCATTTAGGAAAGCTGAAGTAAAATTTAAGTACCACTGTGGTTTCACTTAGTGACCACTTCACTTAACAACCAAGTTACCAGTCTCAATTGGGTCGCTGAACAACAATTAAACATATTCCTGGCTATTCTACTTTTATGAATCCAGTGAGGAAGAGCCTTTGGGGAACATATCCATTAAAATGTAATATTGCTCATTCCTTCTTCAAATTTACATAGATATTTTTCAGTCAAATCTACAGATGGAACTTGTGAAATGCTTCTCAAAGTTCTGTCTTCAATTCTATCACTGGTTCTCTGTTTATTGCCCTGTTATAAAAGTTGTCACTATTGTTCCTGATGCATTGTGAGATAGAATCTGTTTACTTCATCCTAGTTCCTTTTTTATAACCATCTGGAAGGTTCTGTGGCAAAATTCTTCCTGCAATATTGAGACGACTGCTCAACACAATACTGTCTGTCAATTCCAGGCCAGTGCTGCATTGAAATGGTATTTGGGAGTTGTTGTGTTGGTTATAATGACATGAGAAGGTCAACTAATTATCAGTGTGTTACATTTTCAAGTCCATGAGGTTCTTTGGTTTTTTTTTTACTGATATTACCTGAAAGTATGTCTCAATATAAGTGGTCCTCATTTAGTGACCACAATTAGGACCAGCAATTCAGCTGTTAACCAAGAGGTAATTAAATGAAACCAGGATTGTTCTTGTGATCTTATCACAGCTTGCCTTTGTTTTATAGCAGGGCTGTCAAACTTGTGGCCCACGGACTGGATGCATCACGCACTGGCCATGCCCACACCTGGTTTAGCAATGGGGGAAAAAGTCATGCTACGTCATATGACGCTGCCATGACAATGCGAGTTTGACACCCCTGCTTGCAAATATCATAAATGTGAGGATCACTTTTTCATCACTTTGTAACCGTGAAGGATCACTGTATGATGCAAGTCACTAAATGAGGACTAAATTTAATGGTTGTGAAGAAATACTCTGACACAAAAAGAAAACACTTGTTATGAATTTGTGAAGAAATAAATGCTTTTCAGATATCATGAATATTTCCAAAATCTGGCATGATGCTATCATGACTGTGTGTATTAGTCTCTGTTGTAGAGACATGGTTGCTTGTGAAATGAGTTTAAAGGCAAGAGGCTTATCTGAGGCAGTATAAGCTCCTTTAATGCCCTCTCTGACAGTGAAATATTGAATTTGTAGAGTTGTATTAAGGTTCTTTTGGGGTCCAGAAATGATAAATTTCTCCACAGAGAGCTGCTTAAGCTCCTTATCAGGTTATGCCTTACCCTATCATTGACATTTTGGGTGATATTTCCATTTATTTCTTTGTGTGCAGACGAATGGATGTAAAGCCTCCACCCGTGTTCTTGTAAGCTGTATTCTTGTAAGCAATAGCACTTTCCCCCTTATTAAAATCTTGCTGATTTACCATAGTTCATTGAGGCTATAATCCTTCTAGATTATAGCCTCCAGATGAAACTTATTTTGAGCAATCACTCTGCCCCATTCATGAAATTTTATGTGGAGAATTCAGGCATTTCTTCCTGCAATTTCTTCCTCTTTTTGTTGCTACAATTTATTTTAAAAAGGAAGGAACAATAGGATTTGCAGCATAATATCTTCTTATGTGTAATGGTAGGAGCTATCCATCAAGAAATATTTACTGAAGTTTCAGTTGTTCACAATTGAAATTTACTTTTTTCCCATTTTACAATCAGTTAATCATTTTTATTCTAGCTGTACAGCATTTCTGCTCACTCATTTCCTCAAGTAGTCCCTAACGTGATGCCCAAAGGCATACCTAAGTTCTCTGTAAACAATTTCTTAAAACCAACCAGACTTCCAAGTCCATATTTAATGTCAATACTTTAAGAAAGAGAACTTTTGAAAAATATTTTGTAAAGGAAAGTTATTTTCTTTATACTTGCAATAATTTTTCTGCATCTCACATGAATCCCATAGGGATTTTTAAAAATAGAACGGTCAGTTTGTACGTGTTAGAGTTCATCCATACATGTCCTAGGCAGTTTACAGTCAGACACTTGGAGACGTTGCTCTGATAAGATGCTTGTACTGCAGATGACGCAGCCTGTGCTGTGTTGGGTCTTCCTTTCATACATCTAGACTAGAGGACATCCAGTTGGAAAGGTGGGTTGGAATGTACCTCAATGCTACCAAATTGAAGTATAGCTAAAAAAAAAAGGTAAAAGTTTTCCCTACCAGTTGTACCCTACTCTGGGCTTGGGGTGCTCATCTCCGATTCACATTTCTGTCGTCATGTGACTGGCATGACTATAAACCAAGATTCATAGAAAGCTGTTACCTTCAGGCCGAAGTGATGCCTGTTTATCTACTTGTATTCTTACTTGCTTTCAGACTGCTAGGTTGGTAGGAGCTGGGGCAAGTAATGGAAACTCACTCTGTTATGTGGTACTTAGGTCTCAAACTGCCTATCTTCCATTTAACAAGCCCAGCATCTTAACCACGGCTGCCATGCCTCCCCATAAGTATAGTTACTGAAACATAAGTCCCATGTATAACAAAGCTAGTTATACTACTTAGTTATACTACTTCTACTTAGTATACTACTTCAACGCCTTTCATCAAAATGACACTGTAGAACCTTTTGGATCTCAGGGACCACCAAACTCATAATTTTAAATCCCAGGGATCACTAACTGGTTCTGTGGCCATGGCCTAATTTGTGGGTGTGGCTTGGTGGTCATGTGACTGGCTGGGCATGGCTTGTATGTAAATATTATAAATATTGAATTTTTTAATTAAAAAAGTGCATCTTTTACCCAAAATCAGGCAAAGCAGGCAGGCAGATTGAGTTGCTCACAGAATCACAGATTCATTCAGAGATCTATCTATCTGCCATCAGCTTGCTCAGTCTGTCACATAAGATTTGCTTGCAAGCAAACTCACAAAATTAACTCACAACACACCATGTATGTAAATATTGAATTTTTTTATAAAAAAAGAGCATCTTTTACCCAAAATCAGGCAAAGCAGGCAGGCAGATTGAGTTGCTCACAGAATCATTTGTGATCTATCTATCTGCCATTGGCTAGCTCAGTCTGTCACATAAAATTTGCTTGCCGTGAGTCTGCAATCCTAAGGGAGGTTCGGCTGTGCTTAAAAGCAGAGCCGAAGATCTAAAGACTAGCTAGAAAGCAAGAAATCCAACCATTTCCTGCTTCCTAGCTAATCTAAATCTCCCGGCACAGTAGAACAGCTGATGGTCGGATAAAGGAAAAATAGCAATTTAGCAGGCAAGTTTGCCGGGTAAGGAGTGAGTGGGCGGGGAGGGTTCCCACGGGCCATGTGGGTGGTGCAGCCTTGTGTTTCTGTGTAGCCTGGATTAATTGCTTTAGGAGGATGCTCTGGGGGTGAGATTTCTCTGTGGCCCACCAAAATTTTCTCGTGGCCCACCAGTGGGCCACAGCCCACCAGTTGGTGACCGTTGCTATAGAGCACTGCATACCAGAACAACTAGACACAAGAACAATTTCCCCCGAAAGCCATTACTCTGCTAAACAAACCATTCCCTCAACACTGTTCAGCTATTTACTATTACTGTTAATCTTCTCATCACTCCTTATCACCCATCCCCTCCCACTTATGACTGTATGACTGTAACTTTGTCACTTGTATCCTTATGATTTAGATTGACTGTTTCCTAGTATGATTTGATTACTTATTGTACCCTATTACTATCATTAAGTGTTGTACCTGGTGATTCTTGATGAATGTATCTTTTCTTTTATGTATACTGAGAGTATTTGCACCAAGACAGATTCCTTATGTGTCCAATCACACTTGGCCAATAAAGAATTCTTCTTCTTCTTCTAGTAAACATACAAAAAAGTAGTTCTTGTGTTAGATTATTTTCTCTTATTTGCAACCAGGCCATAATTGGGAATCTAATACTTCTTAAAACTTTCTTAAAATAACTGTGGGCTGGTGTTGACTTTTAAGATATCTTTATGTTGGTGTACCAACTATTAAAAGAACACTTTAGAGATGATGTAGTACATTTTTGGGACCATGTTTAAAAGCATGTCCAGGAAATGACTTTTTGTTATACAGGCAAGAAATGTTGTTTGTTACCCATTTCTTCCATAAATCTCAGTAGTATTTCTGGAGATGGGGGTGTGTAGAAGAGGAATCCAAGGGACATTACATGCTATTATTTACCATTCAGATTCTTTTAAATAAAACCACATAAATAGTTTTTCAGCCTTAACAAATTAGCTTTGCATTAAATTTAGGTCATTTACCAGATGTGCATCATATACACTAACCCACAGACATACAAACACACACAAATATCTTATGTATAACAAGCTAAAGAGTGATAGTTATATCCTTAGTTCAGAGGATGAAAGGGCTTCCTCTGATTTCCTTCACTAGGGACACCTGGGAAGAAGTTTAAAGGAGAGGCAATCTGAGAGCTGTGTTTTCTGGGAATGTAATGTGATGACATAATGGCAACACAGCCAGATAATAATTAGGAATCCTTTTATATTAGCTCCAAACTTTGACCCCAAGATCCTGGTTACCTTCTGGTCTGGAGAAAAACTCTCCCAGGAACAGCCTTTGGCCGCAGAGATTCAAGTCCAAAGCATTGTCAACAGAAAACCTTAACTATAAGTACAACCAAGGCAAGATGAGGTAATTAATCCAGCAGGGCAAGGTCAACCCATTTGGGAGGATGCCAGGAACGCAGATAACTGCAGTCAACACAAGATAAACTCATGTTTGTTCCTGGCAAATGCAGCTCTCAGCTGCCTGTCCGTTAAACTCTCTTCCCAGGTGTGCCTAGTGAAGGGAATCAGGGCCCTTTCCTCCCCCGTAAGCCGCACAACGCACGTTACTTTCTTCTCCGTCCTTCCCTGTAAACTCTAGGATGAAAAGGGGGTGGGCCTAGGCCTTCCTCTGAACTCCCTCTCCCTTGTTCTACCTCTCCCTGCTCTGCCCAGCCTGAATTTTCTTTCCCCAGTTTCCTCCACAGCCAATGGAGCCACACTCCCACTCCTTGTCACCTGTTCGTCTTCCTCCTTGGATTCAGACTCCAACAGGGACATAACACAGGAGTATCAAACTGGATTTCTTCAAGGGCCGAATAAGCAATATAGTTCTCTGCGGGCCAGTGGGGAGGATGGGGAGATGGGATGGATTCCCCCTGCAGCACTCTGCTGGGCCAAAAACAGGTGCAGGGGGGCTACGTTCAGCCTCCCACACCCCATTTTGTGCAGCAGAGGCACTACAGGCTGGTCCTTTGATATTTTCAGGTGGGGCCCACAGGCCAGATCTAAGCACCATGTGAGCTGGATCCCCCACGTGGGCCTTGAATTTGACAGCCCTGGTACAGATCATATATGTGTAGGAGACCGTTTTGGCTAGAGTGGATAATTGTGGGGTTTCAATTGTCTCCTAGGGCATCTGTGTCTGTTGGGGTTTGGGGAAGGGGTTGTAGGAAATGGGTTGTAGGAATGGGAGCAGAGGAGGCTTCCAAATTGTTCTTCTTCTCTCCTTTATTCTAGCTTGGGCTTCCCCAAAATAAATTGTTTTTCTTCGGTGTACAGCAATATAGTACAATGGTTGGAGAGGATTGTGGGCAGTAAACTGGAAATTGGGCTCATTCACATTGATGATGTACCTAGATAAGTAATGAAATATTTTCCTCATTTATCAAGACAGGAGCACCAGGCATTTACCAAGTGATGAATTGGAAAAGCTTTCTTGGTCAAAGAGCATATTTTTCCATTCTCCCATCCTGGAATAAATATAAGCAGGATTGGTTTTTAAAATCCTCTCTCTCCAATAGGTTACCTGATTGGAAAGAAAGCTTTCTCCTAAGACATATATATATAAGAACCTGAATTTACAAAAAAAAAACATTTATCGTTTATTACAGATGGAATCAAAGTGAGCATATTTTAGGCAAAAGAGCTCAGAGCAGAAATTGCTTTCCAGAAGGTTGAAGAGAAAGCATATGCTGCCACCAAATGGATAATTGGACAAACTTCTCTACTGCACTTGGAATGGCTAGCAGAAAGGAGTTTAATCATGGAAAATGTTGCTTCTTTATGTTTTATGCAACATTGTCGACAGATTAGATAGATAGATAGATAGATAGATAGATAGATAGATAGATAGATAAAGAGACAGATAGGCAGATAGATAGATAGATTAGATAGATGATAGACAGACAGACAGACAGACAGACAGACAGACAGATAGATAGATAGATAAATAGATAGATAGATAGATGGATAGGTAGACAGATAGGCAGATAGATAGATAGATAGATAGATAGATAGATAGACAGACAGACAGACAGACAGACAGACAGACAGACAAATAGACAGGCAGATAGACAGGCAGATAGACAGATAGACAGATAGATAGATAGACAGACAGACAGACAGACAGATAGACAAACAGACAGATGGATAGATAGATAGATAGATAGATAGATAGATAGATAGATAGATAGATAGATAGATAGATAGATAGATAGATAATAAATAGAGATAGAAGAAAGAAGATGGATGGATGGATAGAGATAGAGATGGAGATAGAAATATGGACAAATCTATCAGTCTTAAAAATATCACAAGATTTTTTCCATTTTATCAATTATACAGGATCAAATACTACCAATTGTAGATATATGAATGGGAGAAAAGATAGAGTCTAACACAATATAAGTCAACAGTTCATTCAGTGACCGTTCAAAGTTACAATGGCACTGAAAAAAAAAGACTTATGACTGTTTTTCACACTTATGACCATCGCAGCATCCCCATGCTCATGTGATCAAAATTCAGATGCTTGGCAATTGACTCACTATCAGGCTTGCCCCTGTTTGCTCTTTCAGGAAAGTAGAGCTCATGACTCCATTTAGTTGAAGCAAAGGAACTTTCACTGAAAGAAACTGGTTGCAGAAAAGTCAGGCAGAATCTGGTGTTCCCACACAAAATACAAAGCTATTTTTTCCAATTCTCAATCCCTCCCCCCCATGATCAGTCCCCTGGCCAGCCAGTGTGATGCAGGTAAAATGTTTTGAGAAACGGAGCTGTGAAACTCGTAACATTCCATTCTTATGGCAAATGGCCTTGAAGCAGTGATGGGATTCAAATTTTTCTTACTACTGGTTCCATGGGCATGGCTTGATGGGCGTGGCAGGAGAAGGATACTGTAAAATCTCCAGTCAGAGGTGGTGTTTGCCGGTTCTCCAAACTACTCAAAATTTCCGCTACTGGTTCTCCAGAACTGGTCAGAACCTGCTGAATACCACCTCTGCCTTGAAAAATCCTGTTACAAGCTGGTTGGTGATCTAGTTTTCTTCTGTTGTCATTCCCCCCTCCCATTTTCCCCCACCACCTCTCCATTTCCCACCATTTGATGCACAGGTATGGATTTCCCCAAATGCCTCCCCCCTCCCTTCCCCTTTGATGGCAGGAACCCAGTAAGGTGCCAGGCCAATGATGGAAAGCCTGACATGGTGTCAAACATGTGTAGTCACAGTGGAGTCATGTGATGTATCAGGACCTTTATCCCTTCACTAAACTGGGGATGGGCGTGGCCAACACGTGATGCACCCAGCCCACGGCCCATGAGTTTGACAGTGTTTACAGGAATCCAGAATATCTTTGACTTCAAAATACGGCTCCCCTTCGAACATGAGAGACTCAGTGGATGTGGTGGCACTGGGCACAGCGGGGAGAGCACCTCAGATTTCAGCAGAATGTAGTGGAAATTTGGATGGATGCACCTGAGTAATTTGGAGAGTTCTAGATCTGCTGTGACCGGGTTAATCAGGAAAAGGTCCAACATACTTGGGCCCCAGTTTTTTCTAGGGTTGCAAGTACTTGGTAGACAGATACACTCAATCTCCTACATTAAAGTCTTTAAGCTTCTTGTGTTTTTTTGTCTGCTTGCATTTTATAGGCTTCCCTAACCTCTTCAAGCCATTTTCTAGCCACTGGCCAGATGTCTTTTAATTGGGTCACCCAGTTTTTGAGAGAGGTGACGTGGAAGGGTATCCGCAGGGAATTCCAATATTGAGGCAAAAATCTTGGCCCGTGGCCACTTTGAATGGGGTGAAGCCTATGCTGCTATGGACAGAATTGTTGTACTCTACTTTGGCAAATGTCAGGGCCTCCATCCAGTTGTCTTGCTGGCAGTGACTGGAGCTTAGTTACTGGGAGGTCCCCCAAAGTATCAGAAACTCCTGCTAAAACTTTTGAGGTGAATTGGACTCCGTGATTGGAGATTATGTGTTGAGGAGTCCCATGCACTCTATAGACATGTTGAATGAAAAGTTTAGCCAAGGCTTGTTTGGAGAATAGATCCATTACGACCCAGATATTTCATTTTTCCCAAGCTCTCAGGAAGTTCTGCAATAAAGTCCTTGGAGATTTCTTTCCATGGAACATGAGGCTTTGCTACTGTTTGAAGATCTCCTGATGTTTACCATTGTTTGGCTGAGGCAGCTTGCCATGTACCCATGGCTACAGAAACTGTCCTTTGACCAAACGGACCATTTTTATGAACCTGAAATGTCCTGTAGTTTTAGAGCCATGGCTTTTCTCTAAAATTAAGAGTATCCCGCTTTGGGGGACATCCAGTTCAGCTCCCACCCGCTCCAAATCATCTCTCATGGTGCATTCATTCTTACGCCTCTGGAACCATTTGTCTCTCACCAGGGCTTCTTTTAAAGTGTCCTCAATGTCTTCAGTTTTGGGGGCTCTCATTTTTATTTGTGCCCTGGTGGTTACTGGTGCTGTTAGTTGTGGGAAGGGATGTGTCAGCCTTCAAGATCTTCTGCTACTGCTTTGCATCTTTTAGCTGCCATAAAGTAACGAGGGGAGGAGGGGGGAATTGTCTGGGAAGAGAGCTGGAGGTGTTACATTCTTGTGTAAATGGATAATGGGTGTGGGGAGTATAAATTCCTGCTTTAGGTTTCTATTTCTCGCTTGGCTTTCTTTTCTCTGCGCAACTGCAAATCTTTATCAAAATATGTCAAGGTCAACGGACAGAGGCCTCTTCACCACCTGAAGATGTCCACGTGATCATATCCAGAACTTTTAATTGGAAGAATCTTTTGAATCTTGGGGGATGGGAACAATTCCATCACTTTGTATATGTGATCTGCGCACCTGATTTCTCAGATTCAGAATTTTACCTGAAGCTACCACTTCAATTTTCAGTAAAAGATTTCTTTCCTCTAATCTATGGAGTCTAAGTATTTCTTTCTTGGATTTTGAATGGAGCTCAGACTGACCGGATGACTGGTCTGACTATTTCTGTCTTAAAGCTATTATATTGAGACGTTTTAGATAGTAGATCAGCCAGGAGAAACTATCCTCCTCCCGGGAGATATTTCAGAGTGAAATTGGAAAAAAAAAAATTAAAGTATTGTACCCATTGGAGTTTTTTAGATGACAACTTTTGGGTTTTTATAAGGGCCTCTAGATTTTTGTGGCCTGTCCAAACTTCGAAAGGAGCCTTGACCCCCTCCAGGAAGTGTCTCCATGTAAGTAATGCTCATCACATGGAATGTCCCTATATTTCCCCATCACCACCCCATTTCCCACAACTTGATACACAGGTGTGAATTGCCCCAAAATTCTTTCCCCACCCTTCCCCTTTGATGGTAGGAACCCAGCAAGGCGCCAGACCGACAGTGGAGATTCTGACACTCACATCTACGATGGTTACAGTATCCTGGGGTCATGTGATCACCTTTTGGGAGCTTTTGAGAAGCACAGGGGAGGCCAGATTCACTTAACAACTGCAGTGATTCACGTAACGATTGTGGCAAGAAAGCTTGTAAAATGGGGCAATTTTTTTTTTTGTTTGGATGGTTTTTCGAAGCTCTTAAGTTCTCCATTTCTGGTTTTAGTTGCTGTGGAATATTCTGTTATTGATATTTGAACTGTTGTTACTGTAGCTTTCTGCCAAACCACATCACAGATTTTCATTTGAACATATGTGCCTGATTAAATAAAAAATGATGTAATGTAGCGTTTTCCCCCTCTCCCCTTTCAGTATGATCTCATCTCTAAGTGGAAAGAAATGCCTCAAATTAAGACCATCACTGTCAAGCTAGGGTTTAAGACTAGTCAATAATCTTGTTCCTTTCTTTCTACACTTGATGCTCTAGATCCTAGAGGAACAAAACGCCATGCCTTTTGTTCTCAGGTTGGAAATAGTGACAAGATAAGATTTTCCTCTAAAAAGAAAACGCTATCAAGTTTATAAAGCACCCAGATAGGCCTGTCTAAATTGTTCCATTAATTTCAGAGCTGTAAAAGTATGAGGATCCTTGTCTGAATTCAGTGCATGGACACAAACATACACATGCAGAATTATACTGTATATGGATTTTTAAATGCCGTAAAAGAATGCAAAAGAAAGACGAAACATAAAAGGTAAAAGTTTACTTAGGAAACATACATTACACCTTCTTACCTTTCTTTCTATCAAACATCTTAATTTTATTCTCTTGGTTTGCATTCATTTTCAAACATATTTCAGACCAACCACAAATATTGTTTATGATGAATATACTATCTGCTTGTTAAGGTGGATGCTAAAATATAAATATTTTACAAATATTTTACGAATTTTACAAATCCAGACTCAGGATTGGGGCAAAATTGAATTGCTTGACATTTTTCTTCAGGTGGGCACTTCTTTCTCAGCACATACAAATGTGAAATTGCACATTCAGTGCAGGGTATATGTGAATCTAGAAGCCTTGGGTATAGTTGTCTGGATCTTAGACCTGGGCTGGTCCAAACTTAATTATACAACAGATAACAGATGCTGTGCTTGAAAGTTCTTTTCTCAGCCAGTTCTGGTGATAGACAGCTTCAGATATTCGTATTTTTCTTCTCTGTAATTTTTAGTGAATATAGAGATCAGGCGATCCTTATAGGCAGCCTGAGGGGCAGTGGGAGGGGGACAATTTGTTTCACCATCTCTGGGACAGATCTGCATTTTAAATATATACGTGTATCTTTAGCATTGTTTTAAAGAAACAAAACAAACATTCTTTCAAAAACTAAGCACGACTACTTGCCTCAAATGAATCAACTTTCAGAGGAAAAAAATTGCAGTGTGAAGAGTCACAACATCATGAGATGCTCTAAATCTCACACTATATGCCTATAAAAGGTATTATAATGCCATACATTTTAATTTTTTTATACTTAACATGAAACATTGTCACTGCTAAGCAAGAGTTAAATGTTTGGGTTCGGTGGGTTATCTGAAGATTTAATAGTTATAAATTCTAATAATTTCACACGGTCTGCAAAATGTGCTGATCGGTGTTTAATAAATAGAGTTGTGAAACAGGATGTTTGTTTCAACAGAAAACAAAAGAGCACCTGGTTTTGGAAGTAGCAAATTGAATCAAGTGGCTGTAAAGTGCTTTGTAGCCTACTGAAATATTTTGCAGAACTGATGACTTTTCTCTTGCCTCTGGATTTGTTACAGGCAATAAGTAAGGAGATAGATTGGCTTCCATATAAAGACAACTTTGAAGAGACAGGGTGGAATGAGCTCACAGCTATTGGCATGAATGCTGGATGCATTTTGACATTTCACCTTCTCTTCCAAACAGAGTTTGGAAGATGGAATGGTGAGATTAACTACTGCAGGTTTCTTTCCTATTTACATTCTAAACTTTTATGTGGCCAACCATCAAGATTAACTTTACTCCCCTTCGTGCAAATGCGGTGTTACTTTTTTTGTGCAGCTCTCGTCAACACAATGGGAGATTTCAGTACTCTGAATGAGTGGCCAAATTCGACCAACACAATATGCATTCTGGAATTGAAAAGTATCCCCTTTTAACAAAGAGGAAATGGATGTTTCTGGTGAAGACTACTTTAAGCAAATTGATGAGAACCAGACTAGCTGGTGCTGGAAGAGCCAGCATACCAAAGGATGAAATTTATTCACCCCATCTCTTAAGCTCTCAGGGCCACTACTTAAAAACAAGAACAGACTATTTTGAATCTCAACCATTTAGATTATTAATGTAACATACAATGTCCAATTAAGGAGATGTACTTTTTAGCAGTTTATTGGCAGTTGCTTTGCTGTTCCCTCAACAGATATGTTTAGTTTGTCAGCTTCCTCTATGGGTATCTGGGCAACCTTTCCTCCTTTACAAGCAATTACTAGCAATTTTGCTAGGCAGCTAGAGAAAAGGGCCCAATTCTCTGTCTGGGAAGGAAGACTGAGAACATGGGGGGAGTTAGAGAAGAAGAAAAATTAAGCAGCAGTTTTCTTTAGCTTTCTTTCTGTTGTCAGTTCATCTTCCTCGTGTCCTTCCTTCATACTCTTCCTCCCTTATCCATTCAACTTTTAAGCTCTGAGGGCTCTGAGGTTTATTCTTTAGGAGTCTATTTTCTTTTCAATTCAATCTGGCTAATACTTATAGCTCTACCTCCTCACACTTTACTATTTTTTATACTTTCCAGCGGAATGAAAGGTCAGAAAGAAATTATGTAGAGGCAATCAGGAATGTGTCACTTCATAAGCCTGAGAGGTTTCCAAGAATTGGACAGAATGTTTTTTTGTGCAGGATTGTTGAGATAAATATTCCAGATCCTTTCGAGAGAAGCAGTGGTTTGGAATGTTGCTGACGCCTTCATTCTAAGTCTATGTCCCTCCCTGATCATGTGACCCAGATTGGACCATATATAGCATGGGTGTCAAACTGGCGGCCCGAGGGCTGGATGCGTCATGCACAGGTCACACCCACCCTGCTCCACAAAGGCAAAAAATGTCACGATGTGTCACCCGTGATATATAGCCGTCCTTATGCATCCTGAATGATGCATATATACTAATGCAGAGACGCAGCATGACTAGGAAGCAGAGACATATCTAACCTGGCGATATCTACACACTTAGTCTCTGGAGAGAAAATACATGTTTGTGCACACATGAACACATTACTACAGAAGAAAATACAATTGCTTCTTTTGACATTCCTGTGAAGAAATTGGGAAAAGGTTAAACAGCCAAGTTATACACCTTTCCCCTGTTAAGAATAAAGGGTTAAGGACCACAAATGTCACTTTTTTCTGTATTATTTTCTTCGCTTCTTGTCTATTTCTCTGTGACAGCCTGTTTCTACTCTCTATTCTAATGAACTAAAATGTAATCTTGCCAGCAAATTGGTATGATTAAATCCTATGCTGTTTGAGAAATCCCTTTCCAAATCAGCCAATTTGCTAACCAGCTATTATAGCCATAATGGCCTTGCACAAACATTTAGTAAAAATGCAACCAAGTTCTACAGAACTATTTATTCATTTTATTTTATTTTATTAATTTGTAGCCAGCTATTTTTTATAAATAATTCAAGGTGGTAAACACACATAATACTTCTTTCTCCTCTTATTTTCTTCACAACAATAACCCTATGAGATGACTTGGGCTGAGAGAGAGTGACTTGACCAGGGGTAGAATTGACCAGTCTAGCTGTGATGATCAGCCGGCTCTGAACCTGTTCGATCTGACAAACATGTGGGTCCGCACACCCTTGTGCTCTACTCACCTATATCTGCTCAGCTGATTTGTGTGGCAGAGTGGATTGTTGCACCTCAGCTGTGTTACTTCCCTGAAGTAACATTGAAGGTAAGTAATTGTGATAGCTGTGCGCAAAGTGCGCGATTAGTGAACTGGTTGTTACCGGGACAATCCCACCCCTGGACTTGACTCAAGTTCACCCATCCGGCTTTCATGCACAAGTTGAAAAATATTTGATTAACAGTACTTTAGGCTACAATTCTATACCTTAGTATATTGATAAAAGCAATTAATATTACACTTCAGCATCAATCATCGTTTTTTGAGACATTAGAAGAACAACATTTTTGTCTAGATATTGCTGATAAGCTAGAAGACAACTTTCTCTCAAAATAAAAAAGTTCATTAATATTCAGTCTGTATTTTCCAGCATGATCCTTTTTCAGAGAAGAAAGTTATTCAATACATAGCAGTTTCAATGAAAAATGTTGATGTTATCAATTGCCCTTGTGACATTGCAGGATTACTCATTCTTTGTTAGTTTTTTTTTAGTTCAAAGCTTCCATTTATGTTACTGTTACATTGGAAAGAGGAAGTTATTATGGGTAATCTCGCTTAAACTCTCTAACTTCATTTTCCAGTTAGCAATGTATTGTAAATGTAAAACAAATGGAGGAAACAGCAAATTCCAATCAGATGCAAGAAACATGAAGGTAATTTTTAAATTTGTTTTTATTATTGAAAAAACTTATGAGAAGTAAATTAGCTGAGCAAAATTATAGATAACATCTGTGGTTTGGGTAACTTGTTAATATGCTTCTGCACACCTATTCATTGTATTTGTAAGTCATAATTAAGTACTGTTGATCATAGCAAAGATGAACAGTGAGATTCTCTGAAGGTTTATCTGGAAGTAAGTCAAACTGTCCTATGCACATATTCTCAGATACTTGAGTGTGATTAGTCTTAACTGTAGTGGAAACAATGCAAATATAGTGGAAAATATTACTCACAGTTAATTAAATAGACTTATTAAGCCAATTAATAAAATAATATAGAAGTTTAATTATGTAAGATGTTAATTTAACTTTTGAAAAGTTAATTATTAATGCAATAAATGCATATACAAACATTAATGCTTTATTCTTTAGTGTGCATGTTTTACAACTTAGAGTGACAAAGTTCAACCCCTAGCCATTAGCAATATAGTATCTAAGACAAGTGAAAAGACTCACAATCAGGGGTGGGATGCTACCGGTTCTGCCCGGTTCTACAGAGCTGGTAGCTCTGAAGAGCAGCAGATACTGAACCGGTTCTGTGTCTGCTGCTGTTTGGCCCACCCACCTGCCTGGGCTCTTACCTGTCCTTTATTTCCTGCTTTTTCAACCTCAGCTGCTTTGCGTGGCACAGCTGCATTTGAAAAAGCAGGAAAAAAGAGGCTTTTCAAATGTTGCGCACCTGCGCACAGCACTTTTCAGCTGTCCAGGTGGCACAGCTTAAGGTTGTTTTACACGTGTGGGCAACGCAAAGTATAGTCACTGAACCAGTAGTAACACCGGTTGAATCCCACCCCTGCTCACAATGCACATTAATATTGATAATGCCACCTTGATTTATCTGAACTTGTTTTTGGTTTTACCCAAAATTCCTGCGGATGGACACCAGGACTTAACAAAAGCATTCAATGTAAGTGGTTCATATTGAGTCTAAATGTGCTTCTGAGTAGGAAATAGAAACAAACCCATATAGATGTTGCCAACAAAAAAATTGGCAAAATTGTGAGACTCCTGATCAGGCCAAAATCTGTAAAGTCCAACATTTTCTTTCATAGAGTGGCCAGGCAAATGGATGAATGTATCTGATAAACAGGATGTGAGGATGACAAAATTCTTTAGGACATTTTGCTTTTGATAATTAGGAGGTCAGTGTGATCAACACTAGTATCAGTGACGGTCTTATACTCAATTAATTGTCTAGTTAACTTTTTAGCCTTTATAAAATAATCAAAGTCAGTGTTTCTCAACTTGGGGAATTCTGGGAGTTGATGTGCTCACATTTTTAAAGTTTCCCAAGTTGAGGAAGACTGATCTAAATCATCATTTCATATGGGCTGAATTTATTTTCTGCATCATTCCTTAAACTTTTTCCACCATTACATTTATCTTCATTACCAACGTCCTTCTTTTGTTCCATTTTGCCAGTAAATAAATGTTCATAGTACTACATATTATCTGAAGAAGGAAGTCCTGGATGACATGCTTCAATCTGTCCTAATGGATAGCATTATGGATATCATAAATAAATAAAATCAGAAAGCCAGATTCTGATAATAGTGAATCTGAAAGAAGGACCTCTTCTGAGGATCTTGAATGGCTCCTATGTAAGAGCAATCTTTTTTTAAAGGCTGGTTCTGTTAGGAATTGATAGTCACCTAACAGTTGGGTTGGAAATATATAAACCAGGATAGACTTTTAATACTGTCTCTTTAAGGGAATACTAAAATTGTAATTGGGTGTGGTTCCTCAAATGGCCATAAGATGGAACCAGAAACCTGGGTTGTTAGTTCTGTAGTTCTTAGTTGCTGGTTGCTAGAAGTTCTGATGTTTGATATTCTTGGTTCCTGCATTTTTCCTATTGACTGTTGCTGATCGTCGTTCTTGGATTGCTATAAGTCTGTTACTGAACTGTGTGTGATACTGGACTTTGTTATTTGGATTATCCTTGGACTGAACACTGACTACTTTAACCATGTATGACTTGGACTGCTTGTTGGACTTTGCTTAACCATTTACTGGAAGTAAAACCTACATTTTACTATTCAGTGTATCTGTGTGCTGGTTGTGTGTTACTCAACATTACTCTCACTACGTTTCCCTGTGTGCACTCATTATCCTAACGGGGAATTACCTCAACAGGTTCTGTGGCTTTTTAAAAACTAGTACTCTGCATTTTCACCAAAGATAGAAGTAAAAATATTCTACATGTAACCAACCTATTAAATAGTATGGTTCAAGCAGTTTGGACCAGCTAAAATTTCCAAACACATAAATAGAAATTTTCTACATATCAAGCATATTAAAGTTCAAATAAATATTTAAAACATGTGTCACTATAGGAAAATCTGATATCTTGATGGATGCAGGCAATACAGGCAGTCTATCAGTTCAGTCTGGGCACCATGTCTTTCAAGATAAAATGAAAAAATGTGTGGTCCAGAAGGCACAAAATCATCTAATAGAGAGCAACAGCAAAGAGGTTGATTTTATTTTTAATGACTTCTCATTTTCTAGTTGCTTCATGACTGGCCTAAATGTGAAATGTGAAAGTTAATAAGCTCCAAATCCTGGTCGGGTTCATCCATTTTCTTATCCTATTGCAGAAGTCTCCCCTAGTCTCCACAAACTCCATTGCTTTTGACAGAATGCTCTAGAAAGATTCCAATCTGGAACTTGGAAAACGGCCATTAGTTACTGATATTAATAAATTAGATGGGCCAATTTCTGTTCTAAAAAAATAGCCGCTTGTAAAGTTGTGAAATCTATAACAAAGGTGATATTGCCAAAATATTCAAAGTACATTCAAAACTCCTGCATTCTCTTTATTCTCATGAAGTAGAATGCTAATGAGAAAAGCCCTCGTAGAATTAAAATGGAAATATGAACTCAAACATATGAGGTTTAAACCTTCAACCTGCTTCTCTTTGGAAAAATTCCCGTGATTGCTCATGGTCTTGTTTTGAGTGGGTGTTTATTTGTCTGTGTGTGTTGGTTGGTACAAGAAGAAACAAATGTTGAGGAAAAGGACCACTTGTATCAAATAGTCAAACTGTCACGCTATAATTGTTCATTAATTCAATTTGAATAATATGTAATGTACTTTACTGGGTTGTTCAGTCATGAAAGTCTCCAAATTTAATTAATTAAACAATCCATCTTAGGTAACTTTGGACAGTGCACAATAAATGGATAAAACCATGTATTAAAAAAGCCCCAATATAAATGATCCAGAAATCATTTCAAAAAGTAAATATTATAAAAATCAGCAAAACAAATTCTAGATGGAGGATAAGAATAACCAGTGCAGCAATAGAGCCATAATCATGATAAAGTACTGATACGCTGACTAGACAATATCTTTATTAAGGGTCCGATATTTTTAATGAAATTCTGACAGCTGCCTGCCCCACATAATCAAGTAAGCTCAGGTGCTTAAGCAACCAGCTTTCATTTACAGCTATCTATGATATTGTGTGCTCATATTATCACATTTTTCAATTTGGCGGGGTGGGGGAATTGCATTTACCTCCAGTTTTTGGCAAAACCAGCACACAGCAAACCATTGGTTTATTTAACAACTGTGGCATTCACTTAAAGACCACCACAAAAAAGTTGTAAAATCAGGTCAGTCACATGAGTGACCTGCTTATAACCATCACAGCTTATGAATGTGATGGGCGGGTTTTATTATGGTCATAAGTAAAAAAACCAAAGGTGCAAGTATAGAGTAGGTGAAACCTGGCTCAAAAGCAGTGACTATGAGAGGGATCTTGGAGTACTAATGGATGATCGCCTAAACATGAGCTAGCTGTTCTATATTAGCATACTCCAAACCCTGAATCCTGATTGGTCCACATGGACTGCAACCTGATTGGATAACTAAACGGCCGTGATTGGCGCGCTAAGAATCAACCGCGATTGGCCGAGCCGATCGCGGGAGATTCAAAGCCCTCTCATTGGCCGCCGAGCCACGAGCAATCCCTATATGAAGGGCTGCCGCAGATCGCAGGTCCTGTACAGAACTGTATACTGAAATAAAGAGCTGAATGATCACTTTTGGTCTCGCGTCTCTGTGAGGAACGATCTACCCAATCTAACACTAGCAGTGTGTGGTAGCAGCCACAAAAGCTAATGCAATCCTTGGTTATAAAAACGGAGGCATAGAATTAAAATCATGTGAAGTATTAGTATCACTTTATAAAGTTTACTAAGGCCACACCTAGAGCACTGCATCCAGTTTTGTTGAGATTTTGGAAAAAATGTAAGGATGAGCAACTAAGATGATTAAAGGTCTGGAGACCAAAAACATATGAAGTATTGGATATGGCCGGTATGGAGAAAAGAAGGACTAAGGTTGACATGATAGCTATATTCCAGTATTTGAGGGCTTCCACAAAGAAGAAGGGATCAATTTATTTTCCAAAACACCAGAGGGCAGGGCAAGAAACAACGGATGGAAACTATTCAAGAAGAGAAGCAATTGTCTCCTGGAATTAAGGAGAAACATCCTAACAGTGAGGACAATTAACTAGTGGAACAGCTTGCCACCAGAAGTTGTAGGGCTTCATCTCTGGAGGTTTTTAAGAAGAAACTGCACAATCACTTGTCTGAGATGGTATTAGGGTCTCCTGCTTGAGCAAGGAGTTGGACTAGTTGACCTCCAAGGTCCCTTCCACCTCTATTCTGACTACATATATAAGAAATGAACACTGGTTAATTGCTCATTTAAACATAGTGTTCAATCATGATTATTATTTTTTTTAAGTTTCAGAAGATATGTAGACATGATGGTCCTGTAATTCTGAAAAGTGTTGAAGCAGAGATACGTGAGATATTTCCAGGATGGTGAAAAAGTAGAAAAGTGACATACCCAATTGCTAGACTAAATGAGTGTGAGTTCCGGAAAAAAACCCCACTATGTATAACAGTAGATTTGGGTTTCAAATTACTTTCAGCAATTAATTTCATTAAAGAAATTATCAGTCCAAATTCTTCTGAAAGTTAAGTGTTGTTTGGAATCATTCCTTTAGTTCATTGACTATTGTTTGGCATGCAGCTTCTTTATGAATTAATGTTTGGTGATGCAATTGACCTGTTTCTGGAGTGAAACCACATGCATTTAATTACAGGATGATGTTGCAGACTTAAAATGGATGGGTGCAGTAGTGGTAGAATATTTCAGGTATTTTCCGCCAAGATGAGCTGGCAAGAATAATATAGTATCACAAACCATTTATAATATATCATTTGACTGAAATGACTTAGTGCTAGAAGAAGTTATCAACATTGATTGTTTTATTTAATTTTAGTAACATTTTAGCATGATTGTGCTGAAATCTGTTTCATTTATTTTAACATTTGATCATACTTCCTATTTTTAAAGGTCAGTTGTATATTTTTAGTTTCAGAAAATTATGACTTGTAATCTTACAACATATTGTACATTTCAGTGGGTGGAGTCCAAGAGAGATTAGGCATGACTAAGTTGCATTGACATTTTCAGAAATGACAATGCAAGTTTCTCTCTCTTTCATATATTTTTATGAAAGATTCATTAAATTTAGAACAATTTAACAATAACAATAAATGTAACAATAAATTTGAGGATTGTAGTCTTAAATATGTATTTGTGCACTATGATTCAGTTGATTTGCATTTGAACTATCACACATTTTCTCCAAATTTATGAAGTGAACAGAGCAGAAGTAAGCAATCCCATCAGCCCTCAAGATGATGAACAGTCAGAAAGGACTTACACTTTATACTTCTAAATATTGTAGAACTGCAAATTGTTTTTCCCCTGGTCAGTATATCTTCAGACACAGAAAGACTCTGCATGTCTCTTGAATTTTACTTGGTCAAGAAACAAGGGATATTGTGCTGGTGTAGTGTATCATTTCTTTTCTGTATTCTGCACAGTCGTGGATTTTTAAGCTGTGCAGATGCAGATAGATAAACTCAACAAGATGTCCATAACAAAGTACATTTATTAGTTCATCGGGTATCCTCATAACTCACATTTGTGATGAAGTTCTTCTGTAATGACCAATCCTTTGCATATCTGCCTTGTAGTAAAAGGTGGTTATCTCCTAACCCATCTCATAGTGATAGAAAGCAGCTGCCATGAGTTTGAGAATTCAGGCAAAGTGAGGAAAACTCCCCCAACCCATCAAGGGTCAAATTAGTGGCCAATCGGGATTACAGATGTGGCCACGTGACATGAACTACATTTCCCAGGATACCTTTAACTACATTTACCATGATGCATTCCCTTAAGGGAACAGCTCATAATTCCTAAGTAACTATCCAGTTCCCATAGACTGCCTGGGAGAGCACAATTTCCCTTCAAGATATATTCCAGAAAATATGATAGGCTGTCTGCATCAGGAACTCCATGAAAACTCTTTACATGAAAAGGAAACATACCTCTGTATATTTATTCTGACAGTGTTTTACTTTGGAGCGGTCTGGAAGTGGTGACAGTGGCAATAAGCTATGCCTGTAGGGTGTGATAAAATCAAGATGGTGACCACAGTGGTGCAACTGAAGCTCTGCTTGTATGTATGTGTATCACACACAAACCTATACCTTATATTATACAGTCATGGCTGCCATTCTGACTTTTGTGACCATACAAAAGCAATGCATATCTTTAAATGCAAGACATGGAATAGCAATGGGTAATTAATTTGATTTTAAGAGCAAAGCAGGTTGATGGGTGAAAGGGTCTTTTTATGTGAAGCTTTCTGGCAACATTGGAGCCCAGCTCAAAGGAACTGTAGTTTATTTTGCAGGCAGTAAAGGGAGAGGCCAAGCCATGATAGAAGAAGAGCAAAGCCATGTCTGACTCTTGGAGAAGGTATGAATCAAGTCTCACCACATCTTCTGATCTTTTACTACTTCTTCGAGTTGTATGGCATGCTCCAATCACATATAAACTTGGAAACAGGGCAAAAAAAAAAAACATGTCTTTAAAGCAGAGATGGTATTCAGCAGGTTCGGACCAATTCCGGTCAGAACCTGTAGCAGAAATTTTGAGTAGTTCAGAGGACCAGCACATATCACCTCAGACTGGAGATTTTACAGTATCCTTCCCCTGCCATGCCCACCAAGGCACACCCACAGAACCGGTAGTAAAAAAAAAATTGAATCCCACCACTGCTTTAAAGGATGATCCCCAGGCATTCAAATTTATTTTTAATCCCTGTATTTGTTTTATTGAAGCTCATACAGTATGTTCATTCTCACAAGCCTCTGTATATGTGATCGTATTCAAATATGGCTTGTCAGAATTAGCATCGTAGCTTTCATTCATAAGAGAAGCGGGTCCTCTCTCTTTGCATCAGTAGGCCTTCTTTGCATAAGCTCCACGGAAGACTTCCATTTTAATGGATTTAATTAGCATTTATGAAAAAATGCTGATTTTCTATGATATAAAGTGACAGATTTAATTTGTTAAGTGGTTCATAATAAAGTGTGAGTTGATTTGTTTCACTATAGTTTAAAAGGCTGCTGCTCAACATGGCCTCCATGTTAATTCATTAAGCATGCTTGGACCTTATAGAGATTTCTCTCTCTCTTTTGGTAGATTTAATTAACATAGATCCAACTCTCTGGAGATTTAGTGTCCTCCACAAATGTAAGTGACAGAGGCACTAATTTAAAACCCATCTACGTCTTTATATTCATTTACTCTAAGAGGGGATTATAAATGATACAAAATAATTGTAATAGCCACAGTACAGAATGAATCACTTAAATGTGACACCCAACACAATATACAAAAAAAATCAAGGAATTGAGAATATGTATTTGAGGGCTTCTCATTTCTTCTGTATCAAAAAAACGAAAGCGAAAGATTTCAATTCTTTGGTAAGTTCCTGTCAGTATAAAAACAGTGTTAGGCATACAAAGAAAAGTCACAGTATCAAAGCAGCAGTAAGTTTTGCTTCTGGATCGGTGGGGATGGCAGTATTTTCATTTAAGTGGCTGAATAACTGTAAGTATCGCTAGGGCTATCTGGAATTTGGAATGGGTGATTAGGGAAGCTTTGATCAAAACATCCATTTGAACCAGGTTTATGAATGAAAGTGGACACCTACTTCAAAGTAACAAAGCCATATGGATATTGCAAAGGGCTTTGAGAATGTGGGTCTATTGTACTGTTTTGGGAGTTATGGCATTTTGCAGGTAACAGGCAATGTTGCAATATCACTTCCCTATATTGAAAAGTTGACAAAGTCTCGTTCAAACATCAGCAGTAGGCAGCTTACTAATTAATAAGTCAAAACTATTTTGGGATCTTGTTTATATTAGAGTCTTACATATTCAAATTACACCTAAATAATTTTATGTCAATAACTGATCTTTCCTACAAAGAGGCGGTGGTACTGTAATACTGTAACAATTTCACAATGAGCTTGTTGTATAAGTCAGAGTAAGAGATGTCAGCTGACCTGACATCACCATTGAATATTATAGCAAAGCTTGGGCTTAAAGCATTGTAATTTGAGTTCTACATTTTAAGTATTATACGCTGTTATTCTCATTTACATTTTGGAAATCTAGATGCTGTTAGATTCAGGCTAAGCTAAATTCCAGGAAAAGTGCTGATGCTTATTATCAACAATAAATTAATGCTATATACATCAATAAATGTTAATTCAGTTGCTCTCTTAAGTTTAAATTATGAAGCCGTGAGATTCATGGTTTACTATAGGAACTTTCATAGGCAATACTGAATTTCATATTAATTATTTTCATATATTTCACATGGTTATTTTTAACCACTAGATGTCTCTCTTCCTATGTTATTAATAAGCAAATAATTTTCTCAGTCAAAAGACCAGTAGCAGAGATCAATGCAATTCACAAAACATAATTTCAGTTATCTACAACATATCTAAAAACATATGTCTATGTAAAACTTAACTCTAAAAATGTTGGTTGTTTGACCATATTCAGTGTTGTTTTTAACATATTATTTAACTAATGATTGTGTATGGACAGTTTGTGATTTATAACATAGATACAGAACATTTTTATATCTGTGCATACTTTGACAATTTTAAAACATGCAAAATAAGGGGGAAGGGCGGCGGGACTTGCTGTTAGGAGCGCCCCACGGGCAGTAATTCCTCGCCACCAGCTGCTCCTAATGGGCGATCATGGCAGAGCGTGGAGAGCTGCCTACTCCTGCCAAGCATATTTGCTGCAGACCCGAGACCTTCAGTGCTTGCCGCTGTTGGTTTCCCTTCTGCCCATACCGCCACCACGTTTGGAGTTGCCGTTTCCACATTTGGAGCTGCCGCTTCCACGTTTGAATCACTGCCGCTGTTTGGAGCACCACCGCCATTTGGAGCGCCGCCGCCACTTCAAACATGGCGGCAGTTCGAAATGTGGAAGTGGCAACTCCAAACGTGGCGGCAGTGCTCCAAATGGCGGCGGCACTCCAAATGGCAGCGGCATTCTCAGTTCCTTTGACTCTCATACAACCCTGAAACAGAATAGTCAGTGAAGAAATTAAAACAGAAAAGAGATTAGATATTTCAGCAACCTGGTGTTACTTCTAAATCAATCATAAATTGTTTTCAGAATTGAAAAGAAATATTTTGGGATGGCTTCACACATCCCATATTTGTATATGATTGAAAATTTATGGGGAAATCTCAAACATGCTTGTAGAGAGAGTTAAGGATATTTCTAATCTAGAAGAATTCTGCAAGGAAGCATACAAAATACTTCAAAAACAAGAATATAAGCACTCCTAGCTGATTTTCTGTTTTAATTTCTTCACTGACTGTGGAACATAGAAGCTAATATTCTTCATAAGCTAAGATATGATAATTAATTGAATCGGTTCTTCCATCCTTATAACATTTTCAGTTCCTTTGACTCTCATACAACCCTGAAACAGAATAGAACTATATCCACAATTAATGGTTGCATGGGGTTCTTCAATCCCTTTACCTTTTTTTTAACCAATGATATATTTTGTGGTTGTAACCGAACAAACACAATTTTTGTTTCATCTGTTGTGGTCAAATTCTGGCCCACCTTATCAAATCACTTTGAAGATGCAACATCATGTTGTTAGGCATGCAAACAATACAGTACACACTGATCTCTTGCCAAAACATTGGGAGCTTGCCAGTGGTGAGATTCATTTTTTTTAAACTACCAGTTCTGTGGGCGTGGCTTGGGGGGGCGTGGCAGGGGAAGGATACTATAAAATCTCCAGTCAGAGGTGATATTTGCCGGTCCTCCGAACTACTCAAAATTTCCGCTACCAGTTCTCCAGAACTGGTCAGAACCTGCTGAATACCACCTCTGGAGCTTGCTAGGTACTCTTGAGCAAGAGAACCAGAGCTTATGTACCTTTGGCCAGGACATTTCAAAGACAAGATAAAGAAAAAGGCAGATGTAATGCAAATTGCAACATGATATTGGAATGTTTTAGATTCCCATTTGGGTGACCTTCTTATTTATCTCTTACTACTAGGTCAGCATGGCACCTTTACTATCTTTAAGAAATGGCCAGTGAATACAAACAACATGATTTATGGACCTCTTGTATGATTCTTTCTTCTGTCACCACTTGGGGTCAACTACTGTGAATGTTTTCGTACAAAGGCATTTTAAGCCATTCACATACATGTGGATGATGGAGATTCTTATAGGTTTAGTAGTGATACAGTTTACATGTGTGTGAGAGGGTTATCTCACATCTGTCCAAAGTACTTTGTTTTAAAACATCAAGGCTTATCAAGGTTTTCTTTTGCATACTTAGAAAATTATTTTTCAAGGAGGTCAGAAAAAAGTTTTACTTCTCACAATTCTCTATGGACACTGCTTTTATACAGGTATTATGGACTTGACGACAACTGCTTTAAGGCCTGCTCTTTTTTTCAGCAAGTTTTTTTTTTTTTTGCAGATCTGTAAATTCTCTTTTGCAGATCATTATTATCTATTATTTATTTGAATTTATAAGCCACCCAACTCCAGTGGACTCTGACGACTTGGAGACCAGTGGTGATTGTTCATTCAGATCTTGCCTTGACTTAATAGTTCTGTGCAACATCTGTTTCTTAACATTAATTCTCACCATTGAAATTGCTAGCTGGGTTTTATGTTTTATGTGCATATACATGCAGACACCTCCCCTCACAGCTTTCCCTGGTTGTAAGAGTTCATTATTTTCATTTTTAAACGCTTAGATGGTTTCTAAGAGAAGCTGATAGTGTTGGTAGAATAAATCATAACCTGAGAAGTTAAAATGGTCATAGTGTCTGCTCATCTGTGGAATTGTGCTCACCTCACCAATTGTTGGTCTAATGAATCGGTCATCTTTTGTGGCATTATTAACAACCTTACAGTAAAACACATACAAACTGAACTAGTTAGAGGGGTGCTCATCTGTACCTGCTATATTTTCCTCTTGTGAGCTGCTGGGATTAAAACTCATTAAATCGAGGCAAGGATGTTTTTCATATTTACTATCCCAACACTCTCCCATTAGAAATTTTGATAGCTGAACAAGTGACTTGATGGGGTCACAAGTAACACTTAGGGATTAGTTTTAGTTAGTCTAGCTTTGAAATAACCTTGATCTGTTATTTTCCTGGAAAGATGGCAAAATTGTTGGTTAGTTTCTTCTATACAGTAGTAACATCATTTTGCTCACTATTCATTCTAACTTAGCATCTATCTAACTTTTTGGTATATTATCCAATGTTTTCCAATCTCTCTTGAGTGCTCTTTCTTTTTGAAGAGTTGTGATTTAGAGTTATTAAAGAGTGTAGCTTTCTATCGCAAAAATAAACAAAACAAAAGCCCAATCTCAAATTGTTATCATTTGAGACCCTTTGACACCAATTTTTAGAAATTTCCCTTTTTAAAGGTTTGGCTCAGCAAAGGCCTCAAGATCTCTATATTTATTGGCTTTTAAGATATTTTATCCCAGAATGCTTTCTCCCCTAATAAGACACAACACTGACTATTTCTGTTGATTCTGCTGTGAGAAGGAATCAACTCATATGTTGCTGCTCAGAAGACCCTATAAATCACAGGTATCAAACTAGCAGTGTCAATCATGTGATGTATCTTGACTTTTTTTTCCTGGGGGTGGGCATGGCCAGTGCATGACGCATCCGGTCCATGGGCTGCAAATTTAACACCCTTGGTATGAATTCATCTACTTGATGTCAAAAGAGACTGGTTAAAGACTACAATAGCAATCTCAGCAGTTAATAAACCCTGGGGCAATTAGCAATATGGCCTTGCGGCAAGTCATTTTTTTCTTCTTGATCATCAGCTGGTAGAATCTCAACATTGGTACAATAATACTATTGTAACTGGGAAAAAGTAGGTAACCTCCCACAGGCAGGTTCTCTCTGCTTCTCTAATCATAATTCCAACACTAGAAATTTGTTTGAAGATTAAGTAAAGTTGCACTAAGATTGTCTTAATAATTGTCAGGCTATTTTGACTGAATTTAATCTATGGTTTTGAACTGTTTGACAACTTTACTTGTTTCAAGAGTGCGGGATGTGATAGAAGTTGATTCTCCTTTCTGTTTTTCCCTCCCTGAACAGATCCACAATAGTGTTCAGTATACCGTTTATGAAATATGAGCAATTATGTTAAACAAATTAGTTGTTGGAAGTCTGTGTAGATATATTATATTGAATGTAAAAATTATTAGGCAGCATTGATAAATATTTGTGAATCTTTTTTCTCCTTGGTTTGTGTATCAAACCCCAAATGCAGAACTGTTGGTTCTTTCAATTATTACAACCAAATAATATTTGTGACTGTTGAGGAGAGGACAAGACACATGAGAAGGTAAAGGAGACATCATGTTTGTTCTCCCCATTAGCTGTTAGTTTAATTTCCTGATAGTTCAAGTTGAAACCTACTGGGTAGACTGTCTGAAAATAAATCTGGGCTAGAGTAAGAACATTGAATCCCATTTTAGTATATATTTCAAATGGTAAAAGCAATGAAATTCATTCTGCTTTCACTGCATCAGCTAAATGTTACTATATTCGGGAAAAATGCTATTCTGGGAGTAGGTGTTCTGAAGTTCACTGTGTTTAATTTGTAAGCCATGTTGCTTACAACCATCTATATAACGTATGTGTGTGTGTGTGTGTGTGTGTGAGAGAGAGAGAGAGAGAGAGAGGGGGGGGAGGAGGAGGAGGAAGGTGTGTGTGCTGCGGCAGAGACTCTTCGAGAGAGAGAGAGAGAGAGAGAGAGAGAGAGGCGTTTCTGTGTCTATGTGATAGATAAATAGACAGACATACATCTATTTGGAATAGCATACTATGTTGAAACTAGCTTCTAATGAAACATCTCAAATAATCCTTGATCAAAGCACAAGCAGCTACCTGAGAGCAAAAGAACAAAAAGAGAGAGGAGACGCATGCACACACATACATACACACACACCATTTTGACAAAGTTCTCTAGCAATAGAATTCCTTTATAGCTTGCCATCTGAACCTCATTTGCCATTTGACACTAAAGATTGCTATGCTTCATTTATTGGGGAATTTTTTTCTCTGCTCTTTCTTCAGTCTCCTCCATCTGATGCCAAACCAGCCATCTGAATCCAACCTTCAACCGTTTCTCCTTGCTTGTCCCGCCTGATGCTTACCAGGGCCTGGATGACCTCTCTGCTTGCTTCATCTGCTAGGAATCAGCTTCTCAATAATGCATTAACCATGTATATCTTTGCATTTAACTTTTACTGTACACAACATTCCTTGTGTTGATGAGTCACAGTAGTCTACAGCTGCTTGCAGTTCTGTCTGATTGCGGTCTAGGTGCAGGTGACCTTCAGCCATTCACTTAATGACTGCTCAAAGTTATGAAGGCCTGTAAAAATTGATTTACAACTAGTCCTCACACTTACAACTGAAACTTGGACACTTGGCAACCAGCATGTATTTACAACAGTTGCAGCATCCCAGTGTCATTTGATCTCATTTGCAATCTTACCAAGGAATTCCCAACAATGAAATCAATGGGGGACAACCAGATTTGCTTAACAACTATGGTATAAAGGTCATAAAATCGTGTTTGACTCACTTAACAACGGCATCATTTAGCAATGGAGGTTCTGGTCTCAGTTGTGGTCATAAGTTAAGCACTACCTGTAATCTATTTGTGTGTGGTTTCTTTCCCCAAACCCCAAAAACTTTAACCTTAGACTGTCTACTATTGACCTCACCCCTTTCCTAAGAGGTCTCTAGGGGGCGTGCATAAGCGCCCCAATGTGCCTACCGTCCCTGTCCTATTGTTTCTTTTATTTTTATTTTATTTTTCTTATATGTACCCATTTCATGTATTCATAACAATGTATACACTTATACTTATTATCTTGTAAACAATTGACAAATCAAATAAATAAATAAATAAAATAAATATTGCTAATTAAAGCTCTGCAAAACTATTGCTGAGTATACGTAGATTCAGGCATGCTGCCTGAAGTTTGCCAGATTGATGCTTCCTAATACAAAGAAAATCCAAATTTAGAAATCTCTGGATTCATAGCCTTCTACTGTATTAGAATAACTTCATTTAAAGCATTTTCTAGCCCTTTCAAGACAGAAAAATTGCTTTGGACTTAGTTCAGTTTGCTTGTGTTCATGAACAGATTGCCTTAGTTCCTGAGCTTTCCTGCAAATAGGTTTGGTGGAGGCAAGTGTAAATTGATATTTGTGAGAGTTGCTTGTGAGTTTGCTCTTCTGTTCCCTTTAAAGAGCTTTTAAAATTTAAAGAAACCCCTGCTGTTGAATGCAAATTAGTATGAATGGTCCATGTAACTATAGCATAGCCTTTGAAATAAATTGTGTTTGAAACTAATATTATTAGGGGAATAAAAATTTTAAAGCCAGAAATGCTTTTTTTTTTTTACTTTTTAAAACAGTTTGCTTTAATGTTATGATTGCTTAGGAAGAAAATAGTTTCCAAAGTAGAAACCGGGTGTGACTTTAAAAACTAATGTAAATTAGCATTCCAAATATTTTAGCCTGCCACTGGATTAAATTATTGTAGTCATTTTGTAGCTTTTCTCTTGTTAATATTCCAAATATAAATGAAGTTTGTAGTGAAAGCCATGAAAAAGGATTTCTTAATACCAGATTGATTAAAAGAGGAATACATATACAATTACAGATTATTCGGTTTCTGTCTCTAAAAGCAATGTATGAATCAGTAAGGACCTCTAGTGGAGAATTTTTTTTTCCTTTTTGCATTTTCTTTCTTTTCCATTAAAGTTTATCTTTGTGCTCTGCAGATGGCTTCTTCTTTTTTGTTGTTGTAAATTTTATTTGAGTTTTCACAAAGAGAAAAAAAATACAAATAAAACATCTTTTTTGAAAGCAACGTAATCCCGAGTTACATTTCTTCATACAGACACAAATTCAGGTTCATGCTCATGTTTATATTCTATTCCATATCTTATTACTATTTTTTCCTGCATAGCTTCTCCCTTCTTAATTTTCTCAATTTTGTTTTAATTATCTCATCTCAATTCAAATGATTGTATTTATATTTTTTGTCTGTCCTGTTTCAATTATCTATTATCTTTTCTCATTCAACAAAATTTCTCCTGTATTTACTGATTGGAGTATGACGCCTTTATATCTTTCCCCTAAAGTTGTAACATTCAATATAATACATAACTTCCATTCGGATTCTGCTTGGTACATTCTTAAAATACACACTGTATTCTTAAAAAAAAGAAAAAAATTATAAATGTACATAATTAAAGCAACATTCCATTCCAATTCAATTCTATCATTAATATTAATATTTATTAAAGTCTTAACATCTTTAACATTCCTTTTCAATTAAATATCATACTTCTATGGGAACAATTATAAGCTTTCCATAGTTAATTCTCCCCCCTTCACTTATATTTTATAAAACATTAACTAATTAAAATGTTCCCGTTCCTTCCTTCAATTTTCTCATTTATTTTATTTCACTTATTTTATGCACAAACATTTCACTAATTACACTAACTATTTTATCCCTCATTTCAATCATACATTGTTTCCAATTTTCTAAAGTTATTTCTATTACTAATATAACAATACAATCTTATGTAACTTTACAGAATCCCTTTTTCAGTTAGATTTTCACCCATTATCTGTAAATAGGTCCTGTTTCTCTATATCTTGCTCCGGTCCTTTGTAACTTCTTTTCCTTTCCTTCCTCCCTCTCTTCTTCTCTCTCCCCTTGTCTCTCTACCTCTATTTCTCTCTTCTGTATTCCCCCTTTCTGTTGCTTTCCAGTATTATACTTATTTTTTGAATTATTTTTATTTTCTTTGGTTGTTTTTTAAGTCTTAAATTCTCCATTCTCTTTCCCCCCTTTCCTTTTTCTTCCCCACATAAAATTACTTGTTCATTAAAGATGGCTTCTTCTTTGTCCCAGTCTTCTTGTTTTGCAGTCGTTTCTTGTTGTTTCTCATAGTTCCAAATCTCCATTTCTAAGAATTGAAAAATGAAGCCAAAAGAACCCTTCCCTTCTTGTGCATCTTCTTTGTACTTTTCATCCAGAAATGGTGCCATTGTATAAATTTTTAAACAACCACCCAATTGATTTTAGTCATTCAAATATAATAACCAAGAATCCAAAGATCACCAAATAATCCAAATACATTCAAGCTGTTTCTTTTTTGCTCTTTTTTTTCACTTTCTCTTCCTGGGGTTACTATTTAGTTGCAAAGTTTCAGTTAAAATGTATCTTTTAGAAGTCTTGTTGAAATTTTACTGTAGATTCTTTCTTTTCCAGGCAGTCTCCTCCCTCTTCCAGATCCTGCCCTTATTCTTTTTCTCTCCCTTCCTGCTTATGCAAAAGAAAAATTTTAATGTCCAGAATGCTTTATTATCCCTTTGGCATTTTGTTTTATTTTCAGCTTAATCGCCTATTGATGTCAAAGCGGATTTTTCCGATTTCTTATTTAAGTCTCTTAGTTGTCAGTATAGGGAAGGAGAGAGAAGGAAAAAAAAAAAAGCCAAACCTTTCCCTTTTCACTTTCCTTCACTGCTTTCGACTCTTCTTTGGGAGCAATGTTATTTTCTGTAAGTTTAAATTCCAGGGTACCTTAGTTGTTGCTTTTACAATTTAACCCAGTCAGCCAAAACTTTCATTTCTGATCTTCCTCCTGCACATTCTTTTCTGGTCGAGTTCTTCTTTGTGGTGGCCATTTCTGACCACCGCTGCAACCGCCTTTGGGAAAGGGAGTAATGGCCAGCTGAGGAGGAGAGATGCGGCTCTCTTCAACCCTGCAGGCAGTCTCCCCACTCTTCACCACCTCTACGGGGTGGCTTAGCCCCGAAACCAGCCGGCTTGGGGCACTCCAGCAGCGAGCCCAGACAGAAACTGTGCACCTGCAGATGGCTTCGGTGCAATTTATTTATTCTTCAATTGGCTTGAGACCTTAAAACAAACTATATTGAAATAAGAACCCATCTTTTTTTCCCCATGCAAAATAGTTATTCTCACCCAAAGTCAGTAGCTCAGGAATTACTCTGGCCTTGATTTAGCATCATTAACATACATAATGGGATCTCATTGAAATCCCCTTCCCAGTTGTAACATTAATGTGGAGCATGGCTTTTTCTGCTGTCCAAAGAGATATGAGGCAGGAAAAAAAATACTGTCATTTTCTGCTGTCAGAAAAGATCAATCATTGCTATGTTCTTCAGTGTCCAGTTGTCAACCCCAGTAAGTAGACCAGACCAGGAGCACTCAGCCCAACTATCAACCATGTCCAGCCTCAGTGACTGAAGGAACAACCATATCCACTGCAGCAGGCAATGGTGGGGCTGGATCTACAGCAGGAGAAGCCTCTGCAGCCCAGTGAACTCCTTAGAACTGGCACCAGCAAGGAGAAGGAGCTGCAAGACTCCCCCCAGTAAGGTAAAGTTTGATGAAGATCCTCAGCAATTGGGGTTCTTCCTGGGCCAGGTATGGACCTACATGCAGGAATATGGTCCTGAAATAGCTATAGATTGCAGCAAGGTGAGATGTGTCACCATGGCCCTGGAGGAGGCCACAATAACCTGGATGGTCAGCTTCCATAATAATAATGCCCTGGAACTGAGAAACTTCAACTGCTTCATGGCAGAGCTCTTTAAATGCTTCAAGGACCCCCTCACTGACCACCACAAAGCCAGGGACCACATCAAAACCATCAGCCAGGGCTGGAGGAGTATAGCCGAGTACACCCAGGAGTTCTGCGATCTGGCTTGCTGGCTAAATGATTGGCCCCAAGACAGCCTGACCAGTTGCTTCAAAGATGGGCTAACCAACGAGTTCTACAACACCTGCATCTCCAGGGGCATCCTCATGGCTGATATGTCCTGGCTGAGGAAGCAAAGATTTGTCTTGCCAAAAAGAAGCATTGTCCAGGGAGGGGGTAATGAATTCCAGAGAAGAAGGAAACTCTGGAAGCAGAGACAGGTGCCCAGAGCCCTCAGTGACTCCACGGCTTGCTTCCAGTGCAGAAAGGAGAGGCAAAGGACCACTGAGTGTAAGTTCAATAAGTGTAGGCCCAGAAGATAACCCCAGAGCCCGCCACAAAGCCTGCCAAGTCACCAACACGAGCCTGCAAGACAGTCCTGGAAGGACTGGAAATTAAAGAGTTCACCCCTTCCCCCAAAGATGGCAAGAGAACTCCAACTGGCCCAGCAGGATGCCTGGGGGAGAGGGATACTGTCTCCAATGAGTAATGGTAAGTGGCCCCATCACTTTGGTAACAGCTCCCATTGAACGCATAGTTCATTCCTCGGGATGAAAAGCCTGCCTAATGGTCCTTCTGAACTTGAGGTGCACCAGGTGTTTCATCAACCCTGTCCTGGTGGAGAAACTATGGATGAGATTTAGACAGATCAAAGTGCCAGTGGTGTTCTGCCAGTAAAGATGGCCCCATAGTGGGAGAGATCCCAGCAACATTTGTCACTGAGTCAATAGAGATGTGGATGGGGGTGCACAGAGAAATCTGAGTTAATTGTGGTCCTCGGCATGGAAAGATAGTTGGTGCTGGGACTGGCATGGCTATGAAAATGCAACCTCTATGTGAAATAGAGGAGGGGCTTCTAAAAATTTGGCAGTCTGAGAAAGGAAACCAGGAAAAAGCTTAGGGATGCCAAAGCTGAGGCAGGAGATAGGGGCTACAATGCAAGAACAGAAGAAGGCTAATCCCTGAATTCCACCAGAGTATCAGGACTTGTGGGGTGTGTTTAGCGAGAAGGGTTCAGATGAACTACCATTACACCAGGCAGCAGACTATTCTGCCATGGACTAAACTATTCAAACCCAAATGACTCTAGAGACCTGGAGGAACTATGTTATTTATAGACAAAAACCTGAAGTGGGGATTCATCCAGCTGGCCTGAACCAGGATTGCCTCCCCAGTATCGTTCCAGGAGAAAAAGGATGGGTCCCTGTGTCTATGTGTAGACTATAGAAGGCTGAATGCTGTGTGCACGGAAAATGTCTATCCACTGCCCCTAATGAAAGACATGTTAGCTCATTTGGTCAAAGGGAAGATTTTTATTAAGTTGAACTTACAGGAAGCTTTGGATCAAAGAGGGAGTAAATGGAAAACAGCTTTTAATTGCTCATTAGGGTGTTCTCAATTCAGGATCATCCTGTGATGTCTCTCTTGGACAACTCCTCTGACTCTTCCTCAGAGACCAGCTTGAAGGAGAATGAGCTCATTCTTGGCACATCAGCAACAGAGTTAATTACTGACTGTGAATGGCCAACAGAAAGAGAATTACAGGCTTCAGCTGAAACAGCTTGCAGGCCTGTGAAGAACCTGCCTTCCCTGGTGGATCTCAGAGCACACAGGGCAAAGAAATGAATATCTGCCAGATTGCTGGAGAGAAGGCCTCATTCCTCTTTTTTTTTTTTAAAGAATTTTATTAATTTTTCAATAAACAAACATACACAAACAAAACACAAATCATAAAAACATAAACCTTATTTTTGGAAAGCGGGCTAGTCCCGGGTTACATCTTTTGGTACAGACATAAATCAAATTCATGCTCACTTTATATACCATTTCATATCTTAGTTACCATTCTATATTTTCTATATGGTTTCTCCCCTCTCTTCACTCTCTTAATTCTATTTTATTTATTTCATCTCAGTTTAAATCATTATACTGATATCTTTTGTCCATTCTGTAATCATCTATTTTTCTTTTCTTATTAACACAATAGTTCTCCTGTATTCACTAATTGAAGTATTACGCTTTTATATTTTTCCCCTAAATTTAACACTTAAAATAATATATAATTCTCATTCTGATTCTACTTAGCCCATTCTCAAACTACCTACTACATTTAAAAAAAAATAATAATAATAAATTTATAATATAGTGTAAAACAATAATCCAAAGTATATTAAACTTTATCATTTATACATTTTAGTATTTTGTTAAATCATATAAAGATCCAATTTTCTAACATTATTTCATTCCCCCTCCCCATCTCTTAATCTCCACCCTCCTGGTCTCTACTCTCTTCTATAAACACAAACTATTCTATCTTTCCCCTAGATTTAACACTTAAAATAATGTATAACTTTCACTATGACTCTGCTCAGTACATTCTACACACATTTCAAAATAAGAAAACAATACATTTATAATATAGTTGAAACAATAATCCAAAGCAAATTAAACTCTATCATTAAATCCTAAACCTTCTACATATTCCCCTTAATATTTTATTAAATCATATAATATTCCAATTTTCTAACTCTATTTCAAATGCAATACTACAATACAATCTTATGTGCTCTTGCAGAATCTCTTTTTAATTTATATTTTACCCTTTGTCTCTGAAAAAGATCTGTTTTTTTACATCTTGTTTCAAGCCTTTGTGACTTCTTTTCCCTTTCCTTTCTTGTCAAATCTAGCCTTTTTACCCCCCCATCTCTTAGTCTCCACCCTCTTAATCTCCCCTCTCTGTTGTATTCCTCTTTTCTGTTGCTTTCTGACATTTTATCAATTTTTCACCTTATTTTCCCTTTTTTTGGTTGTTTTTTTAAGTCTTGAATTCTCCATTCTCTTTCCCTTCTTTCCCTTTTCTTCCTCAACTAAAGTTATTTATTCATTAAAGATGGCTTCTTCTTCTTCATCTCACCTTTCTTATTGTTGTAATTCCTGGTAAGTAGAAATCGCCATTTCCAAAAAGTAAAAACAGATCCAGAAGAGCCCTTCCCTTCTTGTTCCTCTTCTCTTAACTTTTGAAATTCTATTTTCAATTCTTCAACAGGTAATGCCATTGTGAAGTTTTTTAAACAACCCAAAAGTTATTAGTCTTTTAAAAAATAGATTCCAAAAGTCCCAAAGTCACCAAGCAACCCTAATCAACACAAACTGTTTCATTTAGCACTTTCTTCTTTTTGTACTTTCTCTTCTTGGGGTAAAATCAATTACAAAGTTCGAAATGTATTTTTTAAAGTCTATTCTTTTACAAAGAAACAGCCAGTGTGCTTTACAACTGTGAGTACACATCTCTAGAAAACTATATAACACTGAGCATCAATTGACAGTATGGGAGAAGGATGTGGCTAGTTGCCCAGTATATGCTTCAGCCAAGTAGTGGCAAGGGACTCCTCCAGCTGGTGGTGGAGACTAATGTCCCCTGGAAGGAAATTTATATGGTCTTTATAGTAGAATTACTGGAAATCCTGGAAGAAATCAGGAAATACTGTATTCTGGGTGATCACTGATTTGTTCTCTAAACAAGTGCATTTTGTGCCCTGCCAAAAAATTCCTTCCATCCACACCTTGGCTAAATTGTTCATACACCACATCTATAGGCTGCAGGGTGTTCTGCAATGAAAATTTTCTGACAGTGAGGTGTAACTTACCTCCAAATTCTAGCAAAAAGTTTTTAAAACGTCTTGAGACATCCCAAGGACTTCATTCCAATCATCATTCGGAAACAAATGGAGGATGCGAATGAATGAATGAATGGGGTGCTAGAACAATGCCTGAGATGTTACCAGCAGGACAACTGGACTGACCTCCTCCCTTTTGCTGAAGTAACTTATAATAACTCCATACATAGCAGCACCATGTTTAACCCTTTTAAAGTGGCTAAGCACCAGGACTTTGTGCCTATGCTTGAACTGTCCCTGGCCACCACCACCCATTTCAGTTTTAAAAGGTTAGGTTGCCCAGATGCTGAATTCCTGGCCAGTTGTTAGAAAATTGTTGGAGGAGGCAAGAGAGACATAAAAATCACACAGACAAAAAGAGGACAAAGCCCATAGACTAATTGGGGATCGGGTCTACCTCTACACAAAATATCTGCAATCTAGGAAGCCTTTCAAAAAAAACTGGGACCAAAGAACATTTGTCCTTTCCCCATCAAAAGAATATCATTTTGGTCACAGTTGAACTCAAGCTGCCAAAATCTCTTAGGCACATTCACCTGATTTTCCATTGTAGACTACTAAAATTGAAAATTCAATATTGTATCCATCCCATACTGCCTCCACCACCCAGATCTCTCATGATTGAGGGGGAACAACATTTCAAAGTTAAGGATATTCTATATTCTTGCAAACACAGAAGAAAATTCCAATATTTAGTTGCACAGAAAGACTTTCCTCCCTCTGAAACTGAATGGGTGGACCTTAAGCACATTAATGTCGCCAAACTCCTCAAATGCTTCCATAACCAGTATCTTGATGAACCAAAATAGTTCCCTACTCTCACTGTATATCTACCTTCTCCCTCCCTCCCCCCCCCCTCTCTTGCAGGACAGATGTCCTTGTCAAGGGGGGCAACATGTCAAATCCAGCTTCAGCTTGGTGCTTTGCTGGCATTCTGCCATCAATCAAGGAAGAGAGGAGGGAACAAATGGGCAATAAAGTTGTATACCTTTATGATTGGAAATTGGGAGGCAGGGAACTGACATCTGAGGAAGAACAGAGTGCTTTGGAATCCAGTTCATGTTGATGCGCTGGTATCTTCAAGGTCATTTACCCTGAGAATGGAATTTTACCAGCCCAAACACATCTGTGTTTATCAAAACATCTTGAATTGGGTACACACAGATGAGCCAGGGGAGGCGTGGGAGGGCTAAGGAAAATCAAGGAATTAGTTCTGTACTTATGCATGGGAACTTTAGATTCCGCTTGACTTTACTACATTCAGAATCTCTGAGTACATGTACCTTTTCACTTTAACCAAATGAAGTCAAGAGTTTTACTTCCCTTGGAGATCAGACGGGGGCAGGTCTCACATCATGTAAATGCATCAAGGGTGTAGAGCCTGAGCATGATGCATGAACACTGCTTTTACCATTATGGCAAGATGCTTCTGTCTCCACTGGATATTTGATAGGGTTTGGGCTAAAGGAGCAACTTGATTTTTGTTTTACTGTTTTTGATATTCTGTCTATATGTTTGGATTATATTAATCCTGTTTAACTGTGTTATTGCTTTGTATGCTTTTTATTGGTACCTGAAACCATTGTATATTGTAGCACAAAACTACAAAACTACAAAATCAGAATGAGGATTGAAGTGTCAACATTTTAAGGATGCTGCAACTTTATTTACCATTTTCCTAGAATACAAAGCAATAAACATTCTGAACCATTTTTGCTAGTCTGCAATCAAAATAAACAGACTTGACTTGAGTCCCTGAATCAATGACTCGGGTGGGCTGAGACTAAATAAACAGATTTTACTCACACAAGATGGGATGTTTTTATCAGTGCTTTATCTATTTGGTTACATTATGTTAACTTTGTTCTGGAAAGAACTCAACTTCACTTAGAACAGGAAAATTGTTGGAATTCAAGTTTGCATGGAACGTGCTTTCTGCACATATAAATATATTACAAGTAGGGGCAATAGAGATGGAGATGGTTACAGGAAGTTCTCTACACTGCTACCATCTTACTGTAGAAGTAGTGACCTTGAGAGAAAGTGACTAGATCCATTACCAAAGCAACAAGGACTGGGGTGTCAAACTTGTGTCATCACATGACGTATCAGGACTTTTTCCCCCTTCGCTAAACTGGGTTGGGCTATGGCCAGCGCATGATGTATGTGGCCCATGGACTGTGAGTTTGACAGTCCTGAACAAGGTTAAGCCATGAACATTGATTAAGCCCAAATAATGAAAAGGCTATATCTAAACGTCTTCCTATTTCACATGAGCATAAGAAAAAGAGAAAGTAATGCAACATTCTATTATTATAGCTAATCTTAATAAAACTAGCTTTAATGAATTAATTTCTTGGTTTGTTCTACAAATTGAGACTGACATTTGTCTAAAAGACTAGCATTCATGTATTCATGTCATATGCAACTTATTGATCAGACTGAAATTTTCAGGGCTTTCATTACTTTCTTCCTCTTTTGGTTCAATTCTCTTTCTTCTTTTGATTTCTGACCTGAGCTAGTTTTATATATGTACTTGGCTTTTTCTTTCACAATAATGGGGGACAGCCCATTACTGTAGGTGACTCAAGCTTTATTGTGTTGTTTCCTAAAGAAAAGTTATCTTTATTTTCTTTCATTCACACTACTCACACTACTCACACCATAATCTCTTATATGTTCATTTTGCTATGTGAAATTATCTACTATCCTTTCCCTTGGTTGTAATCAGGTTTAATTTGTATGCCAAATTATTTGTGAAGCCTCAATAGACAGGGAAAGACTCTTTGCTTCCCATATTTATCCTTCAGTTTATGAAAAACTACACATTGGAACTGTAGTGAGTGATATAACGTAATTAACTTGGTTGATCGCAAAAAAACTAACCAGAATTGCAACAGAATTTCCAAATTCTGTTCCATCATTACTGTAGAAAGATTAGGAAAATGAAAAAAAGAATTCAATTTTTATATTGTTGCAAAGAAACCAAAATAGATGTTCCAATGTAATCAAAGAAGTTTTCATGTTTTATAAATAATGGACTGCAGGGGATGGAGTTTGCCACAGGATATCCAATTTCATTCTTTACACAAAGAAAATATATGCTTAAATATAAATGCACAAACCATTTCTGGTTCTTTCTTTTCATCGAGATAAATCTTCTTCAGGACACTTTGCTTGCCAGAGGTGCAAGAGTGTTAAATTGCACTTAAAAAAAAAGAAGAAAACTCTATCTAATTCATTTTTGAATTAAGAATGAAGCACAAATAAATATAGCATGTAATCACTTTGCTCAGCATCTGTTAAAAATTGATAACACAGGAGGTAATTCACAATGTTAACCAATGTAGGCTGCCTTTCCAATTCATTTATGCCAAAGGCCCTGACAAAACTTGTTCATGATTTGCATAGCTTTGAAATCATGAGATGGAAAAAGGATATGACTTGCATAATGAATGTATCAGTACTGTGAAGATGTGCAAAATAAACAAGTCAACTAGATGAATGCTAATTATCTATCAGTGCATTAGAACAGCGAATATGCAGTACAAATCAGTTATTTCACTGACCACCTATTTTATTTTCATCTGTTGGCTTTGCAGAATTGATACACAGTCTGGAAAGGTAGCTCCTAAAATAAATATTGTTTTAGTTTAATTGGATTGAAATTTACTAATGCAAATTCTGATATTTCTAATTCCTTGTCTTTCCAATGGTAATCAGGTAATAACGCTATAATGGCTAAAGCTTACGAAGGTGTGGCAAGGTGGCGGGAACACATAGAACATTTTTAACTAGAAGCTTTCCAGGGGGCGGAAAGGAGCAAAGAAGATTTAGTGGTGAAAAGAGCAAATAAATAGGTGCTCCAAGATTAAAAAGAGGGTAGACATGCGTGCTGAGTTGTTGAAAGAGCTCTCTGTGTTTAAAGGAAAATATTGTTTGGTGCTTTCACCAGTGCATGATCAAAATAAGAGGTCCAAATTAGTTCATGGCGGCTGAAGCTACAAAACATCATGCAGAGAGCTGTCTTTGGGAATGTTTTAATGAGGAGAAGAGGTCACCCGAGTGTGACATTGCTTTCAGAATTCTTCACGAACAACACAGACTTCCTGTTCCAAATGTGGTAAAGAATAAAAAAACCTTAGTAGTAATCGTGCAACTTTTGAACTGTATTCCTTGGAAATGTACTACAGTCCTCATTTGGTAGCTTTCGTTATCTGCCTCAAAGGCCTCTGCCATATATTTTTTTCCATATGTCCTTATTTCAAAATTATTACAGAATGGCTTCAACGAGGCTATATTTATAAAATAACGCTTTATTCAGGTTTTCTCAAAGTGATTGTGTTTTTTTTTATTGTTCTGGTTGAGATGATGTTCTTAAGCTCTGTTCATTAATGTTCACTGTTGGAACAAGAGATAAATATAGAAAAAATAAAGGATCGCCAGGTCCATTTAAATGAATGCCAATGTAAATTGGAAATTAATTTCACCACCATCTTAGTTTAGCAGCTTCAAGAACATTGATTTAGAAACGTTTAAGTAGAGATAATGGTGTTATTAGCAAATACTATCTGAGCTCCATCTAAGAACCAATTCTATCTTTCATTATTCAGATAGATAATGTTGCATGTACTGACCTGAAAAAAAGAATCAAAATTTCCAATTTAATAATAACTACTATTGGAATTTTTCTCTTTCAGACTTCAGTTAGAAAAGGTTCATGGATAACTGGTTTTATATTTAATAATTGCAGCAAGATTATTATATTCACAAATATGGAGGACTACAGAAACATTGTAATGGAGGAATGGATTATGAAGATGGCTGAATTTGCTGAGATGGCTAAAATGATATATTGATCAAAGAGGCAATTTTAACTATTTTTTATAAAAAATTAGAAACCATTTATAGACTTTTTGCTGAAAATTGATAAAAATAAACTACTGGTTTTGGGATTTATTGATTACAAAGATTTGTTTATGAGAAGAAGAGAACTATGATATGGTACTATTTTGCAAGCCTAAACTCAGTTTCATTCTATACACTGAGATGTCTTCCTAGGGTGTGTTGGAATACCACCTATAGTGCTAGGATTAGCACTATGTGAAACTTTCTTCATTTTTCTTCTCAATAATTTGCTAAAAAGAAATTGTTTTTTTTTTCAAGAAGAAAAAAATAGAAGAGTCTTACAGTTGACACACAAGGTTTTTTGCACTTATAGTACCCTAAATACAAACTGACCAAAATATGTTTGTGACTGTCCTGTCTTTCATTGGTAAAACATCCATACATATTTCTCCTTGGTTTCAAATACCTTACTTAAAGGGAAGATATTCTGAGAACATTTCTTTTATTGAGTCATTTTTTTTCCTTCAGGAAATGTTAATATGCAGGGAGGCTGCAAAGTGATGGAGAAATTATTGTTTAAAATATTGGTCATATTTTGATCAATAATTCTTCCCTGTCATTTTCAGTATTTCTCCCCTATCACTTCCCTATCAATAATTTCTTCCTTATGACTTCCCCATCACTTTTCAGTGATAAAGAAAATTCAATGATACCACCAAATTAAAGTCTTGAAACTAAAATAAACAAAAAGCCATGGGAATGAAATAGAAAAAAAGAAAGGAAATTATTTCACTGAAGAACATACTTGAGAAATTGGAAACATTTTAACAAAGCATCAGCTCATAACCATATTATTGTGATAACAGATAGTTTGGATTGTTATAACACATAGATGTTATATGTGAGAATATCTGACCGACCAGGCCACAGAATAATAGTGTACATAAATGAGTCTAGCATTTTTTTCAGACACAGTTGTGCTGTGTTTGGAGGAGAAATAGTTAAAATTAGAAGAAAATTAGCAAGGTGTCATGTAGAAATGCAGTAATTTCTCTGCTCTATTTCTTTCCTACAGATCAGCATAGGATGCAGGAAAAGTAGATGAAATTGGTTCCAAAATATTTGACAGTTAAGTCTCCATTGCTGTATTTCAACAGAACAATCAAGGTCTTTCTGAGGGAGAGATATTATTATGGAAGAATTAAAATAGGAGGGAAATGCTGTCCCAAGTAGTAGAAAGCAAAACAAACAAAAATAATATTTATTGTAATAAGAGATTTCTAAATCATATAAGGCAGAAGGTTGTGCAAAAATAGTTGATAAAAAACTTAAAGAAACAAAGATTATGATAGACACACTTTAGTAACACAGATATAATTCCTCAAAGTTTCAGGAAAGCCTTATTAAAAAAAGGACAATATATAGAAGTTAGATCTGAAATTTAGACTGAACCTTTATGGTCTTTTTAGCCATTGGCTGACTTTGGCTTTGAAAGAAACTTGTCTGAACTGAAATACCTGCTTTTTAAAAAAACTTCTGTCTTCAGGGAGATCAAAACTCTAGTCTCATCCTATTTGGGTCAGTTCTTTTGCAAAATAGTTTTCAGCTACTAATTAGCTGGGCAATATTCCACAGTGAATTCATAGAATGCCTTTATGCTTGCTAGATTGGAAATTTTTGTCATCCTTATTGTGGAAAGGAGATTAAGTAGAATTTACTGGAGGAGTCCCTTCATACATGCCTGATATGAAATAGAATAAATCTCACACCTGCTTCTTCACTGTCTTTTTTTTAGTATCTGGAATGGATTTAATAATGTGTCTGTTAAGTAACAGTCACAGAAATTCAGAACAAATAGTTTTTCCTTTTGCTGACAAATAGAAATTAAGTTCAACTGCTATTGTAATTTACCATTTAATATTGCAGTTAATATTACTTTATACATTACTTTTGCTATCCCACTATGTAGATTTTGTGTATTCTAGACAGTTAATCAAGACATTATCTGGAAGGTTATTTTTGTATTTGTTTCAACAGGTATAAATAAACAAAATATTGTTTAGGCAATCTGTTACAATAAGAAAAACTAGCCAACATGATAGCAATATCAATTGCAGAGCAACATAAATAAAGCAATAAACTTCCTTCCTTTCCCATAACATTTGGTAAATGTTCTGGGTCCTTATGCTTGTGGGTCCTTATGCTCAGTAAGTATTATCATCAGGGTCTGACTGGTCCTCTTTTATTCCATCTTCTTCGAAATAGCATTTTTGCTGTGATTAAACTGGTATTAATTTGTTGGGATTTAAGAAAGCCATGAAAATCTGGATATTCCTAAGTCTTTGGAACCTATTTTGAATGGGCCCTCCTTTGGCAAAGCTTTTATTTTGTGGAATATGAAATATGAGAACTTTTGTTTTTTAAACTTTAAATATTTTCATTGTAACTGCAAGTGTAAGCTGATCAGAGTTGGCTGACAATGAAAGCAACCAATAATAACCAATAAACAAACAAACATAATTAAATATTATCAGACACAGAGAGGAGAAAAAAGACAGACTTTTGATATTTCTAAGCTATCGCATTTATATTTCTGAATATGCATCAGTCCAATCAGTTCAGCTAGGACTTGTACAGGGAACTGTATATGTTTGTGGTACCTATAGACCTATAAATTATGTTAACAGATGCTTTCTTTCAGAAGCATGAATATATATCACCTGCTTCATCAGATTTGCAGAGAAGTCATGCTGTGGATACCATCAGCCAGGGATCTATATTTGGTGGGTCCCAGGGGATGTGCCCCCTCCAGTGTGGGATCTGCCTTATAGAACATCCTTCTCCTTAAAATTAGATTGATGCCATCCTTTTTGATAGTCTGGAAGAACTTCAAGAATTAGTTGCATGACCGGGCCTGGGACTCCCATGGAACTAGAGACTTGGCTAGATAGTTCAGTTGTTGAGGGGTACATTTCTTCCCCACCTTCACTTTCATTATACTTTTGAGTTTTTAGGTTATTTATTACTATAGTGTTTGTATTTGCATTCACTATTTTTTTATATTTTTATCTTATTCTATGTGACTCAGACATCTTCAGTGAAATGGCTGGTTATATAAACTTAATAAATAAATAAATAAATTGATATTAGTTGTAGATTTACAATTCTCAGCTTTTTCTTCATCCTTCATATTACACCTTAAAGAAAATTCAAAAGTGAAATATATAGTTAAGAAAAAGAAACATGGAGAAAGGTGTTTAACTTGTCAGATGATGATGTATCAGTAATTTGTAGATTTCAACAGTGCATATTTTAAAGAATGACATCTTGAGAAAATTCTTCCAGTGGTCTGAAGTAGTTCAGCTCAAATTGCTGGGTGAGGTGATTTTTCTTCCTAGCATTTGAAAAAATTATAATTGCTTGTACTACAATTAATTATTGATTTTGGATCCTTTTGTCAATGAGATGGAAATTTAAATCTTAGCAGGTATAGTTACCTAGGAAATTAAAATAAGACATTTCTAATCAAAATACTCAATATATCATTGGTACATGGTTTTGTGTGAGGTGATGATAGGGAAATACCTACAGATCTTGTCACAAATTCACTAATCTAATTGAATATAGCAGGTTCACCGGACAGATGCCAACTAGATTTTAATATTATTTTTATTTTCAAGACTCTTTGGGTTCATCAAAGTCTGTAAACTAAACTCAGTTTCATAAACTGGGTTCCTCCACAAAATTTCATCTAAGGATTAAATTAAGAAATAGAAAACTGTCAGATCCCAAACCAAGAATAGCACATGGTATTTTTTCCAAGCTGAGTTCTTTACTATTTCATACCTTTAGATACAATCTTATCAGACTAAGGAGACTACTATCTGCTTCTATGTACAATATACTTTGTGAATTATTAGGACAGGCTTCTTCACTCTCGTTCTGTCACACAGAATATCTGGACTGAGTTGGAATGTAGCCCCCACTCTTCCTGAGGATCTATCTCCGCACTACAAAACCCTTAAAAAGCCACTTCTTCACATTTGAGTCAACATTTTAGGGAGAAGCCAAGTAATCATCCTGGTATCTAGCTAGAAGATGACAGTGGGCATTTCCCAACCCACTACGATAGTGCATATGTTTTATTTCTATCACCATCCATCCCAGATTTAATCAATGAAGGAGTAAATCTTCTATTCATCTTGTTAACATGGAGACTGTTCACTGAATTACATTTGCCTAAACCTTGAACTGCATTCATCATTTATTTATTAAATTTATATGCTGCCCATTTCACTGTCAAGCAATTCTGGATGGCATATTTTTATTTTCATACGGTATGTCATATAAACAAAAATATGTTGCACATATTTTATATTCTCCTTTCCCTAACTAACAGTTCTGTATGCAGCTTTCAGTTCCATTACCCTAATATTTTCTTTTTGGCGTGCAGTTTTTTTCAAATATACAGGATTTGGGCAGAGATCTTATTGCTCTTTTGTATAAAATACTGGCATTTAGAATAATAGCCCCTTGCAAACTCCAGGTATTATTGCTAGCTTTACCATTTTAGTTGTTTACATCATTAATGCAATTTGATAGTCCCTGAACACCCAGTTTGCACAATAATCACTTTTGATCTCCTAATATTTTTACAGTATAATTAGTTGGTTTCCCAGATAATTTGGCTAAGAGTGGTCATCCAAACAGTTTATGAATTAGCATGTTTAGAGAGAACTCTAAACATAATACAAAGTTCTGAGTTAGAAGAAGGGCTTAGAAGTCATAATCATAAAAATTATCTGTATTATTCTTGAGCATTCAATATGGAGAAACTGGTTACTGAACCTGATACTTGACAAACAAAGGAAATACAAATTTGTATTCATCATCTGATTCCAAATACATTTTCTCCCTGCTTGTTTAAATCATATTGGAGCATTGGGATTCTGGAATGGTCACCTGTATCTTGAAACAAATTAGTTTGAAAATTCATGCTAAAATACTCTTACTTAAGCTGACATTTGGGAGTTCATGATTATGCTACCAAATTAATTATGGCCATTGTTATATTTTATTTTATTGAAGTTTTTTTTACTATATTGCATGAAAATGTATTTTAATTCTATAAATTTACATACAATATAGGAAAGACCCTATTAACAATCTGGTGATACACTGTACATAATTTAAATGAATAAATACATAAATAAATAAATGCAAAATGAGATCCTGCTCATGTGAAAAACAACTCTGCAGGAAAAACCAGAAATTGCTAAGAACTGACAACATGAATCTAATTAATCTTATTTAAAAACAGCTCATATAAAATACCCAAAATTAAAAACTTTAATATAGTTATTCAAATTCAAAATTCAATTGAACACACGCTATTATAGAGTTAACCATTTTCAGTTTCAGACAGCATTTTCCCACCAAAATGCTAATATGATGTCAATCTTTGAGAATCTCCTGCAAGACCATTGGTAGTGGATGTTTAGGAAAATTAATTTATGGAGTTCATTGTGCTCTTTCAATTTGGATCTTTGCTAAGGCAAATCACTGATAATATTATCTAGTTGGGTGATAAGATATCTGCAAGCAAGCAACCAAGTTTGGAGAGAATAAATAAGTCCACAATTCAACCCTAAACTATTATTCTTTTGGAAATTCATGGGATCTTCCTAGCTATTTAATTTTTTTAATGGGAGGGGGAGAGCCATGATCTTTTTTCTGTTACTTTTTTTTCTAACATCTAATCTTATTCCATTTGGTTTCTGTTATAACCATATTAAATTGTTTTCTTTAAAATTGAAACATCTGAAATCATTTATATGCTTTTATGTACCACTTAAAAGAAGGAGCTGTGAAAAAGTTTTATATACATACCAACCAACACACCAACAATTAAAGAATTTAACTGTTCTGAGGGAATAAGTTAAAAAACATTTTTCTTTAACAAGAATATTTTATGTATTTATGTTAATTATTTCAGTTCTTCATGTATCATTTTACAAAAATACAAAAATGTATTTTTTTCTTTAGCAAAGCTTAGTTAAACACATCATTGGTTAGTACAAAGGATGATAAGAAATAATATAGAAAGCTATCTCACAACACGCCATATTAATGGTCCATCTAGTTAGTATTACATAACCAAGTATCTTATGGACATTTGGAAGCAAAATGTAATTGTTCTTTAAAAATAAAAATAGTTTTTCACATTTTTATGCAATTTTTGTAGGAATGCAGGTTTCCCAAAATATTCCCTTTTATACAGTATTTTTGTTAGGATGTGGAGACCTATAGTGCAACATTAGGTCATATCAACATATATAGACATTCATCACATTCTTCTCTTTTGGAGTATGTTACATGATGCAAAGCACAGAAAAAGTGAGAAGCAATACTCAAAATAAAAAGCAAAAATTTGGGGAAAATGAAAGGAATTGATTTTGTTTATCTCAGTACCACTAATTATATCAATCCTCCATCCCTACAAGCCATCCTTACTTCCTGTTTGTTCATGCAGTGGACTTTATTTCTCTCTCACCTTCTGCTATTGAAATAACCATATTATTCTTCAAATGAAAGTCCTTTTCCACTGTACATGGAATGTCACAATATACATAATTTGTTTCACACACCTTGAGACCCACCCTCCAAGATCAAGGATAGGAGAAACAGTTTTATGACCGCCACATGATAGTAATGGGTAGAGCATCAGTCCATAATTTGATTTTGTTCTGTGTATATTACATTAGTAATGTTTAAGTAAATGGGTATTAAAAAGCAAATAAAGTTTCATCTTTCTACTGTCAAACGTTAATATTGTTGAGACTGATTTCAACAGCAACAAAACTGCCTTATGAAATACCTACTAGAGAATTACCTTTACACTTATTGTGCTCCTACAAAATTCTCTTGCATTTGAAACCTGCTGTTGTACAGATGGGCAGTAGAATATAAGAAGTATAACCTTTTGATAATCCATTATGGTACAATATTTTTATTCCTGGTTATTTGTTTCTATTTTAATAAGTATATCAATTTTTATCTTGTGAGATGGTGTGAGTCACTTTGTAAATCTCTCTTTCTCTCTCTCTCTCTCTCTCTCACTCACTCACACACACATACACACACACACACACCACACTGCCATCACCACTACCACCACCACCAGTACCACATCACAACACACACACCACATATCTCATCACAGCTGCACAGAAAGACACAGGTATACTCTAAAGCCATATGCCAGCTGGACATTTTTGACTTGTAGCTGAATTATTTCTCCTCAGCAAATAGCATTCCTTTTCACACATTTTAATGTACCTGCCCACTGAGAGGAAGAGTGGGTGAACTGAAAATAGGCTGTTTTATTCGCCTAGCAGTTACCTTTGAGGTTCAGAAATGTCCATTTTTCCTTCTGCCTTTGTACATAATCCCAAGAGACTTGTACTTAGTTTTTCCCTGGAATAACAAAGTCTCCCAGAAGCCTCCAAATATGATTGTTAACTGAATGCCAACTGTTTCTTCTGATCTTTTATTTTATTTTTAATAGCACATTAGTGATTGTGTCCTTAAAGGCACCCATGACTGCTATGGCATTCATTTAATTTTCTGTTTAAAGAAGGTTTTTTTTTTCCCCTCTTCCTACAGCTAATTGGCTTTATAACAGAAACTTTTGCATTATCTTTGTGGTTTTGCATGAATATTCTTTCTTCTCTCTGTTAATATAATAGGAAAGGCATTATGAAGAAAAAATTATTTTAAATGCACTGACTAGGATAGAGTTTCATCACTTCTTGGCCTTTGGCTAAGATCATTGAAGAGGCCAGTGTATCTTATTTAATACTTTGCACTCCTTTTTAAAGTATACCAGATGCCTTTCTGTTGGTACAACTGTTTTCTAATTCCAAAATATTATTCATTTCTAAAGTTTCTAGTTTGTCCTGGTCACTTAATCCTACATAGGGCAAAGCATTTTTAAATAAAAAAAAATTCCCAATCTGATTATGATATTTAAAAAGACTGACACTATAAAACTAAACAAACCTAGATAGCTTCTTGTTCTCCACTACTTAAAAATATCTATCCCATCATGAATATAAAAAAACAAGTGACCCAAGATGTCTAAAACTTAAATCTAAAAAGATGGGATTCTACATTCAGTTGGAATTATTTGGGAGGGATGGCCGGACATGGCCAACCTTTGAGGATTTTTGAGCTAAATTTAAAATAGGAGGGATGAGAAATATATATTTATCCTTATGTTGGGTTAAGAGGTGAAATTTCAATGCTTTGTTGTTATTTTTTTAAAAACAAACAAAGTAAACCTGTTTGAAACCTGTTTACAAACAAAGTAAACCTGTTTGCTCATTTTGTCGTGGTCCATTTCAAGATGATGGGAGATTGTTTGGGGAAGAATTGGGACTTAGGAAAGCTGTGGAAATTGCAAAATGAGGACTTCAGAGGGCCAGTTCTAAAGCCCCTGAAGTATCAGAATACTAGAATGATATCGTTCGAAGGGAGATTTTGTATAGTTCATTTATTATTTTATCATATTATTTATGTCTCTATACAAATTAGAACATAAGTATGAAAAAGAAATTCCTTACCCAAACAGGCAAAATCTTACTGGCAAAAGTAAATCAGCTTAAAGTTCAGCTGTTACTGGATGAAACTATGTAGTGACACATTTCACTTCCACAGTCCAGTGTGATGGGAACCTAGACTTTGACAGAAACAAGATGAAAATTGTAAGTCTTCATTCTCTTTACCTCAGTAGTTCATTCATTCATTCTATAGTAGTTTATATTTTTAAAAGTTATTTAATTTTTTTGAAAGTTCAGTGATGCAAGACTATAGCTGCCTCCCCTTTTTCTTTTGGGAGATGATTGTGTTCTGTTGTTATGCCGTGATTGCAGGAGAGTTCTAGTCTGCTAGTATTGGAATGCTACAACTTTATGGCCTGGGCTGGGATAATGGAATTTTTAAAAAGCTGACATCCCGAATGTGCAGCTTTGGTAATTCTGTGACATCCTGTAGGATGTATTAAGATTGTTATGTGTTTGTTAAACTTGTACTTCAGATTTAATGCTTATCCAGTCAACTTTATCATGAGGGAAAGGAACTCTCATTTTGCTTCTGAAGTTAATTTCATTTGAAGAAAAATGTGTCTCTCTGGAAAGTGGAGATCTTCACTTTCAGTTACTATCTGCCAAAATACACAAGTGATCTCTTGGTTTATTAAGGCAAAATGCATCAAGGTTTGTCACTTCCATGCCTTTTTATTAAGACTTGACCTTTCTGAATGTTTGAATTATACTAGAGTTTTTCAGATAATCTAGACAAATACAGAGGACACGAATTATTTATTGTTAGAATCATTGGTATAATAATTTTGATTATTTAAATAATTGAAGTCTCCTTATTCAAGGGGAAAAGAAAATTTTTGAAAGGTGGACTAAAAATATATATAGTAGTTTGTCTTTTTTTTGACTTTGACTCACATCTGATTTGCAAAAAAATATTAAAATGCTTGTGTCAAGGCCAAGGGACATGTATTCTCCCTTTTACTATTCTATTTTATTTATCTTTCATTCTCTCTATCATCATATGCCATTTGATGAACTCAGCTCTACAGCACTCAAGCACTGGACTGACTTGTTCACTGCATTGATAGGCAATTCCTTGTTTTCTAAAGTTGATGAATAGCCTTAGCAAAGATGAAGGGTTTAAAATTCATTGGCGGGCGGGCAGAACAAGGAATTTGAGCAGATAGTTGTTGGTCCTGTAAATACTTTTGTTTCTTATTGGAATTACATCCATATTCTATTTCCTAATTGGACCTAAAATTCAGAGGTTTGAAAGCCAGAGGTGTTAAGTTTTGTCAAATTAATTTTGCTTTAGTAAGGAAGATCTTTTTTTTTCAGGTCAGGGAACAGATAACAAATGAAGCAGTATTCAGAGGAAAGTGCTGGGCTGTCTGTGTAAGAACTAGCCTTTGGATTAATGGAGGAATGTTGCTCTTAAGCTTTGTTAAAAATGGTGATAATGCCTCATGTTTCTTATATAATTACCTATGTCCGTGAACCATACAAATAACACACACTTTCCGGTTTTTCATGATCTATGTTGGAACGAGTCTTACAATAGGTATTGATTGTTTATGCTCTCCAATTAGAAAGGGAAAGTATTAATGAAAATATACACTGCTGTTATACTGGACCAATATCCTAATCTGTTATCCTGACTTTACTGTAATTTTGAACAACTCATTTAGATTGGTGTTGTCAACATTCCTTTACCCAATGTCAGTGTAAAAATCAGCCACTTCAAAATCCCTTTAAAGCAGACATGTCAACTCAAGGCCTGTGGGCAAAATTCAGCCCGCAATGTGGTTAAATCTGGCCTGTGTGGCTGCCCTGAAGACAGTGAGAGGCTAGCCCCCACTGCCTCGGTCCCGGCCTGCCCTAGCCTGGTCAGATGCTGCCCTTGGGTACACTCACAGGACAAGCAAGCACAGGGAAACTGGCATCCTAGTAAAAGGGAATCACTCACTGAAACCATTATGGCCCCGGGTGGGTGCCACAAACTAGATCGGCATGTAGAGGCCCAGCAGAAGCTCTGGGTAACCCATCAATGCCTTTGCCACCTCTATGGCCTGCAGCCTGCAAGCACTTCCCTTGTATCATTCGTCTTACCTGCCGATCCCACACAGCCACTGGCAGCACTGCCACCCTCTCCCCATTCCCTCATCCCTTGGCTACAACTGCTGATGACTCCGGATGAAATCCAACCAGATTCTCAGTAAATTGTATCAACCCAAAACATCTAAAATGCATTAAACAATGAAAAGCATTTTAAAATAGAAAAAAAAAATGCAAAAATTGATATAGACTAATCTTTGAAATAAAACATTTATATTAATCTGTTCTTATCCATTACTATTAGGAACCAACCATCTAATTAACATGCTTCCCAGTATCTAACTCCTATATTTTCAGTTTAATAAATGAAAGAATTTCCTAGTTTTGCTATAGTTGCAAAATGACAGAGGGCATGTGATTGGGGCAATAATTACACAGCCTATCTCAGCCTGTTGTCAAATATCAAGCATGTTTCTAAAAACTGAATGTTGGTACCAATTAATCTTAGACCTTTATTTTCTAAGGTTCCTGCAGATACTCCTGATTATTTAATAGCAGCAGTATATTTTAAAAAGAGAAAGCACATGGGTAAGCAATATTTGAACAAAAATATTGTCACATAGAAAAGTTTTAACCAAAACCATGATTATTCTAAAAATAGATTCTTGAAGCCCAAAATGTGCTTGGAAAATTCAGAGTTTTAATGACAACTACAAATCAAAATTAAGCATAATCTAAGTATGAAGGGTGGGTATGGTTAAGAAAAGTTATATATATATTTATTTAAACAAATTTTAAGAGAACAAATCAAAATGTAGGTCAGGATGAACATAAATGATAAGAATATTGCAGAAATTTGCAGGCAGTGAGAAAGACAGTTTTGAAGGCATTGGTGGATAGAAGTAATCGGCCTATTGATACCTACAAAAGGCTGCAGCGGATATTGTATTTCTAACTTAAGCTGAAGAGCATTGTTGTCTTAAAGATTCTCTACCAGAGCTATTTTGCATGGCTTTCTCATTTGGTGTTCCAGAAGAACTTTCAAAACTTAGTATCCTATCAAAGGGTAAAGCAAATATGCTAGCTGCTTGGACGTTTTGAGTTTCCATCACAACACAGTTGAAGGTTGCTAAATTGAAAAACGATAAATTAAGTCGGGATAAAAAAAATGGGTTAGTTCAATGAGTTAGGCAAGGGATGTCAAACTGATATCATCATAGCAGCAACATGTGACGTATCAGGACTTTCCCACCCTTCGCTAAACCTGGTGTGGGTGTGGCCGGTGTGTGATGTATCCGGCTTGCAGGCCGTCAGTTTGACAGCCCTGAGACAGGCTAACCAGGTCCCTTTTGCCAGACAGATTTTGTTGACAAATTTTCACTATTTACAGCAATATTTGAAACAATTTTTATTATGAAGAGCGTGAAGTCAAAGGGAGAAGATTATTGTTAGCCATAAGGATATGGCTTATTGTTAGCCATAAGGATAAAACCAAATACTGGGAAATAAATATATGTGTGACAAGAAAAAGAAATCTTAAAATATCAAGTTCTACTTAATTTATGAAAAGCTGCATATTCATTTTGAGTTTGATTTGGTTTATGCAATATGTATTTGCCAATTTTTTCCCTTCCTGCTTTAAACCTTCAGTTCCACAACTATGTATTAATCCTATTACTGCTAATTGGGTGAGGCCTGGAATAGTTTCTACTTAGAATAATTTCAAATTGCAATTGGGAAAATGTGTTTGTTTTGGGGTTTGTGTGTATGTGTGTAGATAAAGTAACAAAGCAATTATATTTTGCTTTGCAAAGTTGTATATTTTTTTCTTTAAAGTTATAGCACCGTTTAAAAAATGATCTTTATAAGAAGTTTGGAAATGTGAAACCTTGACAGGAAAGAATGGATTGGATGCATATATCAGGATGATAAAATTAGCTACCGTACTTATTTGAAAAGATATATACTCATCAAATCTCAAAATATCTTTTTCCACTATACTCATTTTTTTCCCAAAAGTACAATAGACATTTTTAGGTGGTTTTCTGATATGGGGCCACTCTTTCTTAAATTTATTTATAAGCATTTTAAAAACTATTTCTGTCTTGTGCATACTTTTACATATATTATGAATTCATAGCTTTAAGAGGAAAAACAAAAAAACAGTAGTTTAAGGCCAATTTTGCCACATATCATATCCTAGGCTCTACTTAAATGCAGGATAAAGAAATTTAAGCATATTTATTTCCTTTTGGCTTATAAATGGTATGTCTAGATGGGGACATCTTCATATTTACAGAGCCTAGTAATTCAAAATACTTATTACTTCTAAAATAATCTTAAACTTGATATTAATTGTATTGCTATTGGGAAACCCTAAAACTAATACTGCAATAAAAATAAATAGCTTTTACCTATAGATCCAGTTAACAATTTAAAAAATATTTGTATATATATATATATATATATATATATATATATATATATATATATATATATATATATATATATATATATATAAATATAAGTAACAGCAGCTATTTAATTAGTAGTGCCTGAAACATCCTTGTAAATAGGTTAATATTTAAATATGATGCATCTTATGATATCTCAATATAAATTGGGCTTTTAATGCTAATTCACTACAACTCAATATTCCTGAAGAACACCAGATTGGAGAAGATGTATTTGTAGCTTGTGAAAGTGTTCTGTAATGATGAACAGCTCATTGTTATTTGCATGTACACATAATTTCCAAATCAGACAACAATGAGCACGGTTAAAACCGTCACTATGTCCAAGATCATGGAAAATATTCAAATCAGCATGCAATTTAGAAGCTGTAGTATATTATTTGAATTGTGAATTCTAGAACGCTAGCCTTGTGAAGCCCAATCAAAGCTCTAGAAGTAGCTTGGCATCTTGACGATCAAGTCAATTCTTTAAACATCTTGTCTTTATGATTGGCAAACGAGAAAGCATTTTAGGCATAACTTTAAAAGGAATTGGAAGGTTGTACAAATGCCAAAAATGGGATTAATTGGCATAATACAAGGTAGCTGGGCACAGTCGGGAAAGTGTCAGTTTAGGGAGAATCCCCACCAAGTAAAACTGTTTGAGCAATTAGCTATCTGAACTCTAACCCTTCCAGAATAATTAATGAATAACAGAGAGGATCAAGACAAAGACACAAAGTGATTTGGTGTGTGCTAGCAAGTAATACATCAAAGAATGCTGGTAATTGGCCCTGTGGCTTTCATTCTTTGCCCTATTTCTTTCAATTCATTGACTCAAAATAATGGGTTCAGGTTCATTATCAACAGGTTTTAGCTGTAAGAGTACAACACTTTAACAAAGCTAAGATTGTAGCACTCCTGATGGCTTGGTAAAAAAAAGTTTAGGCTGGGGCACGCTCCTTGGAAGGGACAAAAGCTAGGCAGGCAGTAACTTTGCACTTAAGGAAAAAGTATTCAAAGTTTTTCTGAGTTTTCTCTGGTTTGGCTGTCTTTGCTGTTAGAATGCTGGAATACAACTGGTATGGGCAGGTATGTATAAATCCAATTAAAGCTCTCATATCAGAGCAGTGAGAAATCCATAACTAGCATGACTTCCAATATATGGTTGAATGTTTGGAACCAACTGCCTCAAGGAAAAACCTGGTTTTGCAGTAAATGTCAGTTTATTATCAGATTTATTGGATGAAACCACTTTCTGATTATTGAAGGACTCTTTTGCACTATACATATGATTGCAAGATTTCATCCTCTTATTGTTATTCCGGTACTATTGTTATCATCATCATCCTCCTCCTCCTCATCCTATTTAATTAGTGCTGGTTAATTTTTTTCCACCTAGCTTGGGAAAAAGTAAAGAAATATGGTCAGGGTTAGAGTTAGCTGCCGAGGCATTTTGATTATTGACTGAGTAAGATTTGAAAAAAAAGCAAGGATATGATATATACCTCAGATTTTTTTTAACCTGTGTGGAAGGAAATGATTTATCAGCAGTGGTAACATAATATTTTTTTTAATCTGAATTGTTTCTTGTTTTTAATCTATTTGCATAATGAATGTATTAAGCATAATACTGGGCTTGGAAGATGTTTCTGATTTTGAGAAAAAAATTGTCTGACATGTGAATGTTAATACAGGAAAGAAAATGGCAATGCAATAATCTTTAGATGTTGACATTTTTGTCATAATATTTTTTTCTGTGTGTAATTTTGCAGAAAGGGGGAATTTTGAAATGTGAATGTGTCACATACAAAAGGAGTTATTGTTCGCATACTGTGGAATATATAATATTTATATTTAATTAAATGAATCAAGCTACAATCTTCAATTATATATTTAATTCACAAAGAGAATTCATCACCTATACTGAAACTTACTTTTGGGTGTCAAAGTCATTAATATTTTATGAGGCTGGAGTATAGATAGTGAACAAGATTCTTAGCATGCAAATACTTAAAACTCATTCTTGAATAAATATCTACTGCTGTTCCATTGATTGGACTGGATTTTGGGCAAGACCACAGGATAGCTATTAGCACAGTGCTTTGCTGTTGAACAATACTGCGCTGTGCAGATTATAGTGTAAATAATGTGAAAAGTTGGCCTCTTTCCAAAGCATCTTTGCCATTTTTCTGCAAATTCTGAAATGCTTCAGCTATATTACAGGATATAAAGACATTAACAATTTTTAATCAGAGTTTTTTTAGATGCTCCTCTATATTCTAGTCAATGTTGAATGATACTGAGAAAAATCAATGCTTGTAATGGTTGATCAGGTGAATATATTGTATGTAATCTTTGCTATAGTTTAACAATCAACATCATCTTCTTTACTCAGCCACCCGTTTTATAATTACATAATTTGGTGCTTATCAGTAGAAGTTAGCAACATCTTGATGATTTGCATGTATAAATATGAAAGTATATATTTAGATGACTTTATACTCCCCACTGACTGCAAGCCAAAATTTTAAGTAAGTCAGACATTCTGAAGTCAGGTAATAATATATCTCGATTGATCTTTTTAATTTTTAAATGGACTATTTTTCATTTTCTCAAATGTCTGCTTATTGACATTTGTGTATCAAAGGAATGTCATTATTCTTATCACACATATAAGCAACATTGGACATCAAAATAACTATTCCGTAGCTGCTTCTTAGGGATAGATATCAAGGTTTTCATTTTAAAATGCATTCACTATCCAGAATTTATTTATTTTTCTTCTTTGTGTGATATTTTTGGTTTATCTACATTCTGGAAATGATTTGACGTTTTAAATTGAATTCTAGGTTTCACATTTATTTATTTTTGTGCTAGGAGTAAAAGTAAAAATTTAAAACTAAATTTCCAAGGGTTAAGACTACGTATAATCTTAACCATTGGAAATTTATAATATTCTGATTATAAAGTTTGAAAGTTATTGTCTACTGAAGTATTCATAAACTTTATTATTAATTCTGTTTTTCACCTATACACCTATCAAATGACTATAATTTTTATAGTATTGAGAAAAATCTTACGACCAAGCTATATGTGATATAAAATACTTAATTAAGATGCCCATGTCTTTTTATTTGTGTCAGTAAAGTGGAAGAAAATCCCTTCTTGCAGAAAGAATTCTTTGTCCTAGAACAAGTGTTTCTGATCAAACGGGCAATTAATTTTTTAAAAAGTTCAAAATGGATTTCTAATGATGTATTCAACACCATATTCAATCTGGACCTTAGCTCTCAAAACCTGGGGTGACACAGATGAAACCGTGTTTAAAATTATGGGGAGTTCTCCTCAACTTAACCTATGCTATTACGGCATAGCTAGCTAGAGAATAGTCATTCTCCCCAGAACTACAATTTTTAGGATCCTCACCACTGGCCATGCTGCCTAGAACTGCTTGGAAATGTCAATTCAACAACAGAGGACCACAGTTTTTCCAGCTCTGTGCTAAGATCTTTCTTGAACACTCTTCTGTATGGGCATGCAAATTTACCATACTCCACTTTCTTTATGAAAATACAAGCATTTCAAATCCTCCCACCATTCCAGAAGTATGTTGAAATGGGATTATTCCAGAAGGCCCTTGAGTCCTTGAGCACTTGAAGCACAAATTATAGATAGTAAATAATAAACTAATAATTATCAGTGATTGTTTTAAATGGATTGTTTATCAGGACTGCTAGCAGCCTAAAATCCAGAAAGATGGAGGCAGCCAATAAATACTGTTAGCAAATAAAAAATGTCTACTAAACTCCTTTATGTCCCTAAATGCAAACAGGAGTAAAAGACACTAGATAATGCTAGTAACATTTTAGCATGATTTTACACAAATTGAAAAAAAATACTTCCATGTCACCTAAATGTAATGAAAGTTTACATTCTGTGCTGGATTGAATGTAGACTTGATTATAAAAAAATATTCATAATTTCAGTAATATAATTCATAATTTCAGTAATACCATAAGGACTCTTGCATAGATGGGGCCTCTTAATCTCAGTCTGAGATAAACATTCCTGCATCACCTAATTGGTTTGCCCTTTCAAATACACAAAACCTTGATCCCTATTCAGGACAGTGATTTTTTTTCTACCTTCTTTGAACATTCCTGCTGTGATGAAAGAGTCATCTCATCCTGTATTGATTTTGTCCAGAATCTTGAATACAATTATGTTATTACTTCTGCAGACACTCTCAGCATGCCTCTGAATTTTCTTAATCTAAAATAATATTTATACTTTATTATTATAATCTATTATATTATAATAATGTCTTAATAAAGTGAACCTGTATAGATTTTGGTATAATTGAATGAATTTTGGCTCCTAAATTTCAATATTTAATATACAGAGGTGTGTGTGTGTGTGTGTGTGTGTGTGTGTTTGAATGTATGGATAGATAGATAGATAGATAGATAGATAGATAGATAGATAGATAGATAGATAGATGATAGATAGATACATACCATGTTTCTCACAAAATAAGGCCTGGCCTTATTTTTTGGGAGCCTCCCAAAAATGGTTAGGACGTCTTTTTGGGGGTGAATTAATTTCTCCCCTCCCCCTGTGCACCAGTGTCATCTCCAACAACAGCATCTGAGTCGCTCCCGCTTTCCCCTCGTCCCCGTAACAACAGGAAAAAAAAACATTTCGAGGTACCTGGGAGCGCTGCGTGCTGCATTTTGGTTTAATCCCAACAGGCTGGGTGGGTGTGAGAAGAGCCGAGCGAGTATCTCTGCTGCTGCTACCCTTGATGCTCCAGCCTCGGGCTCTGCAAATTTGCAAAAGTCCTGGTGTGTAGCCCGTTCCTGCATTCCAAGCACCCAGGGCAAACTGCAGCTGTCCCTCTCTTGCCAGCACCATCTCCAATAACAGCAGCAGCAGCGGCGGGAACCGTGGAAATTATGGAGGTGGCTCCCCCATCCAAGAAGCAGCTGAAACACTTCCATGGTTCCTGCCACTGCTGCCACTGTTGTTGGAGATGGTGCTGGCGAGAGAGGGACAGCTGCAGCTCCCCCTGGGTGCTTGGAATGCAGGAATGGGCTGCGCACCGGGACTTTTGCAAACTTGCAGAGCCCGAGGCTGGAGCACCAAGGGTAGCAGCAGCAGGGACCTCTCGCTCGGCTCTTCTCACACTCGGGATCAAACCAAAACGCAGCGTGCGTTGCTCCCAGGTACCTCAAAAAAATTTTTTTCCTGTTGTTATGGGGATGAGGAAAAAGTGGGAGAGACTCAGACACTGTTGTTGGAGACAGTGCAGACGAGAGAGGTGCCAGCACCGGTGGGAACTATGGAAGCTATGGAGGCCTGAGAAGTGGCTGAAACGCTGCCAGACATTCACACCAATGCCACCCACCTGCTGACCTGGGTAAGGGAGGGGTAAGGGAGCCCTCTGTGCTCCACCATGATTGGCTGTTAGGAGTGGCTGCTGGTGAGGCGTAGCTGCCTGCAGGGCACTCCTAATGCCAAGTTTCCCCCGCCTTCCCCCCCCCCAATTTTGCATGGTTTAAACTAGGCCTAAATTTGGTGGGAGGGGCTTGATTTCATTTTATGCCAAGAAAACATGCTGGGTCTTCCTATTGGGGGGCATATTGTTGGAGAAACATGATAGATAGATAGATAGATAGATAGATAGATAGATAGATAGATAGATAGATAGATAGATGTAGGCAGTGGAGCGCATTTTCACTCATTTTCTAGTCACTGAATTACTAGTGGTAGCCATAAATTATTATTTAATTTTAAGAGTAAAGGAACAATGACATTTCATACCTTGCTCTTTTTTTTTAAAAAAGTGCCCCCATTATTTTGTTTTTTTTTACTTTGAATTGTAAAAAGTGTGCCTCCTTGAAAGTCGATTATGTTATACTCTGAGTGAGAACTCAGAAAGAATTTCAGAAGAAAATGGGAAAGAAGGAAGACTCCTTTTTTCCCTTTCCTCACACTGCATCAATTGTTGGAAGGGGTCAATTTTGAGGTCAATTTCCCCTCCTTCAGTTATGTAGACAATGAAAGGTGGAATTGGCCTCTTTTTATCTGTAGTATTTGTTGTCCTGGCCTACAGCTGAGGAGCTTGCAGCATTCATTCAGGGGCCTAAATTCCTGACAGCATGTATGATAAGTTTTTTTTACAGATTTTCAGAGAGGATTGTTCTAGAACAGAATTGTTCTAGTCTCAAGGTGGTTTTTTTTTTTTCTTTTACATATTTCACAAAAAATGCCAGCCAAGTCTTCCAATTGTCTTCCACTTGTGTTGGTCTGCAAACTTAAATAATATTTATTTATTTGGGATTGTATTTTCTCCATAATTCTTGAATATGATACCGTGGATTGAAGCATCAGTTTAGGGATGGTTTGGTCTGGCACCAGAGATTATCTATGAAACCTTTCTTCATGACTTCCCTCCTTAGACCATAAAATCTTATTCTTCTTGAGTGTATACTCGACTACAATCCCACCATGTACAACAAATCTTTCTTACATTGCTACATTCCACTTTATTAGTACTTAACACCTTATCTATTTTTCATTTGTTACTATGGGCCTCTTCTGCCCTTCAACCTGCTTTCTTCCTGTTTTCTGCATCTAGTTTCAGGCCAAAAGTGTCTTGTATAATCAAACAGCCCTGAAGTGTTGGTATCAGTGGAAATCTGTATTTTTTGCTCAGAAACACAATTGATCAATAGAAGTTGATTGTCCATGGCCGCTGACAATGAGAAGTAATTCTTGAGTAAGTCTACCATACTCAAGAAAATTGTATTATAGTTGTATATGATTCCTCTTGCAATCAAATATATTTGCACAGACTCCCGGCTGAATGCTTTAAAAAACAAAGATAAATTAGTTTTGTTTGTTAATTTACTCCTAATGGTCTCTAGTCTATTTCAGGAAACTGTTATTTCCATCTGGGTAAACATGACAAATTTCTTCTACTTCCCCTAGTCAGCTATACTGAAAGATATTTTTGTTAGTTTCAGGAAACCACTCATCAACTTTGGAAAGCACAATGAATTCCTGTACCTTCAATGAACTGGAATAAGTTCTTCACTGCTAATCTCAAAAAACCTGATATGAGTCCAGCAGCATCTAAATAGCTGATTTAACAGTGGCCCATATTGATGAAGATCAGAGGGGACTGATTGATAAATGGAAATGACAGAGAATAAGAAGAAGTTGAAAGACAGTGGTTTTGGTATACTCATTCTTCCTTTCAGCTGCAGGGTGAAATGAAATGAAAAGATCCAAGGAAGATTCGAGAGTTAAATCAATTAGGAAATATCATATTCTTATTGGGAAACTTTTGGCTAATTCTGCAGTCTATACAAACCATCCTAGATATTGAGTAAACTGTTATATATTACAGCAGCCCAGTTCACATAAATGTCTTGTTTTTAGCTTGCTATGAGTGCAAAGTCAGTATTAGGTACATTCCAGATCATCATGTTGGATAGAAATACAATCATCTAATACTTCAGACTATAGCTGCTTAAGAGTTGTTTATTGTTTATTTTTTTTATTTTAATCAACATAAGCGCTTAGTGAACATTGCATTGTCTGAATTAATTTACTTATACAGTCCAATATTAATTACAATAACACTAATAATAGTAATTGTATATTGTTTACTAAAATATCATGATCTTTCATTATTTACTTGTAGTAGTAATCTTTTATCTTCTAATTTCTACTTCTGTTATCTAGCCACTAGTAAAACACATCCCATGTTAAGAAATATTCTTTCTTTGCTGTCCTTTATTTTTAGTGTCAAACTATCCATCTCTGCACAATCTAATATCCTTTTAATTATCTTCTCTGTAGGAATATCCTCATTCTTCCAATGTTGTGGAAATTACAATTCTCGCTGCTGTCAGCACGTGTAGTATTAGATATATATTCCCTTTGCTATAGTTTTCTGGTATTATACCTAACAACAATATTTCTGGTTTTGAATCTATATGTTGCTTTATCATTTTTTCTAATGATGTATTCATTTTTGTGCAAATTTTCTTTTGCCTTTGGACATGTCCATTAGATATGGTTATAAGAACCTGGTATCTGGTTGTACTTCCAATATTTAGTGGACATGTTTTTGAATATCTTAGCTAATCTTGCCAGTGGTAAATGCCACCTGTAAAACATTTCATAGAGATTTTCCTTGTAGGTTGTTGCCATTATTAATTTATAGTTTCTATCCTAAATCTTTTGCCATTTAGCCAATGCTACTATATATCCAAAAATATTTGCCCATACAATCATTGTTTCTTTCACTTATTCATCTTCCATCTTAATATTTAGTAGATAATTATATATTTTCTTTATTAATTTTTATCTGTTCCTAGGAGTATCTGGTCTATTTTTTATAGAAACCATGTGTCTTTGTATCTTTCTCATATCTTGGCTATATTTGCAGGTGTGGCCACCATGCTAAGTCCACCCCTTGTTTCTGCAATTCCTGCTTAGATCTGAGTTCCCCTTCTTCATTTAAGATGTCTTTATATGTTACAATTTTTTTTCTAAATTAATAACATTTGGATGTGTAAGTGCTTCCATTACAGAAAGTCAGACTGGTATTTCTAATGGTTCTTCTAGAATAAATACCAGGTCATCTGCAAATGCTTGTAATTTGTATTTTTCCTTTTTTATTTCCATGCTTTTTATTTCTAAGTCTTGTCTGATATTTCTGTTTAGCACTTCCAGTGTTAATATAAACGGTAATGGGAACAGCGGGCATCCTTGTCTTGTGCCTTTCCTTGTATTAAAATTCTCTGCCGAGTCCCCATTCACAATCACTTTTGCCATTTGTCTGGAATATTGTCTTTATCATATTTATAAATTTTTCACTGAAGTCCATGCATTTTAATTGTTGTATCATAAATTGCCAACTTACATTATCAAATGCTTTCTTTGCATCTAAAAAGATCAATGCCATTTGTTTTTGTATCTAAAATAAGTCTCAGATTATTTTTAATTTGTCTTTTAGGTAGAAATCATTGTGATCTGGATGTAAAAATTTATTCAAAAATCTTTTAAGTCTTTCTGCTATTATTGAAACAAATATTTTATAATCTGCATTTAGTAGTGATATTGGTCTATAATTCTTCACCTGTGTTAAATCTGAATCTTCTTTAGGAATTAAAATAATATTTACCTCCATCCAGGTGTTTGGTATCCTAGCTTCTAACTGATGAACTTAGTGTATCTTGTAAATATTTATAAACTTCTGCCGGTAGTCCATCTGGTCCTGGTGACTTGTTATTCTTTTGTCTTTTAATTGCCTCTGTTAGTTCCATCATTGTTTTTCTATCATTTAGCATAACTTTCACAGTTTCAGACACTTTTGGTAATTCTGTTTTTTCCAGATATTGCTTTATTTATTTTTTTCTGACACTTTTCCTTGGTCATCTAGTTTTCTGTAGAATTCCTGAATTTTCTTTTTACTCTCATTTTGATATTGTAGGGTTCCCTCCTCATCTTGTAATTTACTTATCAATTTCTTCTCTTTTTCTTTTTTTCAATTTATATGCTAGCCATCTTCCTAGTTTATTAGCATTTAAAAAAAAGTTTTGCTTTTTTAATTTGTTGTGCCAAATCTTCTTTTTCCCATCAAATTTAATTTGTGTTTTATTATTTCCATTAGGTTTTTTAAGTTTCCTTTTTGTGGTTCTTAGTTCTGCTTCAAGTCTTTTGTGTTCTTTTGGTATTTTTTCTTTTTCTTATTCTTCCTTTCTATGTAAATTATAGCTAATCCCCTAATAAATGCTTTGGCTGTATCCCATACATTTTTTAATGAAGTCTCTTCTTTCCTATTCTCCTTGAAGAAAAATTCCATTTCTTTTCCTGTTGTTTGTATGAATGTATACCAATGGGTTGAATGTCCATCTGAACTTTTTCTTTTGTCCCTTCCAGCTAAGTTTTGTTGGGTTATGGTCCACCCATATGTTCGTTTCTATCTCTATCTCTTGCACATTTGCTCTTAATTCCAGCAGCATCCATATCATATCTATTCTAGACCATGATTGATGTTTATTTGAATAGAATATATACTGACTTTTTCTGGATTTATTTTTCTCCATACATCCTGAATATTTCTTCTACCATTTTTGAGAAAGTCCTGGGGAGAGTCTTCCTTGCTTTTTAACCTATTTTACTACTTCTGTAATCCAGTTTTATATTTACAACTGCATTAAATCTTCTACCGTACAAATATTCTCATATTCCATTTCCATTATCTTCTTAAGCAATTTTTTATAGAATTCTTCTTGTTTGTTGTTTGGCACATATATTGCTATTAGAAGTGTCTTCACCCCTCTTTTCTTTTGTTGTGCTAACAAAGAATATAATTTCCCAATTTTGGAATATTCCAATAGTTTACTATGTTGTTTTTTAATGTGGCCTTCTTAGAGGCAAATTATATCTAATTTTAATTTCTGTTAATTGTGCAAACATCTTTTTCCTTTTCATAGGGAAATTCAATCCATTTATATTAATTGATAATTTCTTGGTTTTTCCTTCCATCAAGGCCAGGTTTTCTTGCTACGGAGTTATATAGGATGCTACACCAAACAAATATTTATCACAACATATTTGTTTTGCTGCAGCTTCCTATACAATTTTGTTCTAAATGAATTTTCTTACCATCAAAATATACAGTTCCGTTTATTTATGGTGGAAAAATAAATGTTATTAAAGAAAGTTGTTGTTTTTTCCTGCCTGAGAGAGATCAGAAGATACTGTTTTCCTTGCTTCCTTCTCTATTCTCTTTGGAACTTTGAGGAGGGTGTGGGAAAAGATTGGAAGTTGCAGTTAAGGCTGGTAGATAAAATAACCAGGTTAGGCAGCACCAAGAGATCTGGAAGTTTAACGAAATTATTTAAGTATTTATTTATTTATCACATTTATATAACTAATCTCACACAACCATCTCTGGGCTGTGCAGAATAAAACTATTAAAATATAAAAACCAGTTAAAACAATTACATAATTAATATATTTATTTATTTATTTATTTTGTCAAAAGCTTACAATACAATAGAAATAAGAATAAACATAGTTTACATGTGACAAATAGGAACTAAGAACTGGGGACAATAGAACAGGGACGGTAGGCACAATGGTGCGCTTATGCATGCCCCTTACAGACCTCTTAGGAATGGAGTGAGGTCAATAGGAGTTAGTTTGAGGGTAAAGTAGTGGGAGTTTGACCAGGTGACAACAGAATCAGGTAGTGAGTTCCAGACATTGACCACTCTGTTGCTGAAATCATACTTCCTGCAATCAAGTTTGGAGTGGCTTACATTTTGTTTATATCTGTTTCTCCTGTGTTGTTGTGGTTAAAGCTGAAATATTCATTAACTGGTAAGACGTAACATATGTTTTTATATACTATGCTTAAGTCCAATCTTAGTCGGCGTATTTCAAGGTTGTCTCAGCCTAGAATCTCAAGTCTGGTAGTGTAGGGTATTCTGTTGCGAACAGAGGAATGTAGTACACTTCTGGTAAAATACTTCTGGACTTGCTGAATTGAATTTATGTCTGATATACAATGCGGATTCCAGACAGCAGAGCTGAATTCAAGTATTGGTCTAGCAAAGGTTTTGAGTGCCCTAGTTTGCAAATCAGTATTACCAGAGGAGAAGCTTCATAAAATTAAATTTACAACTCTTAAAGCCCTTTTGGCAATACTGTTGCAGTGAGCGTTGGTGCTTAGGTCATTCGATATGAGACCTCCTTGACAGAGTGTGCATCATCAGCAAGGTCATATCCACCTAGCTCGTATCTGGTATATAGATTTTTTTTTTAACCAATGTGTAGGACAGAGCATTTATTGGTCAAGATTTGGAGTTGCCAACTGTTAGACCATTCAGACACATAATCAAGATCTTTTTGAAGGACGTTAGCATTGACGGTGGTGTTGAATAGTTTTACATCATCAGCGAAGAGGATGCAGTTGCTAATAAGGTGATCACAAAGGTCATTTGTATAGAGTGTAAAGAGTGTGGGTCCTAGAACGCTGCCTTGGGGGACACCCTGATAACTGGTGCAGGGTTTGTTAGGGCATTTCCTATTTTTACTATTTGTTGCCTATTTGACAGGAAGGCAGTAATCCACTTGTGAAGGGATCTGGAAATAAATAATTAATATATGTAAAAACAAAATTGTAAGACACTTAAATTAAGATGCTATATGTATGCATCTTAATAGCATGCATGTGCTATGTGTACATGCATTCTTTGTTGCCAGGAGATTCCCAGACCTGATGAAAAAAAGCATATTTTGAGACTTTCTGAGAGGCACCATAGGTTGGGGCTTAATATCAACTTGAGGGAGGTGATGTTAAAGAGAACAGGAGCTACAGTAGAAGAGGGTCATCTTCTGGGTCCCATCAGGTAAAACTCCTTAGGAGATGTGACCTGCAACATGACTTTCCTGCTGGACCTGATGGGAATGGTAGAAGTAATTGGTGAGAAATGGTTCTTCATATAACCTGGCCAGATATATTGGCCATCAACTGAGATCTAAGGAGAATATATTTGCAATGGCACCTAAACTATCTGGGGATTACCTATTTCAGAGAGACCATTCTCGTTCCTTTCTAGAAATGTCTAGAAACTTGTCACCTCTTGGAGGGATAGCAAGAGGAGAAGGGACCATAAAAATTCCAGCTCTGAAAGTGGGGGTTGGTTCTCTGTTTGACTAAATCCACATCAGAATAAGGGGAGGAGTTCTAACTCCTCCGGTGCTTGCACCTTCCTTCCTTCCTTCCTTCCTTCCTTCCTTCCTTCCTTCCTTCCTTCCTTCCTTCCTTCCTTCCTTCCTTCCTTCCTTCCTTCCTGAAGCTGAGGATATAAATGGTCAAGCCTCAATTTCATTGGTCAGAAAAATGAAAACAATATATTTGTGTACTAGTGTGCCAAACTGATTTCTCTACCATTTCTATATCTTAATGTAAGTTTAATAAATCAAGTGCAATCCAAGTTATTTTGCATCGTAATCTGAATTCTAATAATCCCTATCTACTGACTATGCTTTTCAGGATTTATTATGGTTGTGAACTAAAATATCTAATCTAATCCTGTTCTGTCACCAGGATTAAGCAGACTCGGAGACCGGAGTTGAATTCAGCTCTTTATTTACAACCAGTAACTTCAACTAAAGTCGAGCCGCAGCAACCCTTTTTATAGCAGCTGCTCGCGGCTTGCAATCAATTTAAACTTCCCGCCGCTTAGGCGGCCAATCGGTAACTGTCATTATTAACCAATCATTTCGTTGCATTAACTAACCAATAGGAGTGTATTCTTAGGAGTCTCTATTTGAATACACTACAAATCCCTTTAATGTATTGATAAAGGCTTTATAGCAGGGGTGTCAAACTTGTTTTGCCTTCAATCATGTATGATGTAAAATGTGATCTCCAAGAAGGAATAATATTTTGGAGTATATGTTTTAATATGTATCTTAATCTCACCATGAAGCACTCATGAATCCATCCCTTATTAGAATGACCTCAGGATGCATAAGGAAGCTTTAACTAATAACCCAGCAAGGGTGGAAAAGATATTAAAATAAACCAAGTAAAATGTTTTCTGTAGTTAGACCTTAAAATATACAAATGAAACATAAGGTTTTTTGAAATACAGTTTGTATATAATATTATGACAGCTTTTACAAATTGTTGGGGAGACCGCAGGGGAGGCATGTTATCTGTTAATCATGATTTTACTTCATTCCTTCAGTAGCATATACTGGAAATTGTTCTCTTATGGTTAAATTAAAAGACATCTTGCAGCAGAATACATATTGTATAGAAAGAATTAGATTTATATTCCTGCTGTGGCTTGCTTATGAACTATATTCAAGAATGTTACCTTAATACTAAAGTGCAACCTTTCAACAAAACTAATGCCTGTGATTTAGTGACCTGTAGAAGAAGCCCCAGAAGTTGCACCATAGTGGATTTGAAGGTAGACATTCAGAGGCTGCAAATGATAACTTCACAATGTCACCTTGTCTTATCTTAAAATAATGTTGCCTTTCATGGTCATCTACAGTTGCTTTTTATTTAAATAAATTTCAGTGCTTACTGCTATCTAGAATTAAGCTGTTATTACTCTTTTTTTTTTAAGCAGAAGATTGTTGACTATTGAAACAAATAGTGACATTATTCCCTGAGTGGTGCCGAAATGTGTATGCATAAATCTGTTGAAAAGATTGTCATGGCCTCTGTTGGATATCTGCACAAAAGCGTATAAAAATGGGACTTCCTGGGAGCATTTTAAGTGTGTGTAGCGGGAGATAATTAATGAGTCAAGCCTTCCTATGTTTATTGTTAACTTTCTTAACTCAGTGTGATCTGGCATATGTTTTGTCAAAAGAGAAGATACTTGTGAGATAGAAGGAGGTTTCTTAAGTATATAAATATACATTTTTTAAAAAAGGAAAGGAAAAGAAAGAAAAGGAACACCTTACGCTCTTACTGTAGCTTCATTAAAAACAATTATTTGATGGGTTTGCTAATATTATTGAATTGCACGGTGTGCTGACCATTAGTGACACACTTAACATTACAAAAATGACGGTTGAATTGCAGGGATGGGACACAGATATTTGCATCTTTAAAAGTCAGTTTCACTTTGTCAAGGTTACCTCAATATCCAATTCTGTATTCTTCCCAGCCTGACATTCTCAATTGTCCTTGTTGTTTTCTGTAGGAAAGCAGCGTTGGTTTATAGGATCTAAAAGTCCGATGGAACAAAAGCCTATACCCATTTATAAAAGTTGTTGTTCTAAAAAGGTGACATCAGACTCCTTCTTTTACTGGTCAAACAAATATTAATTTTTATTATATTATTCATTTTAATTTATATTTTCATTTTTTTATATTGTCAGACCCACTACATGATCAGGAAATCATCTCTATGAGAAAGCTAACACTACTTTTTTTAAGATTGGCTGTGATAACAATCTTGCAAGTTGATTGTGCTGTGCCTTCCTGTTCTTATAGCTCAATGAATTAGGGAAGCATCTGTCTGAATCACATCCAAGTGTTATCTTTAAAATCTGGACTTTAAAAAATGCTTCTTTTTCCCACTCCTGTATATCTCCATCAGCCTTACTCTTTACAACAGTCTCTTTTTATTTTAAATGTTGATTGTCACCTTGAGGACCTCCCCAAAAGACATGCTTTTAAAACCTTTTTAATGTTCTAATTGTCATATACTTTTGAACTGTAAGCCACGCAGAGTCATTCACTGATATCTGCAGCTACAGAAAGTGATTGATTGATTGATTGAATCAATGAATGCTATAAATCAAATGAAATCTAATGAAAATAAGTAGTATGACATTTTTTTAAATTAAAATACCCTGGATGGATTATTTGTTCCATTAAGATGATGATGATGATGATGACTACAGATTACAGATTAACAGAGTTGGAAGGGACCTTGTAGGTCATCTAATCCAATCCTCCACCCAAGGAGGAGACCATACACCATTTCTGATCAATGGCAGTCCAATATCTTCTTGAAAGTCTCCAGTGATGAAGCTCCCACAACTTCTGAAGGCAAGCTGTTCTATTGGTTGATAGTTCTCATTGTCAGAAAATTTCTCCTTATTTCTAGGTTGAATCTCTCCTTGATCAATTTCCATCCATTATTCCTTGTCTGGCCTATAGGAGCTTTGGAGAATATCTTGATCCCTTCCTCTCTGTGGCAGCCCCTCAAATATTGGAACACTGCTATAATGTCTTACCTGGTCCTTCTCTTCACTGCCACGCCCAGTTCTTCATATGTTTTTGTCTCCAGTACCCTAATCATTCTGGTTGTCCTTTTCTGCACTTTTTCTAGAGTCTCAACCGGTTCTGTGGGTATGGCTAGGTGGCTGTGACTAGGTGGCCGTGGCCTGGTGGTCATGTGTCTGGGTGGGCATGATTTTTTTCTACTGGGCCTCAGAAAGCCTCTGGGGGGCAAAAATGGGGCCCAGGGGGGGTGCTGCCCAGAAGGCAAAAAATAAAAAAATAAATTTGCCATACATGCAGCACCCCCTTATACCCCTGTTTTTTGCTTCCTGGGCCTCAGGGAAGCCTCCTGGGTGGAGAAGCACAACATTGAGGGGGGTGATCAACATGATTTAGATACGTTAGAAAGCAGGAAATCTGATGATTTCCTGCTTTCTAACTAATCTAAATTGAACAGCTGATTGGTGGTGGTGGGGAAAGGAAAAACCTTGATCTTCAAGGGAACTGGTTCGCTCCCAGCTGATCTCCAGAGCTACTGGTTCTCCCGAACTGGGCCAAACCGGTAGAATCCCACTCCTGGTCTCAACATCTTTTTTATAGTGCAGTATTCGAGATGTGACTGTACTGAGGCTTTATAGAATGGTATTACTACCTCACTTGATCTTGATTGTTTCCCTCTGATAATGCAATTTAGGATTGCATTTGCTTTTTGGGCTGCTGACACACATTATTGGCTCATGTTTAATTGGTTGTCCATTAAGACTCCAAGATCCCTCTCACAGTTACTGCTATTAAGCCAGGTTTCACCCAGTCTATGTGTACTTTTGGGGTTTTTTGCCTAAGTGTAGGACTTTACTTTTCTCTACATTGAATTTCATTTTGTTAGATAGGGTCCAGTGTTCAAGTCTTTCAAGATCCATCTGGATCTTGAGCCTATCTTCTAGGATGTTATCTATTCCTGCCAGCTTAGTATCATCTGCAAATTTGGCAAGTTCCCCTTCTATTTCCTCATCTAAGTCATTTATGAAGACGTTGAAGAGTATTGGGCCTAAGATGGAACCTTGTGGTACCCCACTGCTTACTTCCCTCCATGTAGACATAGACCCATTAAGGACTACTCATTGAGTATGGTTTGTCAGCCAGTTATGAATCCATCCAGTGATGATGGTATCTATCTCACTTTTTTCCAGCTTCCCAAGAAGTAGGTTGTGGTCTTCTTTGTTGAATGCCTTTCTGAAGTCTAAGTATATTATGTCCACCGTATTTTGCAGGTCTACTAATTTAGTCATTATGTTGAAGAATGAAATAAGATTGGTTTGGCATGATCTGTTTTTAACAAGCCCATGCTGACTTCTAGTTAATACTTTACTCGCTTCTAGATATTGGCAGATCTGGTTTTTTTTTTTATTATATTTTCCAGCATCTTCCCGGGTATTGATATTAGGCTGATTGGTCTATAGTTTCCTGGGTCTTTTTTTGGCTTTTTTGAAGGTGGGAACCACATCAGCTCTTTTCCAACCCTCTGGAAAATCAGCCCTCTTATTCACAAAATCATTATAATAACTTGCATAGGTTATCATAATATTCTGTCCCATTGGCCTGGACATCTCAACTATAGATAATCCCTCCAATGGGGTGTTTGCTGTTTTTCTAAGGAGATGGGTACATTTTCAGCTAAAGCACTGGCCTATAGCAATCTACTATTTTTTTTTTATAAGAATGCCAACAAAGTAGACCCAAAGGGCATTCTTGAAAATAAAGATAATTGTGTAGGGTGGTCCTTTGCTTTGCAGTATGTCAACTTTCTATTTAATTAAACTTAAATTAAACAATAGTTACTGATTAGGATTCCCCCAGAAAAATATCCATAGCAACATTAATGGCTAGGTTAGAGACACCAGTACAAATTGGATTTGGGGTTTTTATTATTTTGACATGCTGCATTGTTGTTAAAATAAATTTCTTTTATATATTCATTCATTCCTATATTTCATATGGGACAATTTCATATGCTTTCTTCCATTTAGATCAGGCAGTGTTAAAATAAGCTTTACAACTGTTAATACAGATACACACAAATAAATATATATACTTTGATAAAATATGTTTTCTGTTTCTCCCATGTTTCTTTGACTATTAGGGAAACGCTATTAGGGAAGTAATATTTTGTTGTTGACTGCTTGTATTTTAAGTATATACCTAATGTTGATATACTTATTGTAATGCAACCTTTAATATTCCTTTGGGATTGTACCTTAAATTTTCTCTTTCCTTTTTTCCTTGAACCATAGCTTTATCCATTCAACATAATATTGCATATAAAGTGTTGCTTTATAAATAGTAGCATGATCTGTGTTTTTAAAATATATTATACAATGCCTTGAATACAAATACATTTTAAAGAATGCATTTAGACTTCAAAGGTCTATATAAGGAAGATGAAAGGCAAGGAAATATATGTTGTAATTTATACTGCTGATATGAAAAATGGTAGAAAAAGAAGCATTTTTGTTGAAAAAAAAATAAAACTGATTTTTACTAGATCATATTTTTCATTGTAATATTTAAATAGATTCTGGGTTCATAAACAAAGCATACATGTAAATCTTGTACATACTAATGTTAATCAAATATACTGCTGAGTTAGTAATCCTGTCACATGTGAGCTACCTATATTGTTACTTTAATGTATTCTCTTACTACTTTGATAAAAGCCTTAAGATGTTGTGACAGGTGCTTTGATATTTTCTTCTGATGTTACTGTGTTCCTTTCTTCTCTTCCTTCTTCTTCCAAATTTTCTATTTTACATAAACATGAGCAGACATGACAGTTTTAGTTAAGGTGGAAATCATCATGTTTTATCAGTTAAAAGGGAGTGGGGCAAGAAAGGCACACACTCTATTTTGGCTAAAAATATAAGCTCAGTGAAAAATATCTGTAACTGTTTACATTGGATAAACAGCAAATGTCATCTTATATCATGCACATAATAAGGACGGATCTATACGCATTTAATCCCAGCAACTTTATTATTGAGAAAGTTTCAGAATGAAATATTTTAAAGTATGCCATTTAAATTAGGGAACTCATAGACAATAGAACCTTAAACAAGTGAAATTCTAGGAAGTATATCTATCATTTTATGAAGAAGAAGCTCGGAAGGAAAAAAAATCACAAAAATACAGAAAAAAGAGAATAGACATACCTTCTACGTTTTAAAGACCAAATGAGAAGGAATTCTAATGGTGTGTGAGAGTATCAGCAAAGGGACAAGGTATGAGATTTGAAATATCATCCATAATATTGTTGCTACAAGTCACATCATTTCTGATATCAATTATATAAATGTGAATAATGGAAGTCAAATTCTGAATTCATATGATTTATCTCAGGAGGCAACAATATACATATACTAGAGATGAGATAATTCTGGTTTTGGGGGGAGAAATGGGATTTGAATTTTTTTTTTTACATTCAGTATGTTTTCTTTTCTTTATATTATAGTCTTATTCTATGTGTTGATTAGATGTTCTGTTTTGATATCTCTTATGATTTAATGCAAATATCTTATTTCTATTTGTAATTTATGAGAATTTAGTAGATTTCATTCACTTTTTCAGTTTTTCTCATTAAGATTAAGATTTCTTATATGAATAAAAGCAAAACACATTTTCATCTGTGACGGATGATTCATGTTTTCAGTGTATTTTAATAGTGCTTCCAATATTTAGAGCATAGATAACCTGGATGGATGGAAGATGAAAGGTGGTCATTAACTGAAGTAACTGATAACAATAGCAATTTACATATGCTTGGTTGAATTGAAAAGTTCAAAAAGCAAAAATGAATTTCTAATGCATTTCTACAATTTTACACACGCAAAAAACAAAAAAAAAGCAAAAAAAAACCCAAATCCCTCTGGTAATCCCATAGGCATCTTTAATCAACAAAAGATAATATTTGTAGGACAGGGTTGAGCTTCTTTAGCTTTCTTATTTTTTACTTATATCGATTATCAAGTGCCTATAATGTTATTTGGAAATCAATTTAGGTACTATGAACTATGCAGAATTTCAGCTTTAATCTTTCTCTTCATCACAAATTAAGTGTTGCTATTATTTATTTCATTAAATCAAAGATCAGGAAAGATTTGCTAGAGAATTTGATGATGATTAAGTCCAAATCAACGGTGGCTCAGGCACTTTCCATTTGTATTACTCTTCCTTTTTCTTTCTTTCAAGATTTATGAAGCTTTCCACAGGCAGGAGGTGAAATGGTTTGGTGTGAGAGTTCATCTCAATCTATTCTCTCTCTTGTCAAACATAAATGTCAAATCAGCAGTACTGAAATGGTTTTGGAAGGTGGGAGGAAGGGAAAGTCTAGTGTAATGTGATGAGGACCTTCAGAAGTGAAAATGAAACTTCAATAGTTAACATGAAAGTCAGGTTTGAGGATTTGAAAATATAGGTTAAATTTTGCTTGCCTGGAGACTGAGTGTTAATGTTTAACTTGTGAGGATGTCAATTTTCTTATGTAGAAGGATCAGTTCTACAAGTTACAATTTGAAGAAGTGAGATTTCATTATCTTTGAGGATGCACAGTTTTGTGCTATATTTCAAATGCCTATGATTGTAGGCACATTATGTTTCTTTTATTTATATGCGGTTCTTAACTTAGGATGGTATATAGGTTGCCTCTTCTCTGCTAGGTTGTTCTAAGAACTGGTAATTTGAGCATGGAGGCATCTTCTACACCTGAACATTTTTCCCTAGTCCAAGCCCAATACTTTATTGAGGAAACTTTTTATTTGTTGCCTGGTCTACTGCAAGTATAACTGTGATCTAATTTGGCTTCTCAAAAGAGTGAAGAGCTTGGTAGAAAAAATTAATAAAAGTGGCAAACAAGTGGTAGGTGTATATTGATTGAATGTATGAAGTATGGATATGTATAATTACATATCTAATTATCTAGCGAGGAAAAGATATGCCCTGAAATTGGTACTATGAAATGTATTAGGACTTTTTTGTACGTATTATAAGTCTGCTAAGTGCGGTTCAAATGTTATGTCCAGAGCAACTGATATATAGAAAATTAATCTTGCAAAAAATAAAGATAAACCCTGATTTTAAAACAAAAATATGTCCTTTCATATGTATAAGGCTAGTATGTATATGTATATGTCCTTTTCATATGTATATGTCCTTTCATATGTATAAAGCTAGTAATGATAATGTGGATTAATAGAGAGGACTCCAAGAAATTTGTCTGAAAATATCAGATTGAGAATGAATATGAATTTTAAAAAAGGAAGGAAAAGAGAATGGCTGCTCAATGAACTAAAAGAGTAGTTATTTGAAGAATAAGTAAAATAAATAACATAGAAACAACTTATTTCTATTGCACTTTTGGTGATATTTGTGCATTAGAAGGAATAAACTGTGGCGGAAATTCAAATGCTTCTTTTCCCTTCATGCTTTTCCCTTCAGAAATATTTTTTTGTTGTTGTGCATTTGGCTGCTAATTTTTCATTCATAATGAAGAATCTTCATTATAGTTCTAAAACAGTTTTGTCATTTGCAGAGAGGGATGGAGTACATTCACTCAGGTCCACTTAGCCTTGAGGATACAATTGTAAATTTTAACACCAAGCACAGGAAGTATTTATGCATTTGAGAACATGTGGGTGTTCTGATCCAGGCTTCGTCAAACTTAATAAAACACAAACCTGATTTTAAAAGCAAAACCTATTTTAATGCAACGCTGGGAATTACTTACATTACCAGCCAAAACTAATTATACACAGTTCCTCCAGATAAGAACGCACTTTTCAGTGCTGTAGAATGCTTGCCAACAAACAGACATCCAATGAAGGCTTAACATAAACCAACCCCACCAAACCCAGAAAAAAAACAACCAGAGTAAAGAGCTTCAAGACAGACTCGGAAATTATTGAACTTTTCATCATTGAGGAGGGACTTTTATGCCTTATGGGAGGGGCAATCACCTCCCAGCCTTACTCCCAAGTCGCCCCTTCTGCTTCAGCTGTGCTCGCCTTCTAGTAGCTCTGTGCACACACACACTGGGGACAGGCTCCTTGGGGTCCTCTTCTTCACTACTGCCAGACTCCGAAAACCCTGAAGGCAGCACCCCACTCTCAGAGGGTCCTGGCCCCATCCCTGCATCAGATGTGGGACCCTCGTCCAAGTCCTCACCAGACTTCCTGACTGGTTGCTTTTTGTCCTCACTGTCCAATACCTCTGTCTTCTGCACCAGCTGGCGGCAAACCACAAAAGTGGGACCATGGTGTGTACTTAGCCATCTTTTAGCCATCTTTTAGCCATCTTCTTGCCTCGTCCTATTTGAGCTAATGAAGACTGAATCTTCAAAAATGAGTGATTATGCCAAACAGCTTTATTTCCTACAATTATTTTTCATAAATAATTTTACTTTACATTTTTACTTTAATCAAAGTAAATATCATTTTAAACTTCTTTTTGTCAGAGAACTGTACTGCACCAATAGAAGTGAATATTTGTAACTTAGGAGGAACTCCTTGGTGCTCTCTGAGCTTTTGTTTTCATGCAGATGTTTCATTAACAAACTAGATAACATCATCAGTGCACTGGTAATGAAATATTTGCAAGAAAACAGCCAAGCTTAGAGAACACCAAGGACCCTACAACTATACTGCGAAAAGTATAATATTCAGAAAAAAACATACATATAAAACGGTAAATGTTTTATGTATATCACAGCTAAATGTAGATATACTGAATCTAGGTTATTTCCATAACTGATGGAACTGTACTTCAAGTTTCATAATGTTTGACCTTTAGCCTTGCTGGTAGAGAATTGTGTGAGTTGAAATTTAATTTACTTGATTGTGATAATTCTATCTGTATTTAAATCCTCTATCTTCATATTTGCCTATTTCTAGATATGTTTCTAGATATACCATTAAATATGCCATACCTTTTATTTCAGTAAGTAACATGAAATGTTTTTATCTTGAAAAGATTTTTTTTCACTTCTGCTTTATCCAAAATTCCAGTTCATATTAAGGAAGTATACAAATATATCACTTCTCTCTTTCTAAAAAAAACCCTCTCTAAATTTATCCAAAGTAATTAGCCATACATTATTCATTGTCAAATATTTAACACCTTGTTCCTTATTCTCTTGTCATTAGCAAGCTGCTTTCATTCCAGTAACAGTGATCTTTGAGACTGGTCTGCATAATAGGGGTGGTTATATAAACTGCTAAGATCTAATCAATTCAACCCTAACTAAGCTGCTAGGATCTTCTGCCTATTGTTTAACTAAAATGACCAAACCCCATTTGTCAATTTATTTTCCTTTTTAAAACACAGCATCTTATTGTGTTGCTAAGTAATTTGGGGAAGTAATATTTTATGTTAAATCTGTAATGAATATGGCTTATTCATAAGGCTGATTGAATTCTGATATACGATATTTATTTTAAGGATTATGTGATTTTAATGTGGATTATGATGTTAGTCTTTTTTCACAGCTGCTGTAACAAAAGAATACAGGAATGTGTTCTAATGTATGTACAAAAAGATTTTAAAATATCATATAAATACAGTCATCATCACCATCATCATTTTAGCCACTGTCTATCCACTACAGAATGAAGGCCTCTTCCAACCAATATGGCCCTGAGCTTTCTTTTGCCAACTAGGCCGGCAATACTTGCTGATGTATTTCATGTTATTTGACAAAATACATATTTCTATTTTGATAATATTGCATCAGCTAAGCTTGATTTTTTTCAGCAAATTACTTTTTCCTTTTTAATGGTTATTTAAAAAATGTAATTTTAATTTTATGCTTTCTTACTCCAAGTTTACAATCTTGAAGTCTTGAAAGAAAGTTCTCGTGCATTTATCATCCCCCTTCCAGCTGCTCCCAAATAACACAACCTTACCTACCAGTTTAAGGTAGGTGATACTCAAATCAAAGAGTGTATAGTAGCAATGATACTGATTTTAAATTGGCCTACATGAGAATGAAGTAAACAATGAGAGTATCTCTAAATGAGAATCAAATGAACAATTAAAGCTCTTTGTGACGTAGACTTCATTTTTCAGTAGTAATGCATAAAATCAGCCTTCTAGATTTATTTTACTCTGCACGAGTGGAGAAGGAGTTCATTGCTGATGTAATTGTCTTAATCCATTTAAATCAGATGAATAGACAATGATGACCAAAGTGCAACTTGTAGGTTCTTCTGACCTTCTCAATAACTTTTGCTATAATATCTTTTCTATTTGGAAAGGGGATGGCCTTGTGCTGAAGTGATGCTATGCCTAATCAAATAGAAGGTGCTCTTGGGAATATCTTGTATTCCCAGGAGCAGTGCTAGGAAGCAAGTGTGTCTGCAGAATGGAGGTCAAAGAGTCAAAATAGTATTTGAGACTGCCATGTTGACTTTTTTAAAATCTCCCCAGTATGTATCCTGAAGTAATGGGCTAAATCTATATCATTTGTGCTGGCATCAATATTAAATCACTCACTGAGATTATCTTGAGATTTAGATCATGATAGGAACTCTGTACTAACTTTTAACCTGGCTAAGGTAAAGCTGTTGAAGTGTCACACGTTGTTGTCTTAGTAATGATCTAAACGTAGACATGAACTACTGCAGTGCAAGGCAGCATCTTACAGAGTTGCATATTAGGAAGTCTTAGCTTGAATCGTATTGAAGGGATTTAATAATAATAGAATAGGTAGAATTAATGGGACATAATAATAGAATCAGTAGAATTACTTTAACTGCTTTTTCGCTTATGTGAGAATTGCTTTGCTTCTGCCAGTAATAGAATTAAGCACCACTTCTGCTTGGTTGTTTTTCTGTACGACTCTGTCCCTGGTGAAACAAGAAGCGGGGTGTGTTATGGCCTTCCAGGGTTCTGACATTGGGCAAACACCTGTGTTGCTAAGCACCCAGCCCTCCTCCCCCTGGTTCCTTGCTGCACCGGTGAAGGAGAGAACGGGCACAAGGAAGGCTTGGCCCAGGGGGGCAGGGCTTGTTTCCGATTGGTTACCTGCATGTATAAGATGTTAGTTACACTCTCACTAGGTATGGCTTTTTCCTTGCATGCTTTCTGCCTATATATGGTGAAAATTGTCCACCCAAGCATTTTTCTTTGGCCAAAATAAAAACTGTTATTTTTCTCCAAGCCTCTGCTTGAGTTCCTCCCTTTGGCACTATTGGTGACTTAAATTTGGACCTTACATTAAGTTTGCATTAAGTCTCTAGATCAGGGCTCACCAATCTTTTGGACCTCAGGGACCACCAAACTTATAATTTTAAATCCCAGGGACAACTAACTGGTTCTGTGAGGTGGCCTAATTTGTGAGTGTGGCTTGGTGGTCATGTGACTGGCCGGGCATGTCTTGCATGTAAATATTATCAATATTTATGTAAATATTGTATTTTTTTAACAACTTTTACCCAAAATCAGGCAAAGCAGGCAGGCAGATTGAGTTGCTCACAGAATCACAGATTCATTCAGAGATCTATCTATCTGCCATCGGCTTGCTCAGTCTGTCACATAAGATTTGCCTGCAAGCAAACTCACAAAATTAACTCACAACACACCATGTATGTAAATATTGAATTTTTTTTATAAAAAAAAAAAGAGAGAAACTTTTACCCAAAGTCAGGCAAAGCAGGCAGGCAGATTGAGTTGCTCACAGAATCATTTGTGATCTATCTATCTGCCATCAGCTAGCTCAGTCTCTCAACTTTGCTTGCCGTGAGTTGGCACTGAATAATAGAACCTCCAGTTCTAAGGGAGGTTCAGCTGTGCTTAAAAGCAGAGCCGAAGATCTAAAGACTAGCTAGAAAGCAAGAAATCCAACCATTTCATGCTTCCTAGCTAATCTAAATCTCCCAGCACAGCAGAACAGATGATGGTTGGAAAAATGAAAAATAGCAATTTAGCAGGCAAGTTGCCGGGTAAGGATTGAGTGGGCGGGGAGGGTTCCCGCAGGCCATGTGGGTGGCGCAGCCTTGTATTTCTGTGCAGCCTGGATTAATTGCTTTTGGGGGGGTGCTCTGGGCATGAGATTTCTCTGTAGCCTACCAAAATTTTCTCATGGCCCACTGGTTGGCGACCATTGCTCTAGATCATGATTGTTGGCTGGATGCATCACGCATTGGACATGTCCACGCCCAGTTTAGCGAATGGAGGAAAGTCCCAATACATCATGTGATACCACTGTGATGATGTGAGTTGGACACCCCTGCTCTAGATGATTAAGTCACCCATTTCTATTATTTTTGACTCTATTCATCTGACTCTGTGAATATTAGTTAGGGTGTATTTTTTTCAGATTAAAAAAATCAATAGCTGTTTTATAACCCTACTTTCCCATCTTTCAAGATATAGCATTGTTCTCAGAGAATTTTATATTTCAAATTACAAAGGAATAACATTATTAGAAAAGCCATTAAGACCTAGATCTTGCCCCATGTATTTGGAAATAACTGAGTGGAATTCCCTTCTGGTTTAATTGTCATGTTCATTCTTCATTTTATATATTAAATTTTGGGTAGGTTTTTAAATTTTATATGGTTGTTTCTGGGTTTATTTTTTGTTCTGATTCTTTTCTTTTTGCTGTATGTTGTCCAGAGTAACATTGCCTTAGGTTAGGTGGTCCTATAAATAAATACAAATTAAATATTAACAATTTTTGAGAAGATTGTTGGCCACTTATTGTGAACAGTAATATGTAAATCCCTGAAGATTAATCCAGTTGCCAGCTGCTGGCTTTTTCCCTTTTCACTTGAAGTTACAGAATTCATTATATTAAACTACTATATAACTACTACTGCTGTTACTACTTCTACTTGTAGTATGAGAATGATGAGGATGCAGATTTTCTGTTAATGCTCAACTTTAGCTGTTCATCTATAGTTGCTATTAAGAGAGGATATTGTAATTTGGGGTTGAAATGAGCGGTCTTCGGCGCTCTCTGAGCTTGGTTGTTTTCTTGCAAACGTGTTGATGTTGTTACTTAGTTTGAGTAATGACATGTCCGCAAGAAAATAACCAAACTCAGAGAGCACCACGGACCCTTCAGTGTTACTATTTGATTCACCCTCAGGAGATTTGATCATGGAATGTTTCAGGATTAACTGTAATGACTGGAAGTAAAAGTGTTGTAGTAGCTCTCCTTTCTACTGTATGTATTAGAATTCAGTTGGTTTTGATGGGAAAGGTGAGATTAAATCCCAAACTGATTTTTTAAATAATCCAAATGGTTCCATGACATGAAACATTTTTATTGCTATAGTAGTGTAGCAATAAAATGTACTATGTACTACCTATATTCCAGACAGATGCATTTCAGCCGGACTTTTAAGAATTAGTTAAAATAAAATAGCAACATACCTGGGAAAATTTAACAGAAACAGATTTCCTTTACCTTTATACATTTGCCCTGTGTATTTATGAGCCTAATTCTAAAATAGAACTATTTATTTGAAAAAACATTTCAAATTTTGAAATTGGACATCTGACTAATTCTCCTTTTCCTTATCTCCTGGGAAAATTTTTATGGAAAAACAATTTTGCGGTAAATTCCCTCTGCCTTTTGAAACAAGTAGTTACTATACTAGAGCTTCTCCTTGAACAAGTGAGTATACCAACTGAATACAGCTTGTAAAACAATTTTTTTTATGTATAATACGATAATACATTATTAGAAGCATGCACGAAAATACAAATAATATGATTTCTTTTAAAAAGTTGTAACCCAATAGATTCATTCATTCCTTATAGCAGACATCATGCATATAAATAGTAGATTGAAAAATGTACTTCCCCTGTATAGATTTTTAAAAGTTATTTTACCTTAAAGTAGTCTTTATTTTGGGTTGGTGGAAACTAAAATTATGGAAATTAGGCTTTGGTTTCTAATTCCTGGCATATGTAAACTCAAAATAGTAGCTGTTGCTAGCATGAATTACATTACAAGACTAAGGTTTTAGTTAAAGAGCTTTGAACAAGGGAGGAAAGGTTTGTGAATGAAATATTGCAGGATGTGTCTGTTAGCAGGTTATTTGCTTTACTGTATTAATCAAGCACAAATTTAAAACTGGTTATTAGTTCATATTGAAATGGAGATGAGTGCTATCCCTTATAGTTGGCAATGCTAGCAGAGTAAAATCCTCAGGGATTTCCTTTCCTCCTTCCTTCATATTGCTTTTCTGATTAAATCTTAGGTTTGCTCTGTATTAATTCTGTAATTTTAATTATTTTTCTTATAAATCACTTTGGGATATATGATGGACGGGGTAAGTAAGTTCATGTTGTGTCTAGAAAATACTGTACATCTGGTCCATCAACATCTATTCAGCTCAGAACTTTGAACACAGATTCCCTCAAATCAAGCTGAACATTGCATTATTTAACTATTCTGGCTTCAAATTGGCTTACTGGCATGTCAGTCTTAGTGCTCTAACATTGCAAGGAATTCAGGATCTAAAGATAGTTCCTCTTGAACTACAATACAAGAAGATTTAATAATGCCTAACAGCTATGATAAAGAAGTGTATACAGAAAGAGAGAAACCAGAACTATTTTTAGATTTTTGACACTAAAATAGACAGCTCAATAATGCAGTTGTAGCGGGAACCATGAAAATAGTTGTTTCTTCAGTTTCTTTCATTTCACTCAGTTTGTTGAAGATTATGGTGTCAAAAGGTTAATATAAATAACTATTTAATGTCACATGAATGTTTTGTTTAAACTTCAAAGCTTTTACACACAATAACCTTTATTCTAAATAGGACAGAATAAAATGTAGCTATTGATGAAGATAAATATAAAGAAGATTCTGTTTTCAGGGTTAAGAGAGGAAAAAACCTTAGCAATAATATTTGTAATTTGACCATATAAACTGATAGGTCACCTTAGTTAACCTCGGGGTGCCACATGAACATGACCACGTAGTTTTTTTCGTATCAAAGTGGAAGTAATCAGTCTGTTGGGATTTTATTTTATTTTATTTTTAAATTTTCCAGGCTTGTTTCCTGCCCTGGGCTTTTCTAATATTGTCTAATTCAAGAATGAACTGTAATTATCCCTGCTTAGCCTTTTTCTTAATCAGTGGAGATTTTGCCAACTGCTGTGAAGGCAACTGCTAACTACTTCCGTGTGGAAAGTTTGAAAATTCAAGGGAACCTTTAACATGTAGAGCAGCAGATAGAAGCAGATAGAAGATCCTAGCATTTGCTGTAGGTTTCCTAAAAGTGGACAATCTTTTCTATTGCTTTTGAAAATCAGAAACAAAGAACCAAAGTCCTAAATGCCTTCCTCTCTGTTTTCACAATGCTAAAAGCGTCCGAGCAGTTCTTGCATCTTGATGAAATGAAAGAAGGTCTGTTTTATTATTAATGACCAAGGGACTGGACCAAATGTGCTTTTTCAAGAGGTAACCGGACTTTCTGATTTTTCTTGATATTTCACTTCTCATTCAAGAACCTGAAGAAGCTTCTTGAATGAGAAGCAAAACATCTTCAAAGAACAACCAGAAAGTCCAATTACCTCTTGAAAAAGCACCTTTGGGACAACCATGACCTGGATGACTGAGAATCTCCATAGATAAGAGACTGGACTTTTCCTAACAATGTATGTTCAAATTCCAAGATTGCCAAAGAAATCCAGTGTTTCAGTTTTGCCTCCACAAAAGGGTGAAACTGATTCTTCAATGTATGAAAATTCTTGTGATGCAGATGCTTTTGGTTTTCAAGTTAAACTCTGATATGATGCTCCCTGAAGGTCATAATTATACAAATATTGAAGGAATTGAATTTAAGGTGGTTTAAGGTAGTCATTTCACCAGTGCAACATTCTATATGATTAGGTACTGTATACTTATTAATTACTATTCTGATGAGTCAGTTGCCCTCCAGATAGATCACTTAAATTTCTTTGATGTAAATGAAGTGCTATGCAGAGATAAAAATGAATTTAGGAAGGCTGAATAGAATGATGTCAAACTCGATTTCATTGAGGACTGGTTCAGGGTTGTGTTTGACCTAGGGGGACCAGGGACATGGCCAGAATGGGTGTGGCCAGCTCAACATCATTCATCAAGGCTCTTTGGCCGTGATGGCCTCCTGCAGTGCTCTGCCAGCAAAAACAGAGCTCAGGAGGCTGTGTGCAGCTGCCTGGATTCCATTTTTGCTGACAGAGTGCTGTGGGAGGCCATTGTGGCCAAAAACGGAGCCCCAGAGGGCCGCATGTGGCCCTCCTGAGCTCCATTTTTGCTGGCAGAGGCACAGCGAACCACTTCTTTGCTGTTCCCAGGGTGGGCTTGCAGGCCAGATCTAAATACCCTGCAGGCCAGCTCCTAGGCCTTGAGTTTGACACCACTGATATAGTAGGATACTCTTAAAATATAATGTCGAGCAAATGTTAAATTGAAAATAAAGGATGTTGCAAACATCCTTTTTAATATTTAGTCGTGATTGTATTTCACAAATACAAATAGGTTACAGTTATATTAATGAATAATAATCTATACAGATGCATAGATCTATTTCCAAGTAAACATACATAAAATTTCTAATGTCTAGATATAATCCAGAAGATTATTTCAGACCAGATTGAATAATAAGCATTGAAAAATAATTGTCTGATTTCAGAAGCTGAATATTACATGTTTTCTCATGGAAAATATTTTTAACTCAAAGATTGAATGCACATATAAAACTTAGTAGAAAAAAAGTCATGATTTGTTTATGTGGCTACATAGACTATACAATGAACATTCCAATTGTAATTGTGAGTCAGTTACAGCTTCACTGGCTGCATGATCCAGTCAAATGGAAGTGCTGAAGCACCACTAAAATAAAGTTGATATATTTTTGGCTGAATTTTTGATTTATGCGTAGTTATGTTCTATTCTGTAAATATTTTTTTTTTTTGCAGATGTTTGAGAACTGAGATGGCTAGTTTTAAACTCTACTTTAATGCTTCTCAGTTAATTTTTTTGCAATTTTATTCATTTAAATAAATACATAAATACCTATAATGGAATAGAACTTGAAAAAAAGTAAAAGCAAGATGAAATAACATAGAATAGCTGGGGAAGCAACGGGTATCTAAAGGATTAGTATAAGAATGTGAGTTTGTGATCCTCTTAAATTTGCTTGAAAAATAATTACATTAACTAAAACTAGGATTAGAATTGCATACTGCATTTAATGTTACAAGTAAATTAAATATAATACACAAAAGCTTCAGTATTATTTAAATCTTAAGAAACATTGGAAGAAAATTAGAAGAAAATTCTCATTAGTCATACTAGAGTATTTCAAGAAAGCCAGAGGCTGAATGTAACAGTACATATTTGTATAGCCTCTATCCTTGAAGTAGATAAATAGTAGGAATGTGGAGAGGCTCTAAAATGGGTGTTATTTGAAGTTGTGGCTATCAATCTGCACAAAGGATGGACTGTACAATTAGCTATTTAGGACATGACCACTAACTTTATTATGCCTCATTGGTTGCACAAAATTTTGTCAGTCCCAAAGCAAAGCACTGAGAATACTATATTTGTCCTGTCAGACTTCCATCATCTTATATACTTTCCTGGATAATCTGTGGTAAACCTGAAAATGCCTCATTTGACAGATTGCTCTTGCTATCAGGTGAGCTAATTTTTAAAAAGATGCCTAATGGTTAATTATTTTGTTAATGCAATGCCCATTTTTTAGAATGTTTGTTATTGGGATATAACTGTATAGATAAATTTCATTTCAGACAAGGTTTTAAAACAGGGTTGCATGGTAATTATATATTAAATAATGCCTAGATATCTTTTGTAAATGTTTATTCCCACCAATAGTGGGATGAATATTGAGTGAGAATTGGAAAATTTAGAGAGTAAAGAAAAATGGTTTGAAAAAAGCATCATTTTTATTAGTTTGTGAATGTAGCATAGATAATTCTGATGCAAGCAATAGCAATTACAATCTACTTGTATTAACAGTCAAAGGATACAACGGTCAAAGATTTCAAGTGGAAATATAACTTATCTCACTGCTATCAAATTTCTCTATCAAAAATGTGCATATCAGGCTTACAAAGGATTTCAGTATCTTTTCCTGTTATTTTCAGGTTCAAGCCCATCTGGAAAATCCAATGAGGTATCACATTCAGCAAATTCCACAGCATCAAGTGAAACCATTCCTGACACTGGATACCAAGTTATCTAACCAACCTCAATCACTGCCTAATTCCCAATCTGTATCTTCTTCAGGATCTACACCTATAGTAAAGAGTGGTCATGTGCCACCTACTAGCAATATCAGCATTCCTGAAAGTCCAGTAACCAAGATACTAACTCTTGGAGGAGAAAATGGGGTATGATTTATAGTGAGATTAGTTCAGAGCAGGGTATTATACTAAACGGAATTGACAAGAAAACAATTCTCCAATTTGTTCAGCTCTTACTGTTTAAATAAGATAGGGTTAAGGAAGGATGACTTCAGACATTAGTTTTATTGATTGCACCATAAAGCTTGCATATTAAAAAATCATAACTTCATTGTGTATCCAAGTTCCTAGGGACATCAACAAGCAATGCATCATCATTAACAAGTCTTTGATTATCATATCATCACTGCTTAATGATGTGTTTTGTATATGATGTGCTAAAAATCATTTTCATTTTTTCAAGGAATCTAATCATAACTGAACAAACTATGCAAAAGCGAAAAAAATGTTAGGGTTGATGTTTGTTATTGGAGGTTGAAAAGTAAAGTAGGGGAGAAAAAACCAACTTCCCTTATTTGATTTTGTTTTCCTATATTTTTATTTGAGCCTTCCTTTCCATTTAAGAGAAAAAGTAGTCTTTCTTTCATGTACAAGTATTCTTGTTTCAGCAAATCGGGATTGTAGAACTATTGCATTCTATACTTTATAACTATATTATTTAGTAATATAACAGCTCCTATTCTGCAAATGTAGACCATAGGGCTGTCCATATTTTTGAAGAGGTAGGTTGGTTTGGACAGAGACTGAAATGAATCACTTCTTGGAAATGGTTGTACAAAGCAGTAGCTTCCTGCAGGTCTAGCAGTAAAGCAATAATATTTATTCTTCCTCATTTTCAAGCTCCTTTTATCATGGAACATTTCTGACAAATTTAAAGCTATTTCAATTGTTGGGATTCTCGTGCCTTAGCTTTATGGCCAAAATACTGATATTCCAGGGATAGAAAGTTGTTCCCAAATGCTTTAAGTTCATTCAGTTATTTTCAAAATGTTCAGAACCATTATTTCTCCCATCTAATCTACCTACTCTTATTTACTATTTCTCTTATCACTGTAAATTAGTCACATAAATGATTCTGGCTAACAAGAGGTCAATAAATAGTTAATAAGATGTTATTATCATAAGTAGTGGTATAGTTTTGGCTATGTGATGTGTATCCCACTGAGAGAGAAAGAAGTACATGTGGATGATTTTAGTGGATTAGAGATAATAAGGAAATAGGATAAAATCAGTAAATAACTGAAATCAATTTGATTGGCTGAAGAAAAATAATACTTCAGAGAGAAAACAGTTTGGGACTTCATTGTCTATTTCCTCAAATGGGTATTCTGATCCCCCCCTCAAAAATCAACAAGTAACCACTTGGTTAAGTGGTAGGTTTTTCTTTTTCTCTGTTCTTTCTTCAAAGAACTCAGAAAGTCTTATATATTGTTTCCAGGTGATCTTTAACTCACATAGTATATAGGAACCATTCCATTTAATTATAGCAGGATCATGACATTATGGTCTTTCAGAGATAGGTTTCTGAGGTAGGTTTACTAAATATTAGTTTTTAATTTGGTTTTGCTCTTAATTTTTTTTTTTTAGATTGCAGTCCTCTACTTCATTTAACGTATGTATTATTGATCTCCCTTTAGCATGAACTTGTATAGAATTGTACTGTAAGTTTCTCTATTAGCTATTCATTTTCACTCATTAGCAATTTTTGTTCTATTAGATGGAAGACGTTATTGATGATATAATCAACATGGAATCAAATTTTAATGATGAAGGGATATGTCGGATTGAAACACCACTGCCGATACCAAGAGTGGTAAGTAATTGGCAGACTTTGTCATGAGAACAATTGAGAATATGGGTCAGAAAATTGTAGTTTGGAATTGTAATCAGGTAAAATTCTTGCACTCTTTTGTCAAACTTTCCTTTGCAAATACAAATTCTAAATGTGTACCATAGAAACTGTACTGTTCAAAGTTGTAATCCTATATTATAATTGGTGAGGTTATGGATTCATTGATTTGCTAGAATGGCTTTAATATTTTTATTTTCTTCACCAGTTTGTAGTCACTTTTTTCAGAAAAAGTTCATGCGGAATAACAACATAATTCAAATTCCTTAGCATTTATTTTATTTTTATTTTCAAAGATAGCATTTATTAAGACAATTTCTATCAAAATAGAAATTATTGCCAAGAGAATATATGCCCTACTATTTCAGTATTGATTGATTTTAATTATTTAAGTATTCTGTAGGAATGAAAAAATAGGAACAAGAATTGTATGTAGTATATATTTACATACTTTTTGTACATACAATTGTTGGTGAAACTTACAGTTGTCAAATATAACAATATTGAGGTACAGTTTCATATATACAAATTGCAATTAAGTATAACACTTTATTAAAAATTCCAATTCTCTCTATCTAACTTTTCAACATTTTTGAACAATTAATAAAAATCAAAATGGTCTCTTCTCGTCTCACCAGAAATTGAAGTCTAGCTGTTTTAAACTTCTACTCTCAAATATTCCTTTAGATCTTTATGGTACCTGAAGTAATGTTGTTGATATGAACAATTTCTAGCCTGTAATTATCATTAGTATTAAAGTTTAGTACATATTTGAAGGGAAGGGAGCTGACTAAATAGTAACACCTCTATCACTAATCTTAGCTGACTGGAAAAGGCTGTGCAAGACATCAAGGCAAATGACATTGTCAAGCACATTTTACATTAGATCAGGCATAAATTCCAAGGAGGAATCAAAGGTCATTTGATATATCAGCTTCAGCAACTGTCAGTATGTCATGAGTACAAGCTTGACAAAAAACAAAAAATAACAAGAAAAACAAGCATCAAATTATGCAGAGTGTCCATATTGAGTTTTTAAAATAACCATTTATTTAGTTAAGTATAATGAATGCTATAATGAGAATTGAAGAGTTGGCTTTAGTATACCATTAAGTGTATCCCTTTGATGAAAAGGTTTAAGGTAAATTTCCCCTCTTGGGGAAATTGGATATTAGATGAGTGGCAAATAAATTTCTTAAATAAATAAATATGAAAAAAATCTAAATTTATTTATATAAGTTGTGTTCCCCAAACATGCTGCAATTAACTATTTCTAGCAAATAACAGGAAAAGTTATATGGACCCTTTAGTATTGTTGGGTCATTAAAAGCCATTGGTTTTAATGAAGTGGCAAATGTTCTGAACTTTCAAGTTGATCTGATAATTGCTAAATGCACTGAGAAAGAAACACTGTATCCGTATGCTGTGCACAGAGGATCATTATCAGGAATGGAAAGCAAAACTTTCCGTTCAGATTCTGCTGAAATATAGCTGGATAAAATGTGGAAAAACATTGTATATTGAGTGTGTGCCATCTAGAGCACACATTGAATCCATTTTGACAAAAATATTGTGCATTATTTCCTTCTCTCTTACCAAAGCTTGCTGTCTTGTTTGGTATAGCATTCATGTGCATGGTGAGATATTTCAAGAAATTTTCAAGATATGCCCCCTAATCTGTACCATGAAAAATCACTTCATTTTTCTTTTATTTCAATAGGAGGTGGTTTCAAGTAGAACTATCTTTTGATACCATCTTTCCTGTTAAGTAAGATATAATTGTGTAATTTTATGGTGAGGATGTGATTTCATAATATATCAATGTGGTCTGTTTCCTCTTGCTGACATCTAGTGTATTCCTAGATCTATCTGTATAATAATATTTGTTCAGAAGTAACGAGGCTTTTGAAACAATTCAGCTGCCATGGTGTTTTGTTCTACCTAATTTGTACATAAAATATTTATACAACATTTTTGTTTGAGATAAAACTTGTCATAAATTGGAATTTAGTTCATAAACGCTTGCTTGCTATGTAAAGAATGAACTACTAGGTCACCTCATTTCTTTTAAATCAATATAATTTATTTCAGCATAAAATGCCCAACCTGACATTCAAACCTTTTTGGAGTGATCTCTGGCGGTGTTTCTTTGTCAAGGCAGCTTAGTATCTTATAGACATTCAACTTTTTACTTTGCATTTATGGCTGATAAAAACATTTCTTGTTGCATTATTAAAATGTGTACCTCGGTATCATAGGAGTTGGCATGACATTCTTAGCAAACTTGGCAGTTGTTGGCAGTATCCATTTTCCCCTGTTAACATTTAATCTATTTAATTTAGTATTGTACCCAAATATACTTACATATTTTTACAAATTAGGTAAGTTATAAAGTTTCTAACTTGAAGGCTGGGTGCAATAAAACAGAGTAAGCTTCAATCAATACGTATGATATTTTGCAGGTAGAATATGTCTGGGCAATGCATTTGATGGCCCCATTTTAGTATAATGTGAAAGTGGGTCTGCAAATCACCTACCACATGAACAAAAGTGTATCTGGCATCCAAATGATCATTATACAAATTGTATAGCAATCACAATCACATAGATCACTTACAGAAAAAGCCACTGTTAATGCGTAGATTTTTTGTGTGAAAAGGATTAATATCAGTCCAATTATGTAGATTAAGCTAGGAAATCAACTCTAAAGAAAGACTAAAAAACTATATTGGGATTGTTGCAAGCCTGATTTTGCTTTGCCTCTTTTTATTTTATACCTTTGTTGTTTGCCATATATTTGTCCTGTGGACAGCCCATATCCTTTCCTTCTGTGGAAGCATTAAAACCTTAATATATATATTTTTAAAAAATGGACAGAGAAAATGAAACCTTTGAACACTAAATCTTGGAGGATTAATGACACACTGCTAATTTTTTATCATACCATTTTAGAAGGGTTTTGCTTTGCTTTGTTTTGCTACTCTGAAATTATCTAATTGAGATTGTAGACTACATCCTTTAAAAGATTAATTCCGTGAACTGTGAGTTTGAAATGTGAGTTTTAATGTAGATTGAATATTTTTTTTTTAGAATGAGAGAATTTCCATATTGGCAAGAGGTGGTCTTCTCATATTCATTGCAGTAAATATTTAGATCTTTGTAGTATAGTGGTTGTTAGTGGGAATGCCTGTGAGGTGAGGTCAAAAAAGTCAAGATGACAGTCATAACAGTTTTTGGGTCAATCACTCTGAAGTTTCTTTATATTCTGCTGTAGAATTGTTCTCAATAAATAACCACAAGCTGCTAGTTGAGAAGATACCTTAAAGCCTGGCTTAACAAAAGATCTTGTTTTACACAATGAAAAAGTCAGTCCTGTCCCAAGATGGATATATATTCTACTGAAAATGAGCTAAAAACTCATGTAATCAGAAATCCAGCACTGAAATGAATGTTGTGGCCATTGTATGTTCTAATCTGAGTCCCATTCTAAGAAAGGGACCATAGTATAATTACATATCCATTGTTGACCTATTCCTTGAAAGGTTTTCTAGTTAATACCACTGCTATGTTTCCATTATCTATCTTGAACACTATCCTCCTTGGATGTTCTGCTTTTCCAATATCGTCTGCCTCATCCATCTGTTTACTATATAATCAAACTCAGCATTTTTGCTTGCCTGGTACAAAGACAAGTGTTAGCTTGAAGATAAAAGGTCTTGTAGATGGGCAGTTAAATCACAGACAATTGAAAATAAACAATTAAAGTTACTTCAAGGTCATTTCTCTAGTTTGCAGCTAATAAGACAGTCTCTCTGCCTCTTTGTGAACAGGCTTAATATAGGCTAGAGCAAGTAGAATACACAAAGCCATACTGTTTCCTCTCCAGTTTAGGAGGACAAATATATTTTGATGGTTTTGTTTCGTTGTGTAGGTAGTTGCATTAGAAGCAGAGGATCGGTTTGCATTAAAAGGTCCAAAGTCAATGCATATTTGGTCGTTCATCTGCAAAGACATGAACATGTTGGTTAGTTAAATTGAATGCACCTAAAGATAACATGATAAAAAAGTGAAACAAATATTGAGCAAAATCTATTTTAGTTACCATATTTTTCGGATTAAGATGCTCTAGCTTTTGGGGAAGAAAACAAGAAAAAGAAATCTACCTCTGCCTCCCTTGCAGTAAACAGCAAATAACCTGGTCAAATTCAGCACAGCCCGATTTAGCATGAGCAGCTGATTGTCAGTTGGATCTGCCTCCCGATGATCAACTGTTTCAGGCTGCAGGGATCACCATCGCCTATTGCCGCCTCTGCATGCCTCATTTTTGGCCTCCGTATCCCATTTTCGGCCTCCACACACCCCGTTTTTGGCCTCCATGTGCCCCATTTTTGGTCTGCTCTGGGCAGCGGGGATTGGAACAGGCTAAAAATGGGCGTGCAGAGGCAGAAAACAGGATGCGGAGGCTGAAAGCACACAGAGACAGCAATAGGCGATGGCGATCCCTCCAGCCTGAAACAGCTGGTTGTTGGGAGGCAGATCCATCCGACAATCAGCTGCTTGTGTTAAATCAGGCTGTGATGAATCTGACCAGGTGGTTTGCTGTTTGTTGCAAGGAGGAAAACTGCTGGGAGGCAGGAGCTGAAGGGTGGGGGGCGGTGAGCGGGTGGGGCTTTGGCAACATTCACTGTATAAGGCACAAAGATATTTCCACCCACTTTTGGGGCGGAGGGGAAGTATGTCTTATACACCGAAAAATATGGTAATTAAAATGACCCACAAAATGCATTTTTCTATCATATGAACTGTTAATGAAAATACCACTACATTCTTAAACTTTTGAAGCACTGTCATTGATGGCTGCATTTTAAAATCAGTGGGTCTGAGGTTTAAACTTAAGACCTATTTTTAAATTTTCTCCTTGAAAGTTAGCAGCAAATCAAGTACCTTCTTTTTCCAACAATACGGCCTCCCCCAATAGGAAGTCCCAGCATGTTTTATAGGCATGAAATGAAATTAAGCCCCTCCCCCCAAATTAAGGCCTATATTAAAACATGCGAAATGGGGGGGAATGGTGGGGGGGCTTGCCGTTAGGAAGTACTTTTGTTGTACACCCAGATATGGTGCTGCCTGTGCTGACCCCAATACGAAGTGCCCCACCAAAGCCGAGGTCAACATCCAAGCTGTCGCCACCTGCCCACCCAAAGATGCAAGGGGGGGGAATTAAGTCACCCCCGAAAAGACTGCGTAGCTCAAAAAAAAAAAAAGACCCGGCCTTATTATATGAGAAACACGGTATTTTGTCACTACCTATGCCCCATACTTTCTAATTAATTATAGGCTAAAATGGGTTCTGAGTGCTATTCTGTTGAGACGAACTTTAACTGGCCACTTTAACTTTAACTAGTTAAATTAGAAGCAGTTTAAATTAACAGGTGAACAAATTAAACAAGTAAGCAAGTTTAAATTTTAACGTAGAATGTAGAGAGAAGTTTTCAGTAAATGCTGGACAGACATCAATTGTGATTTTAACATGGCCCAGACAGGATTGATTTCACAAATACGTACAAGGTAGTTCTTAATATAGAACACCTGGTTATTTATAACTGTATATATCAGTAGTGGGATTCAAAATTTTTTATTACCAGTTCTGTGGGAGTGGCTTGGTAGGCTGTAAAATCTCCAGTCAGAGGTGGTATTTGCTGGTTCTCTGAACTACTCAAAATTTCCACTACCGGTTCTCCAGAACTGGTCAGAACCTGTTGAATATCACCTCTGATATGTATGAATTTATGATGTGAGTCAATGATAGATAGAGATATGATAGAGTCAATGTCTGACAGCTGTTTCGGGCATGTTGCCTTAAGATGATAGAAGTATAAATGTAAGCATGGAAAATAATGACTGCTACAGTAAACCAGGTGGGTAGAGATTGGGAAACCAGATTACAAATGGGTTTATAAAGGGTAAATATATTAGGCTATAGATAAGTATGACTACCTAATGAACAGAACACTAAAGGAAGACATGGTAGCAATCTTCCGATATATGAAGATGACACAGGGAAAAAGATGTGTCTTTATTCTCTATGATATTCCAGAATAGCACATCAGAAAGCCTTAAAAGACAAATTCAAATTCCAGGAGTAATTTTCTATTCTCTCAATGATCATCCTTCTTCATGACAGACAAAAGGAAATGATTATTTACACACTTTATCTTTTATCAGTTTTGTTATTTCAAGGTATAGTGAAAGCCACCAGTTTACATGGTTTGATCAAATAAGAATATCAATAGCTACTACTAATAATAGCTACAATATGCACAGAAGCAGAGACCACTAATGAATTAATGTCTTATAGGTTGCTGGCTAGCAGCTGCAGTGATAAAAATGCTCCAGTCGATGGATTTATGGCTTGATCCAGCAGAGTTCTTATATTTTAAATAGGATAAATATACACATGCAGAAGACTAAAGTCACTTGGGCGATTTCATAAAATTATTGAAAGACTGTTTGTTCATCTTACCTATTTCACTAAACAGCCTTGTAAAATTAAGCTAAGGGGCCCAAAAGAGCCACATTGATATATATATATCCCTCCTCAGGCCTGAAACATAGCTGGACAAATTTGGGCCAGCCATTTTCTCTCAGCCCAACTCACTTCACAGGTTTGTTGATGTGGGGAATATAGGAGAAGGATATATTTGCCACCTTGTTGAGTTATTTATAAAAATAATAAAATAAGACAATTCTTTAAAAAAAAAAGGTGATGATAATAATAAGAATGACAAAAAAATCATCAGCTCCTAACCCTCACTGTATATAACAGAGGTACATACAAAAATGTCCATACTTCAATCAAATAAAATACAAAGTGATGCTCTGTTTTATTATTTAAATTAGCTAGTACCGGAGCATATCGGAAATTTAATTTGGTTAGGGAGTTCTTCATGTTTTTGCAGTTGCATTGTCTAAAGATATCTGGTTAATCGTTTTCTGTCTTAAGCAACATCGAAGTAAAACATTCCTGGTTTGAAGGCCTGTGTCATGTGTTATTTCAGCTGCAGCAAGTCAGACTATAGTAGATGCTGTTTTGCCAACCATTCAGCACTCAGCATGATACGCTTTCAATGAAATGGTAATCCAGGCACTCTTGTGTTCAGATAATATTCAAGAGAGATGTCAGCCCTGCCTCTATTCAAAACCCAAGAAAGAAAACCCCAACTCCATTGAGATAGAGAAGGAGTATTTGTGTTGAGTTTTAAGTGATAGCAGTGAAAGCAAGGCAAGATCTCATTCAAAACATGTGAAAATTACAGGTTGAAAGTTTCCACACACCCCTTCCTCCAGGGTTCCTTGCTGAGTATCCAATCAATGTCCAGTATGAAGTTGCATAAAGCTCATCTTCAGGTATTTCACCCATCTGGAGTCCTAGGATGGTTGGCCTTGACAGGCTGTAAACAACTCCACTCAGTGGTGCAGTAATTCTTGAAAGCAAACCTTCCTTTTAGTTCACATGGGACTTCACCTCACCAGCTCACTTCCCCAACCCAAATGCCATGGCAGCAGCCAATAGCAAGAATGCATCAAAGAGGTATCCCATGCTGGAGATCTGGCTTATAGAGCTGTTGTGCAAAAGATCATTGACTTGAGAGGTGCAGATGATGACACACTGGGAGATTTTTTTTTGTACACGTAAGAAAAATGCCACTGGTCTGAAGATGTACATGAGCCATCTTTGACATGCAAACTGACCACAGCAGAAATAAAGAAGTTCATTGATGAACCAGGGCCAAGAACCAGAGTGTCCAATAGAGACATGTGTGAAACCGGTCACAGAGGCAGAAAATGTATACACATGAGAAATGTGAGGGTTATGTCAGAGGCCAAGAAGCAAGTTGGTGGCTGATGTTGAAGAACGAGCAAAAACTAACTTAATGAAAGTTACTTAAATATTTTTGTAATTCAGATAATTGCTTTCTAATGTTAGGTTATGATTTCATGGATTATTTTTTGCTTAGCTAGATAAGATTCATGCAGAAAAAAACTTTAATTTTTGTAGCACAAGGTGGGTTACAAGAAATTTTTTTGATCAGATGTGGATTTACCATGCCAAGCGAAATGTTGTGCAACTGCAAAAATAAAAGCAGATTTGAACAAAAACACACATTTTTACAACCCCTCACTGAAAAAAAATCAAAAATTAATTTTCACCCCATTAAATGACATGCCCACTCATGTCATTGCAATATGTCATGCCCATACATCACAAATGTATGATAAACATTTAGTGAAACTCTAATATGTACAGTAGCTATTAACAAATCAACCTTCCAGTGATAATGTTAATTTTATAATCAGCACTACCTTCTTAATGGTCACTGTATCCTTTTCTCCTTTCATAAAATTTCATATTTGCTTTTTATTTTATAACTATCCTTATTGCTTTAGTGTCCCAATATTATACACATTATTGATAATTTAGGGCAATACATAATGTAGCTGATGGAATGTATGCTAATCCATTACACCTGCTTCCATCAAAATTTCCAAGATTCTCCACTTTTTTAAAATTTACACTGAAGTACAGTACTGAAAAAGTGTTACCTAGATTAGGGCACTGTTAGCCATCTCAGGAAAATCATGAAACAAGATTAGGTGAGCTAATTCTGCTTTATTGTAAAGCTACCGTAACAGAAGCTTGCAAGTTGTATTTATAAAACTAGTTTCCATCACCATTTTTAACGACTTCATCCATTAGGGTGGCCCTTTCCTAAATTTCTTCCTCTGACCTTTAAGCTATTGGGGGCTCCTGTCCCACTTGTCCGATGGTTTCCAAAACAGCATCTCTTTCCCTCATTCCCCAAGCCTATTCATACTTTCTATTACAGGTATAGATCTATGTAGATTGATATATGTTTGATATTTGCATTAAAAAAACTACCCCACCAGTTATTTGAGAGTTGCAACTGTAAAATTGTATTTTAAATATTGCCTGTACAAAAGGAGGATGATTAATTGTTTAAATATTTATATATTTAAATATTTATTTTATTTTATATTAAATATTAAATATAAAATATTTAAAATCTCTATTATGAAATTTACTTGGCAAAGTTTAGCATCCATAAAAGATTATGTAAGTATTTATGTTAAAATTTGCATATGTCAGGAACATTGACCATATGTGAAAGTTGTGAATGAAAACAGGTGATTTTTAATGATTCAAAGAAAAATCTGCTAAAAAAATCACAGCAAAACTGAAAACTGATGAATCAAGCTACATAATGGACAAGATTTGTTGAATAAATTATATACAAAACTGCATGTTTCAAATCCAGGACAGAAATGCATCTGTGCATAAAGGAAGAATTTGCTGGTCATCCAATGAAACTGATTCAGCAAAGTTGGGATAAAAAAGGACCTTTCTTCACACATACATGTGTAAAGTCTGCTGCTAAAAACAGGCATCCATCAAAATATCACAGTGCAACAGTGTTTTTATCAATTTAATAAAAACATCAGATCTTGCCAATGCACCTGATAAAATGGCAGGGTTAAATGGTTTTTATATTTACATTTACTTTGGACATAGTGTTAAATACTCCAGTTTAGTAGTATTATGGGTTATGATAGACATTTGTTTATTTTGATTTGTTTAATCTGTTTTCTGATATCTCATACAGTTTTTATTTGATTTGATTTGGTGTTTTTTGATGCCTTTGAATTAGTCTTGACTTTTGGTGACTGATTGGACAAGTCCTTTGGCAAGCAGTTTGCTGTTACTTACTTCTTAAAGAGTGTGGAAGAGTGGCCCAAGGTCATCCAGCTAAAATTCACCATCTTCTGGTTTTTAGCCTGGTGCCTTAACTACTATCTCTCTCACACACACACACAACTTCTTACTTGTATTCTGTAAGAGTTCTATGTAGCTATATAACAAATAGGACAAAACAATCAGTTGTTGTGCACTGATCTTGAAAAGAATAAAAATCACACTCTTTGGGCCATAAAATCTTAATAAAACTAAAACTTTATGTAGGACACTAGGTAAGAGCATATGAAGGTTGATTGTAAGTTCACTGGGTAGCCAGACAATTATCTAGCAAGTTAAAATCCCGGAATCCAGTCCCATTTCCAAATCATGTAGTATGTATCTATTTTGGGGAAATTGCATGGACATAAAAAACTGTTACTTCTGGGTTTTTTTGTATGAATCCAACCGTTCACATTTGCATGAGGTTCTATCAATCAAGGGCATTACAAATTTAAAAGTTATTTTAAAAATCCAAACAAAATACAAGCTTAATTTTATGTTTAGAAGGATTTTATATTAAAGATCAGAAATGAATAATCAAATAGCAGATTATAAAATTTATGTCTACAAAGCAGATAGAAAATTAACTTCCTAATGTCTCCTAATGCTCTTGCAAGACAATTGCCCATAACATGGTTTCCAATGCTTCATCCAGGTCTATTTTAAGATGCTTTGCATAGCTGCATCTTTTTTATATGCTGCTCAAAGCACAAACAATTTAGGAACTGAGTTCAGGGATATAGTTAAAAATTCACTTGGGTCTCAGGTAAGATCAGCAAGGTTATTTTCCTTTCAACTTAACTCATATTTGAAGTGTAGTAACAGTAATCTGTTATTGGAAAATATGCTATGGCATTAATTCAAAATTAGACATCGGGGGCCATAACAGGCATCATTCTGCATATAAAACTCAAATCAACCCCCTTGTAGTTTCCGCATATGGAACAATGGCAATTTTGACCCTTAACATTTTATTTTAGTTTATAGATGATAAAGGCAAAATATGCTTTTTAGATGAGCATTTGCAGTTCCCATTGAGATTAAGACATGAATACGCATCTGAAATGGAATTTTGCTCTTAAGTGGATATATGCTTTCCCTATGACAAAAGCATGAATTTATTTTTATTCTCCTATATCTAATTTTATGTCTTTTTCTTCCACTCTCTCTGTTTTTCAAAGCATTCAAGTAGCATTCTGGATATATACAACAGTGACCAAGGAGTGACAGCTGCCAGTATGGGTCTTACCAATTCTTCCTATCCTTCTAATTTGCCAGTTAAAAGGGAACTCATAGGTAATACAGCTTTGGGATTTTGGCACACTAAAAACTTGTTTAAACAAAGGCTGAAGTGTCTGTCTGTTTGTAGAACAAATGTAACCAGGCAGATTGAAAACATAATAGAAGTGATTTAAATACACATTGGACACGTTCATGGTGTACTGGTTCTACTCTCTAATTCCTTATTAGCTGGTTTTAAATCATCCATGTGATTGTTTTCACTCATAATGAGTGAAATGTTTATTATGAAATGTTGAGAACAGGTAAGGAACACTGTTAGCCATTTAGCATTCTATTTCTAAATGACTAGTAATCTCCCTGAATCAAAACGATCTGGTTCAAAACATTTTTCTCTATTTGTTCTGAAGTAAATATCCCTAACGTAAAAGTCATGGTAGTCCTTGCTGGTTCTTATAACTAGACACATGCAGCTAATGGCTGCAATTACTGTAGGATACATAATTGATCTGCACACATTTTGACTTCTGGCCCATGATATAAATAAATTATCATCCATTACATTTGTTCCAGGTCATCATAAGTGACTCTCTTAAAGGTTCACAATACAGCCATTCACCACATTAATGAATTAACATCTTTCAGACTTTTATTCAATTAATCTAAAGAATGTTAACAACCATGCAGTTTATCAGTGCAACTTAAAGGAACAAAGATATGTTTTTCTTCCTCTTTCTCCAACATACAAATCTGATTATGCCTGGCAAGATAATAATAGGAAGTCAAATTCACTTTAAAGTATTATAAAGTTTTCTATCACCACAATGCAAAGTACAACAAATTGGATACTGCTTCCCCAGAATTTAAAAAATTAAAAATGCATGATGTTAAAAAAAAAAAAACTCAGCACATATTGTAAACAACAAGTAAGGAAGTAGCAAGTAGCAAAAAAAATTAAGAAGTGTGAGATGGTAAACTTTTCTTAAAAGCAGTGTTTGTAAAAACGTATTGTTCGCATAGAGTAATCTATAACCTGTTTAAATAGATTTTGCTTTCTATCCCAGATACACACAGAATCACAAAAGAGAGAGTGAAAAAGGACAATCACAATCTCAGTGAGTACATTTAACACTTTCCAAATATTTATTATTGTTAGTAGACTGGAAATAACTCTTTGCTTTAGAGTTAATGTTGAAGAAAGACTGAACAAAATTTTGTGTGTGTGTGTGTGTGTGTGAAGGGGATAGACCTAAAAAATTGACATGGACGATAAACAAACTCTCCCAATTTCTTAGCCAAAATCATTCCTTCAGTTTCTTTTTTTAATGTCCCAGTTGTAAGCCATTGTCAGATTTTATCTTAATCTACTTTCTCCTTGATCTTTTATAGAAATTGACCATATAATGCTTTTTCTTGCCAGTATTCTATTCTTGCTTTTATTGTATTATTTTGTTTCCTACACATTCAATAAATTCCAATCTTAAACCTGCATTTTACTTATTTGTTTATTTTGTCAGGCATGCATTTGATAATGTATATAAGTATAAACATGATTATTAATACATGAAATAGATACGAATAAAAGGGAATATTAAGACAGGGATGGTAGGCACATTGGTGTGCTTATACATACCCCTTACAGACCTCTTAGGAATGGGGTGAGATCAGCAGTAGACAATCTGAGGATAAAATGTTTGAGGTTAATGGAAGAAACCACAGAGTCAGGAAGACTATTCCAGGCATTGACCACTCTGTTGCTGAAGTCGTATTTCCTGCAATCAAGTTTGGTGCAGTTTACCCTGAGTTTGTATCTATTGTGCGCTTGTGTATTGTTGAGGTTGAAGCTGAAGTAGTCATTGATGGGTAGGACATTGTAATGGATAATTTTGTGTACTATGCTTAGGTCAGATCGAAGGCGGCCTAGTTCTAAGTTATCTAAGCCTAAAATTTCAAGTCTGGAGGCATAGGGTATTCTGTTGCGAGTAGAAGAGTGGAGGACTCTTCTTGTGAAATATTTCTGGACTCTCTTGGTTGTATTAATGTCCAATATGCAGTGTGGATTCCAGACAAATGAGCTGTATTCAAGAATTGGTCTAGGGTTCTGGTTTGCAGGGCTTCGGCGACAGACAGGAATCCATGATCATGTGCGGTTTCTGCCTGGGCTCACTGCTGGATGCCCTGAGCCAGCTGGTTTTGGGGCTAAGCCACCCCATAGAGGTGGTGAAGATGGGGGAGATTGGCAGCAGGGTGGAGGAGAGGTGCATCTCTCCTCAGCTGGCCAAACTCCCTTTCCCAAAGGCGGTAGGAACGGCAGTCAGAAATGGCCACCTCAAAGAAGAACTCAACCGGAAAAGAAAGTGCAGGAGGAAGATAAGAAGTGAAAGTTTTTGGCTGACTGGGTTAAGCTGAAAGAAACAACAATTAAGGTACCCCGGAACTTGAATTTTACAAAAGATAACATCGCTCCCAGAGAAGGTCGGAGGCAGCGAAAAAAAGTGAAAAGGGAAAGTTTTTTTTTTTCTTCTCTCTCCTTCCTTGCATCGACAGCTGAGGGATCGGAATGGGAAATCGGAAAAATCCGCTTTGGCATCAATAGGCAATTAAGCTGAAAAAACAACTAAATGCCAAAGGGACAATAAAGATTTCTGGACATTAAAACCTTTTTCTTTTATAAGCAGGAAGGGAGAGGAAAAGAATAAGGGCAGGATCTGGACGGAGGAGACTGCCTGGACTTCAAAAGAATCCAAAGTAAAGCTTCAACAAGAGTTCTAAAAGATACATTTTAACTGAGATTTTGCAACTAAATAGTAACCCCAAGAAGAGAAAGTGAAAAAGAAAAAAGAAAGTGTAAAAAGAAACAGCTTGTATGTATTTGGAGTGTCTGGTGACTTTTGGATTTTGGGTTATTATATTTGAATGACTAAAACCAATTGGGTGGTTGTTTAATTTTTTTTTACAATGGCACCACTTCTGGATGAATTGAAAATGGAACTTAAAAAATACAAAGAAGATGCACAAGAAGGGAAGGACTCTTTTGGCTTCATTTTTCAATTCTTAGAAATGGAGATCTGCAACTATGAGAAACAAGAAAAGACTGCAAAGCAAGAAGGCTGGGGCAAAGAAGAAGCCATCTTTAATGAACAAGTAACTCTATGTGGGGAAGAAAGGGGAAAGGGGAAAAAGAGAATGGAGAATTTAAGAGTTAAAAAAACACCCAAAGAAGGGAAAAATAATTTGAAAAGTGGATATAATGTTGGAAAGCAACAGAAAAGGGGAATACAGAAGAGGGAACTGGAGGTGGAGAGACAGGGGATAAAAAGGGGAGAGAGAAGAAAAGAGGGAAGAAGGAAAGAAAGAGAAGTTACAAAGGTTTGGAGCAAGATGTGAAGAAACAGGACCTATTTAGAGATAATGGGTGAAAATCTAACTGAAAAAGGGTTTCTGTGAAGGTACATAAGATTGTATTGTTATATTTGTAACAGAAATAATTTTAGAAAATTGGAAATAACATATGATTAAAAAGAGGGATAAAGTAGTTGGTGTGGTTTGGGGAAATGTTTGTGAATAAAATAAATGAAATAAAATAAATGAGAAAATTGAATTAGGAAGGAACAGGAACATTTTAATTAGTCAATGTTTTGTAAGGTATAAGTGAAGGGGGGGGGAATTAACTATGGAAAATTTATAATTGTTCCCATAGAAGTATGCTATTTATTTGAAGAGTAATGTGCAAAATGTTAAGATTTAAATGAATAGATAGTTGAAACAGGACAGACAAAGAATATAACTACAATGTTTTGAATTGAGATGAAATAAATAAAATAAAATAAAGAAAGTTAAAAGAAGGGAGAAGTTATGTAGAAAATGTAGAATAGTAATAAGATATGGAATGGAATATAAAAATGAGCATGAACTTGAATTTGTGTCTGTACGAAGAGATGTAATCCGGGATTATGCTGCTTTCAAAAGAGATGTTTTACTTGTATTTCTTTTCTTTTTGTGAAAACTCAAATAAAACTTACAAAAAAAAAAAAAGAATTGGTGTAGAAAATATTTTTTATGCTCTAGTTAGTAATACAATATTACTGGAAAAAAGCTTCACAGGATTAGGTTAACAACTCTTAATGCCTTTTTGGCAATGTTGTTACAGTGGACTCTAGCACTTAGATCATCAGAGACGAGAAATCCTTGATAGAGAAGAGAGTCATATACAAGGTCTTGTTCATCCAACTTGGTTTTTTTGTTTTTTTTATTTTTCTTGCCAGTATGTAAGACAGAGCATTTGTTTGTTGAGATTTGAAGTTGCTACTTGTTTGACCATTCTGATACATTTTGAAGCAATCTGCATCAGTGGCTGTTCTTCCTGTCTTTTTTGCAATGGTTTTTTTTTGTTTGATAATTTATTTGATTGAAGTAAACCTTCCCTCCATTACTGTGGAGAAGACATAATCTATTAATATTTCTATGGAAATGTAATTGCATAGTGAATCTTCATTTACCTTCTTGTTTTTACTCCAAATTGGCCAGTTCAGGTTGTGTCCAAATCATAATTCCAGCAATGTATTATATCATAGGTATGGCCCAGGTATGGATACATTTGATGTTGTTTCCAACACGCTTTTTATGCCTAGCTTTTTTCTCACTTTTTGTATAAGTTGCTTAATAAACACATTTTAAACTTTCCCATGTCTGATATGAACCAGTTTAATGGCTCATGCTGGTTTGGCCATTTAGCAATAGCAATAGTATTTAGACTTATATACTGCTTCATTGTGCTTTACAGCACTTTCTAAACAGTTTACAGAGTCAGCATATTGCCCCCAACAATCTGGGTCCTCATTTTACCGACCTCGGAAAGATGTGAGGCTGAGTCAACCTTGAGCTGGTCAGGATCAAACTTCTTGCAGTGGGCAGAATTAGCCGGCAATACTGCATTCTAACCACTGTGCCACCATAGCTCCCTTGGCATTTCCATTTCATATACTGTTTTTTGATTTTATCCTAAATTATTAAATATTAATAATACTTCATTATTGGCCTTCAGTGCCTTAGATTAATCTTGATATGTTGCCTATTGTTGCGTGCATAGAAGAAAATTTTGAAATGACCAGAAATGAATTTTTAGAAGAAAGAACTGGCATGCTCAATTTGCGGATATTATGCGCAGAGAGAAATTGTAATTACTTGTGCCATAAGGTCAGATACCTAGGAAAATTGTATTTTCCTATCCAGTTTAAACTAAATAATGAAACCAACATCCCACTTCACAATACCATTGTATTGAATTATTCAAGAATTGATGAGATTAACATAATTGGACTGTACTTTATTCTCATTGTTTCTGTGCGATTTATATATGCATCATGCTTCATGGTCATCTTAAAATGTAACTGCACATTCCAAATAAATTATGTCTGTATATCAAATAATTTGAACAATATTTTAGTTAACCTGATATTTTTACATCTGAATAGTCATTTTGGTGACAATGATCACTAACTGTGCCATAATGTTGTATAATAATATGAAGCAAGTGAATTGCTGCATGCAACAAGCAGATATTAAATGTAAAAATGTCAGGTGTGAAATATCAGGTTCACTCAAGAAGGTCAAATTAAACTGATTTAATGCTACTCATGCCTATCACAGGAATATTCTCACCTGCTAAAATTTAAATAAGGATCAATAGAATTAAGGGAGGTAGGACTTCCGCCTGTGGCCACATAAAGATTCTAGGCTGATCCCTGTTTTCACTCCACCCTCTGCCCCTCCCTCCCCTACAAGATGTTTGACATTCAAAAGTGATTCATACTGTTTGTTAAAAAAATACTTATAATTTAAAAACTTGAAGTATATTTGTTATGTACTATTGGGGAGGGTTTTTTTTTAACTAAATTTTCAAGCACGAATGGTAATTAAGATTTTTTTTGAAAGAATAATGCATACATTTTAAGATCAAAACTAGACCTTCCTTTGAGTAAACATGGATGAAATTATAAAGTAAATATTTTCATTCAAATGACAGCAAATACATGATTATCACCTCTTTGCAGCCTTTCAAAATAACTTCTAATATGATACAAGCACTGATCCATGAGCACTGATTCACAATTTTAGTTCATTACCAAATCAAATGAGAATTACAATTATTATTTGAATGCATAGTCTTAATGTTAGAGGTACACCTTGTTACATTTATCTTATACATTAAATCCCTGTGAAAAGCTTTGTTAGTTGCATAGTTTAAATGAAGAGTTAAATGAAGAGTGTTCTTTCATTAAAAATAAATATTTTGGTATTTATTATTTTTCTCCTTTTAAAAGAAGTTTTCTTCAGGATAGTTAAACTAGCTATTTTATGGTTTTCACAGATTAAATATTTTCAGGCTTTACAATGTAGAAATACTGTGATGCTTTGATAGAGAGCATTTTGTAACAGAGCAACCGTGTTGCTGTTTGTTAATGAATTATGTCTTTCTGTTATATTCTGCTACTATTAAGATATCTTGTTTTATAGTTGAAAGAAGAAGAAGGTATAACATTAATTACCGGATTAAAGAGCTTGGCACCCTTATTCCAAAGTCTAATGATCCGTGAGTTCACCTGTCATTTTTATCATTGTTTTTAAAATTTAAATAAAAAGAAAATGCAAAAAAAAATGGAGCAGAATATGAAACAGGAATTTTAGATATCATATTTAGTGTGGACATTTCATCCAGACTGGCAGATTGCTAGAGTCAATTCCTGTGTTAGATGATGGATAATTTCAGATTCCAGTATACATATAATATATTGGTCCACACGGTAAGATATATTTTTAACATGATACTTGTAATAGTATTCTTATAAGCTAAATGCCATTTTGGGGTAAGTATCTCCTTATTAACAGTGACAAATCATATTAGCTTAGATATACAAAGCACTTTTATATAGTACTTTATATAAAAGTCTGTTTTAGTTTGTTTTAATCATACAGGTTTTAAAATACGATATGGAATTGTTGCTAAAACTAAACTATGATTTTGGTGTATTATTAACACTGAATATCAAAATTAGATAAAACCTTTTATTCAAATAAGAACAAAAGTATGCTCATTAGAAGATCAGGTAAAAAGAGTGATAAATTTTAAATTATATTCAGAAATTTATGCTTAAATTGTCAGTAATATATGGTTCCAGTTCATTAATGGAGAGTTCTACACATAGATTTTAATCAGAGTTAATAACAAAAGCATTTTTACTAAAAATATAAAGACTATAAAAGTAGAATCATGAATCTGCACTTAGATCTTACACAAAAAAGGCACTTTATTACATTCTTTTGACACTTATTTTCATTCTGGGATTAATTTTAATATATAAGGCCTTTTTAACTATTCTATTAAAATTTCCATTCAGAAGCAATAATATCTAAGAGTGAATAATGGTCATGTAAATCATTATTTCATATTAATATAAAAGATTTTGTACATTTTTATGAATTTTGCTGACATGCACAATTGTGAAAAGGTTATCATTACTTTTTACAGCGATATGCGCTGGAATAAAGGAACTATTTTAAAGGCATCAGTGGACTATATCAAGTGGTTACAGAAAGAACAACAGAAAGCTCAAGAATTGGAACAGAGGCAGAAGAAATTAGAGCAAGCCAATAGACGACTGTTGCTACGAATTCAGGTTTGTAGAGAAAAACGCTAGTTCAAAGCCAACCTCTTCCTTTCTTCATCTTTTGATTTTGCGACAGCTTTTACATCATCAAACTGTATTCAATGATTATAAAACACATACACATAGATCTACACCATAAGAGGGGAAATCTATATTACTTGGAGACTTAAGATAACCACTTTGAAAAATGTCCCTTACCTTGTTTTAGTTTGAGGTACATTGTCCAACATGAAATTAACCAGCACATAATTTTCTGGTCACTTCCTATAATAGACTGTGATTGATCTACATAATTTTTAATTGAGTAAGGTATGCACAACAGGCTCTAGATAGCATTCCTGAATATTGTAAAAAAAAATAGTACTTAGTGCAAGGCAAAACCCATGGGCCTGTTTCATTTTCAGAGATAAACAGTACAACCGAAATCAAGTGAATGATCATCACCCACAATAATCCAGTCCCTGAAGTTTTCTTGGCAAGATTTTAGAAATAGTTTGCCATGGCTTAAATTAAATCAAAATTAAATAGACATGTATAGTACTTGTTGTAAGGTATGGTGATCTTAGGTTACAGAGTATTAAAACTCTAGTAAAATTGATAAGGACTTCCATGTCTAAATAACAGAATGCTAAAGAACACTCAGTGAAATTACAGGGTTTGAAAATATGCTATCTAGAATATGCTTAGCTTGGTAAATAGATGTTTACTGTAAACAATCATTGTTTCTATAAAAACAATCACAGTGCAAAATGTGAAAATGTGGGCATTTTAACATTCTGAGAAGCACACAACAAAACATGTAATGTCCCCCACTTTGATTATTTTTGGTCTGTTGAACTCAAGTGGGAATTTGTGGAAAATTTCTAATAGAATATCTATTAGGATCATACTTCAACTGATTAGTTTTCCTGACATGAATTAAAAATGTGATCTTGATAATTTCAAATAATTTAATTTCTTTGGAAATGAACCTAATATGAGTTAAGCCCAGGCAATTGCCTCTATACTATCACTGCTTCCCTATAATTAAAAAGCCCTGCTAAACAGCTATATTAAGCGATCATTCTTTATTCATACATTAGATCTCCCTCATTTTCCCAGTCTCCTATCTGACCTCTCTCTTCTTCATATGTCACCTGTATCATGGAGGATATTAGGAATTCATTCTACCAGCAGAATTGCATCTACAGGCATAATAGGAAGACCATCTGATAATATTTTAGATTATTAAAATATTTATATTAGTAAATATTAGTAAATTTAAAATTATTAATTTTGTTACTAATTTTGTTTATAATATTAATTTTGTTTACTACATTATACTATTTTAATATTTGTTATGGACGCACTATTGCTAGTTGGGTTAGTCTACAAATATTGAAAGATACATACATACCTACAGTTTTAATCAATTTCTACTTTATGGAAACAAGACAGCTTGATTTATAAATGTTTAAAACTGGTTTAATTCAATCAATTATAACATATAAGTAAGGTAAGAAAATTTTATTAGCTTAGACAGTGAAAGCAAAGGTTTGCAATCTCATCTGGCACAAGTAACAAAAGATAAGCCTAGGTATTTAATATTTGTGGAAACTGAAGCAAGGGAAATATATGTTTTTGTTTTGCTTTGAAAATTTTGAAGAAAAATGGAATAAATGCAAGTTATTTTTAGCACTATATACATATATTTAATTCAGCACCCATTATGAATTCAGATATTTGACTTCCTTCCTTCCTCCCTCCCTCCCTCCTTCCTTCCTTCCTCCTCCCCTCCTCTCCCTTCCTCTCTCTTTTTTCCTTTTTCTTTCTTTCTCTCTTTCTCATTCTATATTGCTGGGACATTAAAGTGAAAGTATACTTTGCTGAGAGAATAATTGTAACATTAACTGAATTTATTTTTAAGAAATATTTTACTGCAAATGCATGTGCAAAATGCTTAGCTTTAAAATCAAGCATTCTTCATTTTTGCTTATTTAAAGAAGCTGATAGGAAAAAAAAACACGATCCTGTAAACAGAAAGAATTGTCAATTTTATATATATAGATAGATAGATAGATAGATAGATAGATAGATAGATAGATAGATAGATAGATAGATCTTTGGTTGTTCGGGTTTTCTCCCGCGTAAGATTCGAAGTATCTAGGCAACGTTTCGATGAAGTCTCATTCATCATCTGTGAATCATCATCTTCAGAAGCACAGAGCCGAAGACAGAAGCCTGAAGATGATGAATGAGACTTCATCGAACGCTTGCCTAGATACTTCGAATCTTACGCGGAGAAACTCAACAACCAAAGATCCACATATAAATACCATGAGAACCTCAGAAAATATATATATATATATATATATATATTTGTTTTCTGAGGTTCTCGCATGGTATTTGTATGTGGATCTTTGGTTGTTCGGAGTTTTCTCCTCGCGTAAGATTCAAGTATCTAGGCAACGTTTCGATGAAGTCTCATTCATCATCTTCAGGCTTTTGTCTCCCGGCTCTGTGCTTCTCAGAGTAATGTGAGATTGCAGCTGCTTCCTCCTTTTAACTGCCAGTGGGGGTGGGACTTGATTGGGTGGGGGCTTGGCTGTGTTCTCATTGGTAGGGGGTTTGGCTGTGTTCTGATTGGTTGGGGGTTAGCCGTATTCTGATTGGTTGGAGGCGTGTTCTGTTCAGGTGGGGGCTTGGTTGTGCTCAGGTTAGTTTTAGTTGCTGGGGATTTGAGCTGGTGAGTTGTGATCTTGCTGTTTGGCTTCTAGTACGTGGTCCTGCTGCATCTTCATAGTGGGTGTCGGTTTGCTTCATGTATGGCTCAGAGGGGTTTGAAGTGGGTAGTGATGCAGCTGCAGTGCAGCTTCTGGTCCATGGTTGTGTCTCATTTTCTGAATGGGTGGGAGTCTGTTTTCTATATGGAAGTGTGGTGGTGGTATCTTGTGTGGCTCTCATGGGTGTGGGTCTGGTGTCCTTCTTCATGTTAGGTACTCGTCTGTTCATGAGGGTAGGTTTCTAAATGGCTGGAAGGCGGGAGGTGTCATCTCGTTTGTTCATGCTGTGTGGGCGTTTTTCTATCTCTATGGCTTCTCTGATTATTCTGCTGTTGAAGTGTTCGGTTTTGGCGATGGTTCTGGTATTTTTAAAATCAATTTCATGTCCTGTGGCTTTGAGGTGTTGGACCAGGGAAGAGGTCGTTTCTTCTTTTTGATTGAGTTCTTATGTTCTTCAATGCGTGCACTTATTCTTCTGTTAGTTTGTCCAATGTATGTGGTAGGGCAGGCAGTGCAGGGATTTCGTATACTCCTTGGTTTTCTAATTCGATTTTGTCTTTGGGGTTTCTTAGTATGGTGGATATTTTTCTGTTTGTGCAGAATGCTGTTTTGATGTTGTGTTTTTGGAGGATCTTGCTAATTTTGTCTGTAGTGCCTTTTATATATGGGAGGAGGGCCCCACCACCTACCTAGAAAAAACTACCAAATCCAAAATAAAAGCCTCCCCCATCAGTGAAGAAATCCAGCAAGGAATCATACCCAGAGAAAAATCATCCAGATGCCCCAAGCTTTATGGTCTCCCCAAAATACACAAAGAAGGAACCCCACTCAGACCAATAGTCAGCTCCATAGGCTCACCTCTACAAAACCTGGCCAAATTCCTCGCCAAACAACTACAACCCTATGCAGAATCCATCAACTCACACGTAAGAAACTCATTCCAGTTCATCGAGATCATAAAGAAACAAACTTACAACCTAGCGACCTACTAGTAAGCTTCGATGTCATATCCCTCTTCACCCAAGTGCCAATAAAAGAAGCCTTGACAGCCATCCAAAACAAATACAACCCCCCAAGCACATCCTAGATCTAACCAACCACTGCCTATCCAATACATACTTCACCTACAATGGACAAAAATACAAACAAATAGAAGGAGCACCCATGGGATCACCCCTCTCACCTGTCATCGCAAACCTCTACATGGAACACTTTGAAACACAAGCTCTAGAAAAATACGACCACAAACCCAAACTCTGGCTCAGATACGTAGATGACACCTTCATAATCTGGCCACACGGGAAAGAAAAACTGAACAACTTCCTCACATACCTCAACAGCCTACACCCCAAAATACAATTCACCATGGAAACAGAAGCCAACAATCAACTTCCCTTCCTAGATGTCTTGGTATACAAAAGATCCAATGGCTCCTAGGACACACCATCTACCAGAAGAAAACACATACTAACCGCTATCTACATGCACTCTCACACCACCACCCAGCACAGATCAATTCCGTAGCCAAGACACTCATCTCCAGAACAAAATGCTTAGCCGATGAACAACACCAAAAACCGAACTACACACTCTCACCAACGTACTTACAGCCAATGGATTCCAAAGAAAGAAGATTACCCACCTAATCCAAAAAGAAACCCCAACCAAAATCCAAGACAGAGAACAAGAAAACGGCAAAGCCCTCCTCCCATATATAAAAGGCACTACAGACAAAATTAGCAAGATCCTCCAAAAACACAACATCAAAACAGCATTCTGCACAAACAGAAAAATATCCACCATACTAAGAAACCCCAAAGACAAAATCGAATTAGAAAACCAAGGAGTATACGAAATCCCTGCACTGCCTGCCCTACCACATACATTGGACAAACTAACAGAAGAATAAGTGCACGCATTGAAGAACATAAGAACTCAATCAAAAAAAGAAGAAACGACCTCTTCCCTGGTCCAACACCTCAAAGCCACAGGACATGAAATTGATTTTAAAAATACCAGAACCATCGCCAAAACCGAACACTTCAACAGCAGAATAATCAGAGAAGCCATAGAGATAGAAAAACGCCCACACAGCATGAACAAACGAGATGACACCTCCCGCCTTCCAGCCATTTAGAAACCTACCCTCATGAACAGACGAGTACCTAACATGAAGAAGGACACCAGACCCACACCCATGAGAGCCACACAAGATACCACCACCACACTTCCATATAGAAAACAGACTCCCACCCATTCAGAAAATGAGACACAACCATGGACCAGAAGCTGCACTGCAGCTGCATCACTACCCACTTCAAACCCCTCTGAGCCATACATGAAGCAAACCGACACCCACTATGAAGATGCAGCAGGACCACGTACTAGAAGCCAAACAGCAAGATCACAACTCACCAGCTCAAATCCCCAGCAACTAAAACTAACCTGAGCACAACCAAGCCCCCACCTGAACAGAACACGCCTCCAACCAATCAGAATACGGCTAACCCCCAACCAATCAGAACACAGCCAAACCCCCTACCAATGAGAACACAGCCAAGCCCCCACCCAATCAAGTCCCACCCCCACTGGCAGTTAAAAGGAGGAAGCAGCTGCAATCTCACATTACTCTGAGAAGCACAGAGCCGGAGACAAAAGCCTGAAGATGATGAATGAGACTTCATCGAAACGTTGCCTAGATACTTGAATCTTACGCGGGAGAAAACCCGAACAACCAAAGATCCATATATATATATATATATATATATATATATATATATATATATATATATATATATATTATGCAGAAAGCACTGATTTCCCAGAAAAATTGTGAAGAAGCTCAGATTACATATTTTGTCACAAAGGCAATGTATAAAGAATTTCCTTTTTCAGAATCTGAACCTCCCCCCACAATAGTTTTAATTTCTTCTAAGCCTTTATTTTTATCATTCTATTATAAAATAATAATTTAATTATATAATATTGTTTTATGAACTTTTGGAAACATAGTGATTTTGCACTAATATCATTTTTAAATGGGCATCTTGATTTCCAATCATAGATTAATTTCTTGGAAACTTGGCCATTACAAAATAAAGTGTTATGAAATATCTCATAATCTATTTTCCATTTTTTAGGAGGAATATACCCTAGAGGATTTTTTTATTCCTGATTTTTTTGTTCCTGAACTGGAACTGAGGCATTTATATTTGTGCTTCAAATTTAGACTCTGAAATCATACCAAGAGTCCACGGTTCATCGTTATAGCTTTTATGTAGTCTTTATACGGCTTGATAATGACATACAAAACTAGGCTTGACGCATTAGTATGTTACATTTTAAGCATACCGTCAGAGTAGATTTCAGAACTGCACCAGATATACTACTGTGACGCATAGAATCCCTATAATTTCTTTTTAAATCCTATCCTCTCTAAATATGTTGTTTTCTAACACAGGAGCTAGAAATGCAAGCACGTGCCCATGGACTACCAATCATGTCTTCAGTCAGTGTGGTTGACTTAACATCCAGGGTCATGAGACAACTGGCATATCCGGAAGAGAATTCAATAGACTACATTCAACATCTAGCCACGGCTCATGAGCAACACGCTGATCTACATGACCCAGCTGCGGCCTTTTCTGATCCACTCTCCCATTTTACAGACTTGTCTTTTAGTGCTGCCTTAAAAGAACAGAGACTAGAAGAAATACTACTAGATGATACAATATCGCCACTTGGGATAGACCCTCTATTATCTTCTATGTCTCCTGCTGTAACTAAAGGAAGCAGCCGAAGGAGCAGTTGCAGTTCAGGTGATAGTGATGATATATAACATACAAGAACATTCCATAGAGAGAATAAAAGGAATTCTCCCTTGCTTTACTGGTGCTATATTTATGTTACTGCTTATTTCAGCTTAATCAGGTTGATTGCTGACATAATCTGTTTTGGAAAGGGTTGAGTATGAAATAAAAAATAAGAAGAAAATTTTCCAGTTTTGTAGAAAGTAGTAAGATTTTACTCTCAGGCAAGGTGGGGGGGGGCACACATTTATAAGGATAACATTGCTTTTCATGCACACAGGGCATCTTAATTTATTCATTACAAAGTCACTGAATCATGGAAGGAAGTTTGAGATAACTCTTTGGCCCCTGTGCATGGAAGTTAATATGAAGAAGGCCAATTGTACCTTTTTATGTAGAAATATGTGTAAAATCTACTTACATGACTTTCTTGTTTGGAAGGGATGACCCAAACAATCAGACATTTTGTATCATTCTTATTTATTTACCAGGAATGATGTACATATATTACCTTGCAATTTTATTCCACTATTGTATTGAAGCAGATTGATGCTAGAGAATGTTGGGGTCAGAGGTAGCCCATTGCATAACAATCTAAAACTAGAGGTATCTGTTCTAGTAGTTCAATACTACTATAGTTCAAGGATGCTTGAACTATTGAAAACGAGAAATAGCACCCTAAAATAGATATCTGGCAACTTCTAGAAATTATTCTACGTATCATACTGCATCCATAATAGCTTACAAGGATTCAAGTTCAGAGGGTGTAGTTCACATCCTGGAATTCTTGACATTGATCATGAAAATATTTCCTACCAATTTACATTTTTTATTCACCAGGAATGAATCTTAGCGGGTTCACAGCATGGAAAGTGTGCATTAGGGATTTAAAACTGTGCTGCATGTGGGAAGACATCTCTATCTTACATAATTGGACTGTCCTATTCCCCATAAACAGGGTATAGTGCCCAGCAGTATCACTTGAAGGTGAATTATATGATTACAAATTGGTGTACTTTGTCCCAGGGCAGTTTGGGGATAAAACAACCCAATGGTTTTAAAAAATCCAGGCCATATATAAACAAAGGCCTAGATTGATGCAGACTAATACTTAAAGATGGTAAAAGAACTATTATAAATGTTAATTTTCCAATAATTGAATAATGGACATTTTATTTGAATGGAGAAATTGTACTATAGGAATATATCTATTGGAAACTATACCCCATTAAACAGGGGTGGGATTCAAATTTTTTAACAACCGGTTCTGTGGGTGTGGCTTAGGTGGTGGGCATGGCTTGGTGATCATGTGACTGGGTGGACATGGCTTGGTGGTCATGTTATTGGCTGGATGTGGCCAACTCAATATCACTCACATTGGGGTACGCATCTCCTCCCTGGCCTCTCATGACTGTGGGGATGCTGCAACAGTCATAAGTGTGAAAAATGGTCATAAGTCACTTTCTTCAGTGCCATTGTAACTTTGAATGGTCACTCCACACAAGCAAAGTACAGCAAAGGAAAGGAAAAAAAACTCCGCAGAAGTTCCTGAGACAGGAAGTCTAGTCCTGCCAAGAATGTAATAAGGGTTAACAGAGAGGCAGTTTCTGTAAGCAACACCAGAATGTTTCCTTCCTGCTTTCCTTACAGGATTAGGCCAGTAATTTCTTCTAACAACCGGTTCTCCGAACTGCTAGAATGTTAACAACCGGTTCTAGCGAATAGGTGTGAACTGGTAGACTCCCTCTGCCATTAAAGTCAGGAAAAATGTTGTGGAATTCATTGTAAATATTATTTGAAGTGAAATATCAATGTTAGGTATGAAAAAGGAGTAGATGGATAGATAGGAATCAAGGTCGAAGAGATTGAAAAACTCAGAATTTTTGCCACTGGAGTGGTTCATATATAATTACACACACAGGAAGTGTCTGTTTGTTTAGAATTCCTTTTACTTCTCCCTGTGGCCACTAATCACAGCACTGAAATATATTAACTCTAAGAAGTGCAGCATGGTATATTTTATTTCTAATATATTTAAATGGTATTACTATGTTATTATTATCCAGCATTTTGTAAGGAAATTATTGTAAGAGGAATCCCGTGGTATAGATATGCAATTTCATTCTACAGAAAATATTTACCATCCAAAGGTAAAACTAATTGACATTGGGATAACCTTTGAAAATTGGCTTAAGGATGTGCTTTATAGTGGGAATGCTTTTGTAATAGATGTCCACAAAACATAGATTGTTGAAAAAAAAGAAGTTTAGTAGTAAGAGGCATGGATTACTTCATTATTGGCTATATGATATCCTGGAGAATAGCATGAAATTGTAATACAAAAAAAGAAGCATACAACAAAGTAGAACTGCCAAAGAATCTTGGCAGCTTCAAAATAACCTTCTGTTGGACACTTTCTTAATGAATATATTGAGCTTAAATGGATTATACATCCATTATAAGTTAGATTCTATTGAGGTACTTGCTATTTGTTTTGTTTTTTAAATCTTGCATCTTCATTTGCAGTATAATTTTATTGATGATGTTCCAATATACATGCATTTGTGTTTTAAATTTCCATTTTTAATATTTAACAAAGGAACTTGTATATTTTATGCCTCACTCTCTCCCTCTCTCTCTTCCTCAAAAAACAAATGCACTTCATGCAAAGAAGACATGAGAGCAATTTGCACAGTTCTCTCTCTATTTCTCTCTCTATCTCTGGGTCTGTCTCTTTTCTCTGTCAAAGAGAGAGAGGGAGGGAGGGAAGGAGAGAGAGAGAGAGAGAGAGAGAGAGAGAGAGAGAGAGAGAGAGAGAGAGATAACTGTGTAAATCGCTCTGTCTTTTCTGCATGAAGTGCATTTATTCTTTACCAATATTTGAAATATAGGATCAAGTATTGAAATATCTTTATTGTGTCCTTTATGCAAAGAAGTTAGGATTTGCCTTCTTACTGTGTTCTCATACATAGGGAAGAGAGGTAGGCTAAATGAATATTTGTTCAAATGTGTTTGAAAAGTAACTCAAAAGCTTGCAAAAGAACTTAGTCAAGACTCAATAATAGGTATGTACTTTCCATGTGGTGAAGATCCTAGGAATTTACAACTAAATTATTCATTGGAACAGGAACTTTGGATATTTTTTATCTCTTTTATTCTAGTAAGGGATATTCAAAATTCTCTAATTCCGTTTAATCAGAATGAACAATAAAATTAAGAAAAAGAATTGAAATATTATTTAATTCATACAGTAAATGTAGGTACTCATGAGATAAAATACAAACCTAAGCCCTAAGATATCTTAGAGAAGAGATAAGATTCTATATAAGCTGAAAAAATGAAAAAAAAAAAAATGCTATGGCTTTATATTACTGTAAATGACTGACAATAATTAATATTAATATTAATAACACTGTTATATAACATTGGATTATAATAGAGCTCTGTTTATAAAAAAGAAAATTATTGTAATTTAAAATTATGTGAAGTCTTGTAGATCATTTGCATTTACTGCTACTGTTATAAATGATTGTTATTTTCATAACAATTACTATTTTTAATATTAATACAATCACTTGTTTTAAGCAGCTGCATGCAAAAGAATATCCTTTTTTACCAACTCTGATTCAGTCTTTATTGAAGTAGTTTTAATACATGCTGATATTTTATTTATTTAAAGTATGCAATTACAACCTAAGTAAATAGATCTTTTTATAACTCGAATGAAGTCAGAATAAGCAATATCTAGTGACACATAAAAATAATACTAGTTAAGCATGCTTATTGAGGAGACTATGTTGAACAATAAATACACAATACTATTCTAAAACATCATGGTCATGTTGCTACCCTGTTTCTCCAACAATACGGCCTCCCCCAGTAGGAAGTCCCAGCATGTTTTATAGGCATGAAATGAAATTAAGCCCCTCCCCCCAAATTAAGGCCTATATTAAAACATGCAAAATGGGGGGGCTTGCCATTAGGAAGTACTTTTGTTGCACACCCAGATATGGTGCCGACTGCGTTGACCCCAATATGAAGTGCCCCACCAACACTAAGGTCAACATCCAAGCCATCGCCGCCCGCCGGAAGATGCAAGGGGGGGGAATTAAGTCACCCCTGAAAAGACGGCCTAACCACTTTGTCCGGGCTCAAAAAAAAATAAGACCCGGCCTTATTATATGAGAAACACGGTATATACTATGCCCCTTAATATAATCCTGTGGTTTGTTTTTTTTTATTCATGTTCTTAAAGTTTTGGAAACAATTTAAAATGCTGTAGTAATTACCAGTAGGCAAGATGATACTGAATAATTAATAAAGAAGCTGTACCAACCTTTTAAGTATATTAAAACTTCCTCCTCAGACAGTTTAAGAGAAATAGAATATTTTATCTCAGCAAGCAATACATTGAAAATCATTGATAATTACAAAACATTGTGTCATTCAAAAGATATCCATGTTTCATGAATTTAAGAAAGAATTTTAGCATTTAAAATTCTCAGGATTAAGTGTGTGCTTTTCTAGAATACATTTAAAAAATTATACATATGATAGAATGGTACATTGTTATTAAATAGAATACAATGCTAGCAATAGCTTTGTAGCAATTTGGCATATTTTAAAATTCATAGTCTTTAAAAAGGCTATTTAACATGGCATATGAGTGTACCTATACTGATTTATTTGCTTTGGATTTATTTAATTATAATTCTTTTAATTATTTTGTTGTACACAGTGGGACTAATTAACACTTGTAATTCAATTAATTTTGAATTTGATGAACTAGAAAAGGAAATTTAACATGGGAGCTGACGCAAAAGCTTTCGTATATTTGAAGTCACAGAATGATCTGTACATAAGCAAGTTGGATCACTCTGTTAATTCAGTGAAATAACATGAGAAAATGGAATCATAATATACAGATTACAAAAACACAGTCTGCTATCTACATAATTAGAGACAATGACATTAACAAAAGACTTCCAATCAAACTCAGTGTCAGCATCATTTGTATGGAAAGACAATGTCGATTAGAAGCAAACTTGGGGAGATTTGATGCTAATCAGTGTCAAGTCTGCCAGACTAATCAAGGATGCACCAGTTGTGAAGTATGCTAAGCAATGTTGGTAAATCACTGATACCCATCAACTTAAATATACATCAGTTTCATTAATTGGCAACTACAAGACAAGTGTCGAATGCTCAGGATAGCAAGGATTCTGATACGATCCACCACACTGTGGTTAAGTATGTGATTCATGTAATAAGAAAAAGGTGCCTGCAGGCTATTGTTCCTAGCATGGATTAAAATTTGCATATTGCCTCTCCTTATGTCAAAACATCTGGTGTCTGCAAATGCTAACATTTCGTTAAAAAGTTTCATGAGCAAGGAAAGAGCCTGGAAATATTGCATGTGACTCATTCAAGCATTATAATTGAATAAGAGGCAGGGCTAGGGAGAGAAAGGCTGCTGGAAAACAACTGTATAGGGAGAAATATGGGAGGGTATATATTGTAAAGAAACATATTAATGTTCATATTATACAAACCTTTTTTCCAGGTGTCATTAAAAATGACAATTATTCTGACTGAAGTTAGTTGTGATGCTAGAATGTCACCATTAAGATAATATTATTTAATTTTTATCTGGAATGGAGATAAGGAGAATGCTTTATCCAGCTGACATTCTTAATACAATTAAAAAAAAATATTGCTATTATTCTTGGTACCGTTGCATATCTTTCTAAACATACATTTGTCCATATATTATGAGATGCAGTAAAACGAGTTAATATAATTTAAACATTCCTCTTAGTAATTTGTATGGTTCCAAGATTGTACTAGGTATTAGAAGTTTGCTAATGTTTGCAGAAAGGATGCGGTGGCTCAGTGGCTAAGATGGTGAGATTGTCGACCAGAAAGGTCGGCAGTTTGGCAGTTTGAATCCCTAGCACTGCATAATGGAGTGAGCTCCCATTACTTGTCCCAGCCTCTGCCAACCTAGCAGTTTGAAAGCATGTAAAAATGCAAGTAGAAAAATAGGAACCACTTTGGTGGGAAGGTAACAGCGTTCCGAGCGTTTAATCATGCCAGCCACATGACCATGGAGACGTCTTCGGACAGTGCTGGCTCTTTGGTTTTGTAACGGAGATGAGCACTGCCCCCTAGAGCCGGAAGCGACTAGCACTTATGTGCATGGGGAACCTTTACTTTTTAATGTTTGCAGATGTGAGTATATAGCCAACCTTTTCTGTAAGCTCAGGCATGGAAATGGGAGGAAGGGAGGAATTTTTTTTGAGAATTCAAAGAATAGAACTAGATTGAAAAGTTTAAAAAAGTATACTAGAAGAAGACAATAGCAAATCACTTCCACGATTTTGTCAAGAAAACTGCTTGGATGAATTGAGTGCAGACCGATTCAATATTATCTATGATATTTGTACCTTACAAAGAAGTGCACAAAAGGTTTTTTGAATGTCTTAATGATAAATATCATACAGGTTTTACATTCACAGGGAGTCAAGAAATTCCTACCTTTCTCAATGTGGCTATAAAAGATTTCATTGTACATTTCATATTTAGTAACCTGCAGACTCTTTAAAAAAAGCAGCGCTGACATGTATTTTATATTTCACATTCAATACACCATATTTGTTTATATATTTCTAAGTAACCCTAATAGGCCATAAAGAAAAAAAAATCAGAAAAAGTGAATGATCCAGTAAATAATATCCATAACTTATATACTCAAGATGATGTCTCCCAATCATTCATTTTGAGTCAAACATAGATTGGAATACAGTATGTTTAAGTTCCTTGTGAAATGCAATAAAAGTTTAGAAGTTTAGAATAAATGAGCTAGAAGGGTTGGAGGTCTTCTAGTCTAGTCCCCTGCTCAGTCAGGAGAGTCTATACTATTTCAGACAAGTGACTGTCTAGAATCTTCTTTAAAGTTACAGAGCGCCCACGATTTCTGGAGGCAAAGCAAAGGGACAAAGCATATATTTTGGAGAATTGTGTCCCAGTAGGCCTGTCAGAAAAGGCATCTATCTCCTTCTTCAGGCTTGGGAGATATTTTAGCAGGCCATCTCTCAATAGGTGAGGTGGTGCCTGTGGAACCTAATTCTATTCAAGGCTTTAAAAGTGATAACCAGCATTTGAACTGAACTGAGAAATCTACTGGGATCCACTGGGTGACCTAAGAATTGCTATTGATGCAGTTGTCCTGCCAGACATTCTGGCCATTGCATTCTGGACCAGCTAGATCTTCTAAATGGTCTTCTGAAGAAATCAGTGGGCACTTGGCTACCCTACAGTTGTACATTTTGATTCGATATATGTGAAAGTTGTGTAGCCAGAACCACATACAAATATATTTGATTAGATTAAAATTGAGCTAAGTTCTGAAAAAAAAAAAATCATAGTTCTTATCTGTACATAAATTCCTTATTGATCTTGTTTTGCATCTGTAAAGAGCAGAGTCTGCAAGTATAGTCCTTTTTTTCAATGTATTTTTTGCTAATGCATGAACACCAGGATAGGATTAAATTAACCAGCTTGTTCCATTCTTATGACCCATTTTCCTTGGAAATGAGAAAATCAGTTGCTTCTTGAGCTGAAATGGGCACCATATAAATGTAAAAATAAATAAATAAGGGTAGCAGGAGGAACCATAATGTCTCTATCTCTTTCTTAAAATTAGTGATGAAAATTAGCATTTCCATCAAAGCTTTCCATCATTCATATTAGGATAGGTTTCTGACTTCCCTAACTTAATTTTGGTTTGTATCACTTATAAAAGAGCCTGCATTTTTGGTACCTTTCAATATACCATTTCAAAATGTAAGTATTTGTCAAGACACAACATTTAAATAAATGGAAAATATCCATTTAGTTCTGATAAAGATGCGTATGTAGGATGTATGGCTAATTTATGGCAGAGGCAGAGATTTTCATTTAATAAATTTATGTTTGATAGCGTACTGTAATTCTTTCATTTTCTTCATTGTTAACTTTCTAGAAACCTTTGCATATATGCAACGAAAATCTGTAGTCTTGCAGCTTTCAGGCTATTTAACTAGTCCTCCTGTAGCATCTGATTTTGGTTTGAAACACCTGGTATACAGGAAATCAACTGGTGAAAATATCTTTGTGCATGAGTCAGAAAATTCCAAGCAGTTCTCCACACTCCTCAAAGCAGCAGGACTTCTCTTAAAGTAGTTGTCCACAACTATTACTTTCTATATTTCCTAGTAAACAAAATCCTAGCATTCTCCAGATCAGCTGATTTATCCTAAAGCACTTTTAATTTTTTTTTAAAAGACCAGCTGTTAGAAAAACCCTGCACTTTCATACCAATATAAAACAACCACAACAAAGAAATTGGCGAATCGTATAGCTCCACGCCATTCTATAATGTTAATAGTAAATGAAGCTTGAAAATTAAGAACTGTAGTTTGAAGGAAATCTGTAGTCAGTGTTTGCTTGAACTTGAATATGGCCTTAATGAAAAATAACTGGTATCTAAATAACTGGTATTTTTTCCAGTACTCAGACAGAGGAGCTAGAATTCTGTGCATGGCCAAATTTTTATCAGTTTCAATGTTACAAGCCTATTCCAGCCCATGTTGTTAAAACTATAACCATTCATGATTTAATTGTGTTGCTCAACTTTTGACAACTATGGATCAGTACCCATACATATATGGACATATTGTCAGACAAGTTTGCAGCCTTAAGTAAAAAAAAATCAAGATGGATTCTCTCCTATTTACAAATTAGGGGAGAGCTGAACTTTCTCAAAAGATTCCTACATAATAGGATTGCAGCTCTAGAGACTAAGACATTTTGCAAGTAAAATTACATAATTTTAACAATTATTGAAGTTATTTCAGATTCAGAATGTGGGTGGAAAACCATGAAATAGTGTTTTTTTTTAAGTATGGCATCTTACAATTATGCTATATGGCAATTGAATAGAAACAATATTTTTACTAATTATGATTCATTAATAGCTCCAGTTAATTTTCCTTTTTGCTCTTGAAAAGCATACTACAATACATGTTTTTGAAATTAAAATAAGACTCTGAAAATGTCTTCATCTGAATTCTAAATCCAAAAGTTATCCAAAAGTTATTTTTGATGGTATGGTAATATAAATTCTACTTGAAAAAAATCTAATTAGTGACTTTTCTAAACAACTTTTCACTTATGCATTACTAGAGTTTTTCACACACAAATCCTTGCTGACTTTTTCTTCTCCCTTTGTTCTCTGTTTTGCCAGGTTTAATTTTAGTGGTGTCATGTTTCCTTACAATAAAAAAATAAGATGTATATCAGTGAAAATAAGTCATTCTGATATGAAAACTGAAAACATCCCAATGGCGTTTTGATGTCTCCTTCATTTAATATTTACCTGTAGGCTTATGTGAATTCTTTCTATTGAAATGATATCTAGATACAATTTATGGAATGACACTAATGCAGGCATTCTATCTTAAACTCACAAAACTCAGATATTCTCTTAATTTTACTCTAAGGAATTTTAAATTGACTCTGTTAAAGCCAAGGTTATTTGCCTTGGGGATGCCTAATAGAAGGAGCATTATAGTACTGTCCACAAATAGGTATCTTGAGAGATCCAAGTCCGTGGTACTTCATTGACAGTTAATAGATTGCACTATTGCTGTAGCACAGTGATCTCTGAGGCCAAGGGTCATACCTTTCCCTTAATATTTAAATAAAGATACTTGACTAGAGCAGAAAACAGTGTATTGCCTGCTCAATTTCCAAAAACCTTTACAAAGTCATGCTAATTCCTGGCCTCTTTAGAATGCAAGATAACCTTTCATAAATCTATCTTTTCCAGGTGTCCTTGGAAATGACAGTTATAAAACTACAAATGATTTGCAATGCAAAAAAGGGAATGGCAGACTTAGAGATTACTTCTCCATTTACTAAAATGACTGAAGACTGGAACTAAGAAAGGTTCAAAATACATTAATGGGAAGCAGATAAAACAGTTTTTGACTGTTTAAATATATATTTAAGAGCTACTGTTGTGAAGAGAAGTGTTATGAAGTTTGAACTGTTTTTATAACATTAGGAAGCAGCCTTAGGATTCTGCAGCAGAATTGCTGTGAATCCTGCTAAACAGTTATATACAACAAGTGGAATATTATCTCTTCTCAAGCTCCAAGAATTTAAAATGAATTATCTCTTCTGATTTTTTTGTTTTTGTTTATGTACATACTGAAATGAATATATCATTCTTGCAAATGTTTCCCAGCGTTAACCATTTTCAAATTGAAAAATGCCATTTTGATTATACTGTTACGTCATATATATGGTTTTGCATTTTTTTTTCATTTTAACATAGCAAAACAAAACCTCATTTTTTAAATTTATTTATTTTGATTTGTCAATTGTTTACAAGATAATAAGTATAAGTATATACATAGTTATGAATACATGAAATGGGTACATATAAGAAAAATAAAAGAAACAATAGGACAGGAACAGTAGGCACATTGGCGCGCTTATGCACACCCCCTACAGACCTCTTAGGAAAGGGGTGAGGTCAATAGTAGACAGTCTAAGATTAACATTTTGGGGGTTGGGGAGGAAAAACCAGAGAGTCAGATAGAGTATTCCAGATATTGACCACTCTGTTGCTGAAGTCGTATTTCCTACAATCAAGTTTGGTGTAGTTAACCTTGAGTTGGTATCTATTGTGTGCTCTTGTGTTGTTGAAGCTGAAGTATTCATTGACAGGTAAGTCATTGAAATGTATGATTTTATATACCATACTTAGATCAGACTGAAGACGGCATAATTCAAGGTTTTCTAGTTCTAGAATTTCAAGTCTGGTGGCATAAGGTATTCTACAACAAGTAGAGGTGTGAAGAACTCTTCTTGTGAAATATTTCTGGACTTTCTCAACTATGCTAATACCAGATACGTAATGTGGGTTCCAGACTGATGAACTGTATTCAAGTATTGGTCTAGCAAATGTTTTGTATGCTCTAGTTATTAGTGTAATATTACCAGAGAAAAAGCTAAGTAAGATTAGGTTAACAACTCTTAATGCCTTTTTGGCTATCTAGTTACAGTGGGCTCAAGCACTTAGGTCATTAGAGATGAGTACTCCAAGATCCTTGACAGAGTTTGGATCATCAACAAGGTCTTGACTATTCAGCCTGTATTTTATTTTCTGATTTTTTTTTGCCAATATGTAAGACAGAGCATTTATTTGTTGAGGTTTGAAGTTCCCATTTGTTTGACCATTCTGATTCATAGCCAAGATCTTTTTGAAGGGTAGCATTATTGTCTGTGGTATTGAAAAGAGAACGCAGTTGCTCTTAATATGATCACAGAGTCATTTATGTAGAGTATGAAGAGCGGATTTGTGATACAACAAGCAATAATTAACTCAGACGTTACTTTCAAATAATAGATAAATTCCACTGATTCCAAAGCAGTCCAAGTAGTTGATGTCATTTGATGAACATTTGTATAATTCTATAATACAAATGCATAATTGCATAATTGACAAAAATGTAATTAGATCAGTTTTATAACTATACAAATTACTTTGTACAAATGAAGTTAAAATCTGTCGAATACATGAATTCAGATTTAAAGAACATTCCAATGTATTAGATATCTCTTCCATCAAATTAAGGTTTTATTGCGTATACATGTTTGCTCAAATTTTTGAGTTGTATTTTATATAAAATATAAAAAAATACTTTGATAACCAAAGCAATAAAACTAGGGACTAGGCATGATATGATAGCAGTGTTCCAATATCTCAGGGGCTGCCACAAAGAAGAGGGGGTCAACCTATTCTCCAAGCGCCTGAAGGCAGGACAAGTAGCAATGGATGGAAATTAATCAAGGACAGAAGCGACATAAAATGAAGAAGAAATTTCCTAACAGTTAGAACAACTAATAAGTGGAATGATTTGCCTATGGAAGTTGTAGGTGCTCCATCATTGGAAGTTTTAAGAAGAAATTGGGCAACGATTTGTCTGAAATGTCTGCTTGAATAAGGGCTTCGGGTAGAAGACCTCCAAGGTGGCGTAACTCTGTTCTTCTGTTAAAAGAGGAAGTCAAGGAGATTTCATATAAAAAGGTAATTTTTTGTAGGCAAAGGTATTTTACATTCTTCTGTATATTTTGGATCTGTAAATTAATGGATCCACCTAAAAATATGGTGAATCCCTTTGTTCTCTACTCCGCGGGTAAGAAATACAACTAGGGAAGAGTAGTAGCTGAATGGTAGCATGGGATCTTTTTAGGAGCAAGGGCTGTAGGTTTTCTGTGTGAATTCCTTATTTGCTACTCAAAATGCATAGTATTTGATGAGTAGTGGTCCATTTTTTTGTAAAAAAAATTTTTATGTGTCATGGAAGAATTAGCACCAACTACTAGAAGCTTTACATTAGAGCAACAAACTCTGCTGACATGACTTAAACCAAAGAAACTCAAAGTGCTATTTCTTCTTGAAATTTCTTGTCCATTCAACTTAAATCAGCAATACAAGCTTTTGTTACACTATCTTTTGAAATATGAATAATTTGAATCTAGAAGATTTGGCATCTGGAAGATTTGATGTTTTTTGTCAAAGTGATGATAGTAGCATCACACCATGCGCTTCACCCCTTACAAGGCTGTGTCATGATGTCATGATGCCAGCATAAAATTGCCCCAAGCTTACATCAAGATATGCAACAACCAGTTGTGGATGTGGTCCAGCCTTCTTTTATTCTTCTTTGACTGTCATTTGAATACACTTGGCATTGGAAGGCCTTCAGTGAAAATGGCGTTTATTGATTCATCTTTTTAATGGCCCGAAATTGCTGCAACGGTCTATCAAGGATGGGGCAGTAGAAGTGGTCAGCTTTCAAGTGCAGGCATCTGGGTGTGATTGTCTGTAACTCTAACTACCGGTAATTAAAAGTGATCTTTTGAGGGCCTTTTAATGACCTGGGGACAAAACTTCTTACCTATCAAATGATGCTGAAGATGCTATCCAACAGACTGGTACTGAGTGTGAGACACTGCTGCTGGCATGCCAGTCGGGTATTTGGTATTCGATGGCATATTGCAGTGGTAGAACTGGATCTGATGGCACTTCAGGTATTTTACAATTTGACAGGTGGAAACTGCTGAAGGACAACAGACAACAGCTCCAGAAAACCAGATGGCAATTGTATTTTTATTTGGAGGCATTGGTTTCCTGGCATCAGTAAGGAAAGGATAAAGATTTACGGTATGTTTTTTTTCTTTTTTATGCTATAAAGTTTACATGTATTTACTTATTTTACTGGCATGATTATTGTTCGAGAAAAAAAACAATCATTGCCTGGATTTATTTTCTGACCAATATTATTATTGTTTGTTTCCAAGTTTATTACTGAAAGTAAATTTGTCATACGAGGAAGTAAGTTTTAAAAGGTTTTATGTGTGCTCTGGATGTCAAATATACTAGGTATGCCATTGTATTGCTATTTTATTGTTTTGATATCCTTTTTAATGGGTACATTACTGAAACATAGTTATTTTAATTCATTTATTGCAAACTGGATTGGGGAACAGTGTGGTGAGCTCTCAACCTCACAGTCAGAAGAAATACCTGACGGTATTTCAAGTGGCAGGTATTTCTCTCTCTGGGTGCAAAGAGAAAATATTTGCTGTGAGCTCCACATAGGTGTCTGGAATGGCATCCGGCCAGTAAATGCTCAGCTCTATTCAATCATATGACTCCATCCTGATGCAAGGGGTTACAGGGTCATTAAAAAGAAAAGAAAAATGCAAACTGGATTAGGCCCATAGAAATATAGCCGACATACGGCTGGATTCTAGCTGAATCTGCTTTCTGATACATTCTGATATGAAATCCCTATGTGATGTGAATTTTATGATTAGCTTAAGACACTTCTAGCACATGAAGTCTGTTTTGAATTGTTCTGTCAAACATTTTACCCTTAATTTGAACATGTTCAAATTCATTTTATCATTCTGTTTTACTGTAGATGTGATACAAATGTACCTTATGACAGAAAAGTTATGATACATTTGCACATTTGTCCTGAGACTAAATAAGGCACAGGAACCCATGAAATCTCCTGCTAGCAATCAGCACCTTTAGGGCCACATCTTCTCAATATATAAAAACCTGGACTATCCAAGAGGCCAAAAAGAAACCATAGGAATAGGATAGGAATAGACTATTAATTCACTGCCTGCAGAAGTCCGATCCTCTTGGCAATTCACCTCTTCTAGTTCTGGAGCTGACAAAGATGTCAAAAGACAAAAATGTCTCTTCTCCTGCATTTCTGTCTTGCTTATCAGATGTTATGATATTATACCCCTTAGAGTAAAATATTAGATGTGCCCTGCATGCATAGTCTTTATAGGCTTTTTCAAAAAGTTCCTATTTCTTGTTTTACCTCAACTCGTTTCTATAGAAGAAGTCCAAAATAGCATTATTAAATTGTAAGATCCATCAAGTAATAGAGAAAAATGTTATTCTGTTGAAAAGTGGTTCAAATGTATACAATTATTTTTCAAAATGACAATACAGAAATAACTGGTCAGCATTGACTCTACTGACATACATTGTACATATTAATGAATGTTTACAAACTACTTTATTTCACCGCTTTTACAAAATAGTCTTTCCAGTTAAAATCCAAGTGTAATTAACATTAACCTATTGTATAATAAATAGATTTTCCTTTCAGTGTGCAAATATATGGGAAGGTCAGTTCAAGTGAAAAAGCACTAACAATGAATCGAGGATCTTCAATTTTCTGTCACTTAAAAAGTAATGATTATTAATAACTCCCAAAAGTCAAGAAATAGCGTCCTCAGAAACTCATTCTGGATTAACTTGCCTCATAAACCTTTAAGGTGACAGCATTAGATGATAGAATTCACAAGACCTGCTGTAGTAAGAGATATTTCTTTTACAGCACATACTTATCAAATCTTTATTTTTCCTGTGTTGCTCTCCTAGTCTTTCAATTCATCTCTCTCATATAAACAAACATACTGTTTCATGTCATTTTTTTCTTGACATAGAATACATCCAAGAAAAATAGTCCTCTGTGTTTTTAATTAATATTGAAGGGAGGTTTAATGTTTCCATTCCCATCTTCCTTTCCTGGTTATTGTAAGATACTCAATCGACAATTGACAAAAGCATGAAATCTTGCAAACAACCACATATAAGAAAGCTTCATTGTGTCACATTTCAGAGTGAGGCACCTTTGTGATAGAGAAGTCAGTATGATTATTCGGGTTTGAAATATTTTGTTTTTGTAAAAATATGCCAACCAACAGAACTAGAAGCATATGAGACTACAAGAAGAACAATGTCTAAAGAGAGCAGCAGCACCTGAATAAACATGGAGAATAAATATAGATAGATTTGAAATGATTGAGTAAATGTTACTCTGGCACTGAAAGAACACGAGTTCATTGTAAACATCAGGAGCTCACATTGAGTGTTGATGGAAGTGTCTCTGACATCAGAATGCAAATAGGTAATTTTCATGAAACATCACCATGCACATCCTCATGCTAGTGTATGTGGTTTGTAGGAGATGCTGTTGGAAGTACCAGCAACTTTAATTATTGATATCTTCATTCTGAAGATAGACCAATAGCTTGGGATACATTGGAATGGTTCTTAATCACAGTCATCATTTAACAATTAAAGTCAAATAACATTTGACCTTAGATAAGGTAGCTATAACCAAATAATTTGCACAATGATGGAATGGACAAAAATTGCAAAGTCCTGCTAGATGAGTGGTATGAGAAAGCTGTTCTTCATTCTTTGTAGAGATAATGGCTATGAAAATCTTATCAGCTGGAAAGTGTCAAGCATTCCACTAAGCTATTATGCCATAGAAGTATGTAATTAATGCAAAATAAGAACAATTGTCAAAGCAGAAAATAACAGAAACTGACAATAAAAATATTGCCTTTTTATGATCACTAGAATGATCATCGAAATTTTTGCAAAAAGAAATAATTTGTTATCAAAGAAAAGAAATGCTATAAATAATGCAAGCAGCTGCCCCACAGTAGCAGGTGTATATTGTGTTCCCATACCTGTTGTATGTCCTGATAACATTACTGCCATCCTATTACTGGAAGTGAGCAACCTGGAGTAGGAAGCACTGAGTTTTAGATTTAAATGAATTTAAAAATAAAATCACACTGTTTTGGAATATATCAAAATTTAAGTAGGCTTTCTTGGAATCATATCAAAGCTGAAGCAGATGTATTGAATTTCATTATTGATTCAGAGACTCACATGAACATGGTGACAGGGTCAGTTCCTTAGCAAAAATTGATAACTCTTTCCCCAAGCGTTCAATATAAATAAGGAAAAAGGAGAGAGGGAAAGATTATAGCTAACATCTTTGGCTTCTATATATACTTAGTTTTTAATAATCCAACTGTTTGGGGAGAGAGGTGTTGAAGTAACATACTATGGCAGTGTTACCTTGAACTTGTCAACTTTAAAGTGTGCGGACATCAAGTCCTAGAGTTCCCCAGCTGGTATGAGAGATGACGTCCAACACGTTAAAGTTGCCAATTTGGAAAAACACTCTACTAGAGGAGTACTCTAGACTTCAATACTTTTTCTTAGTCTCTCTTCAAAGCAAAGATGGAAAGGGAGGATCTGTGGGACTCAGCTGTAAGTGGTGAAAGATTGCTTGGAAAATGCAAGCCTGCCTGCTTCTACTTCTTCTCCCTATTCACTATTTCAACTGTCATTATAGATCCCTAGATGTTGGTGCTAATTGAGCAGAAAACAAAAAAAAAAAGCTGTAAGCAGTGTTTCATTCATCACCGTTTCCAAACCCCTGCAGCTATCCTTCTGAAATATGCAAGTTTTTTGCCTAGAGTCATTTTTATGATATATGTCATTTTTATATAATATCCTATTAAAACAAGCTCAAAGGAGAGGAAAGGGAATCACTTTCCTCTTCCAGATTTAAAAACCAATGTTCCCATTCTTCTGAAATATTGCTGGCTTTTTTATCTACGGTTTCTTCTACAGCCTGTGACACTTTATAACATTCTCACTTTGGAAAATGCACATCCTTTTTTGGGTTGTAATGGAAAAGTACAGTAATTTATTAATCTGGAACTTAGCTAGTTTGATCCTAGCTAAGGGACACATTTGCATTTAATTATGCCAAGAAAAAAAAAGGTTGTTCTTGTATTAAAAAAAGTAAAGTTAGTTAGAACAAAAACTCTCAAGTGTGAAAATGGGCTGCAAATTTTTTAATCAAGAGTTGCATGTCCATACAATACGATTCAGATTCAGGCCCAAATGGAATTAGATCAATCTGAATTGTATTAAACTATTTCTCAAATTGCCAATTCAGGATCCAAATAGAATATTTCTAGTGATACAACTAATTATGGGATATAAAATGTTTCCAATTAAGTCTTCCAGGAAGGTCCTACTATCTCAGCTGTGGTTGTACACATCACTTATAAGCTTTGGATACATTGTAAACACAAACCATGTTAAGTTAGTTTGTTTCTTTTTTTCTTATTTGTATCCATTTCATGTATTCATAACCACGTTTATACTTATACCTGTTCTCTAATAATTGTTTGACAAAATAAGTAAGTAAATAAATAAATAGTTTAATAGCCATTTCACTCCCTTTCATCTGAAAAAATATATGAATGCTTTCGATGTTAGTTTATATTTGATCTGCAAACAACTTGATGGTTATTTTCTATGAGAAACAATATATTTTTAGTAAAGGGACAACTACAATTATATGGAAAATTGACTGAGATTGTTTATACATTAGAATATTTTTATTTGTATTGTTGAATGATGATACATCTACTACTGTACCCACAAGATATATGTTGCAAGGACATTTTACTTAAAGTAAAGCAGGAAGAATAAATACATAATAAACAGGCACCGAGCAAAAATAGAAGAAGGGGAAAAGAGAGTTGTGAGAACTTTCTTCTAAAATGTGCTGTGACTGTGAGACCAGGGATGGGCCTAAAGAACCTAATCAAAGATTCTAATCGGGATCGAACAAGGATAAAACCAAATGCTGCCAACACTGGCAGGTAAGCTACTGTATATAATATATATAATATTTGTTTTCGTAGATTTTCACGGGTACAGGTATGTAGGGCTAGATGTGTTCGGGTCTTTTCCCGTGTAAGATTAAGAGTATCTTGGCAACGTTTCAGTGAGGTCCCACTTGCCATCCTCAGTGCTTGCGCTGGCACGAAGCTGAAAGCACCAGCCTGAGGATGGCAAGTGGGACCTCGCTGAAACATCGCCAAGATACTCTTAATCTTACACGGGAAAAGACCCGAACACACCTAGACCTATATATAATAATATATAGAGACTCATGAGACTTCATCGAAACGTTGCCTAGATACTTTGAATCTTACGCGGGAGAAAACCCGAACAACCAAAGATCCACATACAAATACCCATGAGAACCTCAGAATATATATATATATATATATATATATATATATATATATATATATATACATACATACATACATACATACACATATACATATACATATACATGTACACATACACGTACACATACACATATACACACACATATATATATATATTATATATATATATATATATATATATATATATATATATATATATATATATATATATAAATATGTATGTATACCCCCTTCCTAAGAGGCCTGTAGGGGGCATGCATAAGTGCACCAATCGTGCCTACCATTCCTGTCCTATTGTTTTTTATTTTTCTAATAAGTATCTATCTCATGTATTCAAAACTATATTTATTCTTATACCTGTATCTTGTAAGCGATTGATAAATCAAATAAAATGTAAATGTAAGTATATAATCAGGCAGTAAACACCACTTGATTGATATTATTTAGTTGGATAATGAAACGTCTACAAGGAAAGAACCAAACTCAGAAAAGTCCAAGTATTCCAAAGTTCTATCCTGAGCTAAACGATTTTTTTTTTCTATTGGAACCACATATGGACGTCAAATGCTTCAGAATGGGAGAAATTGGCACGTACACAAAACTTTGTCAAGGAACCATTTCTTTAAATGCATGAATCCCTACAACAGCTTGTCCTGCCCACCACTGTCAGATGCAAACCTCCAATAAGCTGCACTGCTGTATGAAAAACAGCTCAAAAATGATTGACAAATGATAAGCTAATGATTCACCAGCCACCATCATCTCATCCTTCTGCCCAGCTTCCCTTAGGATGAAGAAAGCAACAGCAGAGTTGTCAATGGGAGCTCAGCTCCACTGCTCCCATTCTCTCCCTCAGATTGTCTGAAATGCTTGCTCTGATGTTCGTCTTTGGCATTTTGGCTTAACTAAGTGCATCTAAATTAGCGCACATTCAGAAGAGCCCAATTAGTCTCTGTGGTATAAGTACAATTTGGCTGGCCAGGCTAGTGTTCTCAGCAGCCCCTTTGCCCAGGCAGACCATCTCCTTTTGATTCTCTATTGGAAAAAAAAAAAAAGTCATATTGGCAAACACGTCTGAAAGCCAAGATGGCACACTGGAAGGCCTGCCTTTTTTAAATCTGCACATGTTGCTTTGATTGCATGCTTGCACCAACTCTCTTCTTCCTTAAGCCCCTTCCCAGCACTCCTTGAAACAGCAGTACTTAATTTGCAGTCACATTTTCAGTGGGCATTGCTGTTTTAGTTCCTATAGGAGGAATGGGCCACCATTTGATCAGTAACACTAGAAAGAGGTTGAAATCGTGTTTTTAAAAACCACAATGTTAAAAAAACAACAACAACAAAGCATTTCTTGTTAATCCTTTCTAAAACACTGATTTTTATTGTGCTTTTGGCTGATTGGTTGCTTGAGGTTGCTACTGTTTCATGTCTGAGGCCCTCTGAAGAAGGATTAATGCAATGACTTGGATGCCCTGTTCCAGGGAGTATTTCTGCTAAAATTAGTTAAAAGAAGAAAGAAGAAAAATAAATATCTGCTTTCCCTCAACTGAAAATGCCTTGATTCCTCAAACCAAACCTAGATTTATCAAACCTTATTCCTTTTGAGGGCTAAATTCAACACCTGAATGCAGGCAAATATCTAAAGCAGAGCTAAAGAAGTCCTAGGAAGTATGCTGTAAATCAGTACAGTGTAAAACCTATTGGTCAACAAAGCCTGTGATTAGTTTGATCAAAGATGCCCTCAATACAAAGTTAATTTCCATATCGATTTGTTTTATAGGGTTTGTTTTATATGGTTCCAGTACTGACTGTCATGTCATTAAACAGTATTTGCTAATCATTTGACTTTTAAATATTTGAATATTCTTTCAAGGTGTAACAAGAAATGTTTCACATTTCAATTCTTTGGGGTTATTATGAAATATTCCACATTTTCTAATGTATACTTTCACTTGATTTCATTACTGGAAAAAGAATGGGCTGTAATTTTAAAAAGCGGATCCTTTTTGATAGGAAATAAATTTTCTGGTCCCTGAATATCTGGCAGATATAGTGAGCTTGTATACAGTTGACATTCCTGATTGAGATAAGGTTGATACTGGGTAGAGTAGACTGATACTTATATGATTTGCCTCTATAGGCAAATACTGCCAGTTAGGGAATAGGGAATGTACACAAGCCAAAGGGACTTTAGATAACATTGGAAGGAGAGAAGAGGAGTAAAATATTGGGCCAAAATCCTCATTCTCTAACAATATTCATTGTGCCCTATAAAGGAGTCTTCGTTTTTGCCAGACTGCTAGTAACATTCAACTGTGAAACTACTCGTTTTTTTCAGACAGAAAAATGTCTTCAATGGTCTTGGCAAGAGAAGGTGATGAACAGGGTTTATGGGAATAAGTTCTTCATGTTCACTACAAGTTATGGCCCTTATACAGATAATCAGAGTTGGAAGGGACCTTATAGGTCATCTAGTCCACCCCCGCCCAAGTGGGAGACCCTACACCATTTTTTGACAAATGGCAGTCCAATCTCTTCTTATTCAAGTGATGATGCTCCCACAACTTCTGAGGGCAGTTTTGGCTGATCTTGAGAAGCTAAACAGAATTGGCCTTCTTGCATAATACGTGGATATGAAAACAGTAAAAAGTTTTAAGTTGAGAAGTAAAGCAAAAAACAAATACCGGAAAAATGCAATAGCAGCTTAAGTATTGTCAACAGAGATGTCTGCAGGGTATGGTTTAAAAAGTCAAAAGGTTGCTGTGTTGGTGCAAATAAAAAATTGCCATTTTTTTTAATGTCCACACATAAATGCATGTATGTATGACATACATTAAAAAAAACACCTGAAGTTTCACTTATGCCGTTTCAGCTGCAACCTTGCTATTTTTTTTCCCTACACCTGATTGTTAAGGAACCAACATATAATGACCAGGAGTCCAGCTTTTATACCATGGGATATTTTATACAATTATACAATGAGATATTGGTAACAACTCCTTTATGGAAATGGCTCAAAGCCCAAATTATGACAAGGTGACGGAGGTAACTTAGTACATTTCTTTGTTTTTGAGGTGAAATAGTGTTCTGCTCTCCATTCTTTTAATTTTCATTGTACCGGAGTACACGGTAAACGCCTTATTGTAACTGCATTAAAATGACTTCTCTCCAGAATCTAACAGGGATTTAGCTATATGCAAGTTTATAAAATATTTAAGAGATGGCACCTTTGATCTTTAACTACCCACATTAAAAGGGAGGAATAGTGCAGTCGTTTCTTTTGGAAATGAAATTCCAAGCATGTGAGCTTAAAAAATACAGAACATTTGTTGCATGCAGCATTGGCCACTAGAGGTCTCTCTTGGAACAGCTTTCGTTTGAATTAAAGGCAGGCTCCTTTAAATATTTTACTCAAAAGAACAGTTTTAGCTGTTTGATTGGAATTCCTCCCTTTAACTTAGCACAGAGAAAGATATAATGCCTCCTTAACCAGTTCACCTGCTGATGAGTAGATGTTGGCTTGACTGAATGAATCATCTTGGATATTTTAATACACAATGGGTAGACTTTAGCACAGAAGTCTGAGCTTTCACCCTGGTTTCCCAAAGACTGAATATTCTGACCAGATAAAAACAATACAGTAAAAGTGCCTGACTGTTGAGACACAGGCAGCGTGAGACTTTCAGCTCCACTGAAAATGTTTAAGATTCAACATATACTTAGATCCTGTAATTGCAACCACAAACCCTTTTCGACTCCTCTTCGAAGAGAAAGGTTGAGTGCATCATTATGATTTTACTTTACCCATTTTTTTTTTTATAAAAATGAATTGGAAATACTCTCTTGAAGGCACACATTTATCTTTTATTAACAATAGTCATAAGGTTTATTTCAGTGGGCAAAGACAGCTGAAAGAATGTAAAATAGACAGGATGGTATAAGTCATACTTTATTTCACTGTGCATATGACCAGATCAAATATGCATACCAGCAAATCAGCATTGCTTAGTCTCTGAAGCTATCTGGAATCATTGAATCCCTCCCCCCTGCTAGATTAGGATTTGGAATTATTTTTCTTAGTCAGCAAATCCCTTTGCAAAGTTTTTGGCAGGGACATTGTTTCATTTAGTTTATTCAATTTATGATCATAGAGCAATCAGACAAAAATGAGATAAAGGCAAAGAAAAAGTATGCCTTCCAGATAAAACAACCAAGAAAACTAAACCATGCTACAGCCTTGCAAATATCTATTAGAAATCTGGCTCTGTTACATTTTTCAAAGAAAGAATAGGATGAAGGAAATATGGGACAAGTTAACAGGGTACCTGAAAAAACTTACCTCCGAATATCCCAAGCCATGCATTATTTTAAGGGTGATTTTAATGTCAGCTGATGATAGATCAGTTTATTCTAAGGAGAGAGCAATTTTTAGACTCAGTGAAGTTAAGATGACCTGCACTTAGCGTGGCTACAATACCCTGGCGGGTTATTTACTTTTCTCAATATTGTCTTTCCAACTTTACATCTGAATTAATTAACATTGCCAATATCATAAACTCTAGCTAACAGGATTCCAAGGAAAACTGTGATGTTGGTGTCAAACCAAAGTTATCTGCAAATGTTGGCCCTGATGCTTTCATCACTTCCAAAGGAGAATCCATTTTTTTTTTTTGGTTCTTCTACATCTCCATAAACATAGAACATATTTTCTGAACCTTGTCCGAATCTACTTAAAGCCGTCTGTTGGTGAATCAAATCAGTTATCAGTTTAAGTCAGGGGTGTCAAACTCAAGGCCTGCGGGCCAGATCCATCCCATGGACTGCTTAGATCTGGCTCACCAGGCCGCTCTGGAAACAGCAAAGGACCAGCCCGTGGTGCCTCTGCCAGCAAAAACTGAGCTCGGGGTGGGGGCGAGGGCAGCACAATGGTTTCCTGCAACCCTCTGACAACAAAAACTCATTTTTTTTCTGGGAGAGTGCTCGGGCCACCACAGGCACCCCCGAGATGACTGACATCAAGCTGGCGATGGCCCCCCGACCATGCCCCCTACTTCTTCCCAAGGTCAAACACAATCCTGATGTGGCCCCAGTGAGATTGAGTTTGACACCTTGGTTTAAAGAGTTAGGAAGGTTAAACAGTTTTGTAGTCTACATCAAAGGCACCGTGTTTCTCATATAATAAGGCTGGGTCTTATTTTATTTTTATTTTTTTTGAGCCTGAAAAAATGGCTAGGCCGTCTTTTCGGGGGTGAATTAATTCCTCCCCCTTGCATCTTCGGGCGGGTGGGCAGTGATGGCTTGGATGTTGATCTCGGCATTGGTGGGGTACTTCGTATCGGGGTCAATGCAGGCAGCACCATATCCGGGCGTGCAACAAAAATACTTCCTAACGGCAAGCCCCCCCCACCATTCCCCCCCATTTCGCATGTTTTAATATAGGCCTTAATTTGGGGGGAGGGGCTTAATTTCATTTTATGCCTATAAAACATTCTGGGACTTCCTATTGGGAGAGGCCGTATTGTTGGAGAAACAGGGTAGGTTGTAACATTTTTGTCTTGGGTACTACAGGAAAATTTCAGTCAGGGATAAAGAGAGGCAGAAAACCTAACTGAATATCTGAATAACTGAACAAATATCTGAATATGGATTCCCAGAAGTGCCTTTCCCTCCAGAGATTTACATTTACTGGCACGGAATTCGAACGTTTATGTGCAATACAAAACACCAGCTCTTCAGTAATTTGGGTTTTTCTCAACGTTCTGATACTGGCCATTGACTTGAGTGGATCAAAACCAGCAGAGGAAAACCCCTTTCTTTAATACAGAAATCCAGTATCAAGAGAAGAGGTTGGGGTAGGAGAGGCACAGTTGAATAATTGTCCTCTGGGCCTCTTGAAGTTTTAAAAAGCCCCTGGAGAGATCCTTTTATTTCAGCCTTGAGTAGGTATTATGAAAGATCAGCTGGGGTTCAGCAAAGGAATCTAGGAGCTGATATTCAAAGGCCCAATCTGCACCCATCCACATTGTTTCACTGTTTTATTAACAATGCCAACAATTGTTTCTTTTGTGTTCCAGAGCTCACCAAAATACATATTAATGCTATTTCCTTTCTGAGTCTTTCAACACAATGTATTCCTCTTTCTCGAAAAAGTAAGAATTCTTCTTGGCCTATTTGTAGTGCTCAGTTATTTATGTTAAGGGTGACTTTTGTACCATTTCTCACATGTGAAGAGAAAGAAATCAAAATAGCCAATATTTTTTCTCCTTAATCCCCCTTCTCCCATCAAGATTTTTTGGTTTTGCTTGTACGTTCCTTCGTGGAAGGATGTTTCTTCTTGTTTTCCTGTTTTCTTTTACCTTGCCTATTTATTCTGCTATACTTATTATATATTTTTTCCCTTTCTAGCCTCAAGAAGGGCAGAAGGAACAATCTTGGGAAAATCTTAAAATTTTTGCCATGTCACATATTGAACTATACGGCTAGAAACTAGCATTTTAACATGAATAAAAGCTGAGATATTTAGCTAAGGAATATGTAACAAAGGAATTTATATGAATAACTGATATTTAGAAGAGAGAGCAGTATTAGCATCAAGCATAAAAAAACCGAATAAAGTGGGTGGGCTTTTAAAATTGTCTATTTAAATAGCTATTCTGGGGCCCATACTCCAAGGTGCCCTAAGGACAAAGGATTCTTTGAAGTTTTTTGAATCAGTTACTTGCAAGATTCTGTTATAGTTAATTTCAATGAAAGCCTTTCTCTGGAGCTGGTTTCCAGGTCTGGTCTACCTGGTGGAGCTCACTTCAGTCCTGATTTTGTTGTATTTGTCTGCTTTATTCTTATAGCTCAGTAACATTAGGGAGGTGTGTGTCTTCCAAATGTTGCCTTGACCTAAGATGTAAAATATGTTGAATCCCTATTGCCTAGACCAGTGATGACAAATGTATTTGTTGTGGTGTGCCAAAAACATGCGCATGCCAGCACCCACAATGCCATGTGCGGGGCCCTGTGCATGCTTATGCAACATCCCCACCTGGCCCCTTTACCTACACTGTGCATGCACATGCTTGCCAGATGATTTTCGGCCCATTTGAGGCTGTTTTTGCCCTCCCGGAGACTCAAAGGGAAGCCTCTGCAGCCTTGGGAGGCCGAAAAACAGGCCTTCCGGAAATAACGGAGGTGCCCATTTTCAGCCTCCAGAGGGTCTCTGGAGCCCAGTGGAGGCGGTTTTTGCCCTCTCAGAGGCTCGAGGTAAGCCTCTATGGCCTCAGGAGGCTGAAAATGGGCCTGTTTCAGCACTTATTTCCGGAAGGCCCATTTTTTTGGCCTCCTGAGGCTTCAGAGGTTCCCCTTGAGCCTCTGGGAGGGCGAAAACAGCCTCAAAGTGCCCCAAAATCAGCATGCACATGTGCAGTGCTGGTAATTTTGACTGGGGCTCACATGCCCACACAAATGGCTGTGCCATAGGTTCACCTTCATGGGCCTAGCCAATGGTGCCTATATATTTCTGCCAAGATTGTCTTCCTCGCTCTACCGGCTCTTTACCTGTCCCAGATTAGAGTGTTATTTATGCCAGACTTAGTATGTATAAATAAATGCTATTTTTTCCCCTTTTCTGCTAATTATTCAACCTAAGAACTATTTTAATAGAAGTGATGATATTATTAACCACAGAGTCATGTCTGATTCTTGGTTATTTTATGGTAAATATCAGTACCTTGCCTAATATTCTAATCCTCAACCACAGTTTTTTCTTAGTGACACAGAAAGATGAATTACAACAAGCTGCTAATTGTGACACATAATTCAGATTACCCACACTGGCTAGCAATAAGTCTCTAAGTTCTTTGGGCAGATGTTTGATCTGGAAATCTTAGGATTTGAATCTGGAATCTTTGATAAAAATCACAAAGATCTTCAAGAGAGTTGGTTCTCCTCAATCTAAGGAAATCACTTTGTGTATTCTGCTTTTAAAAAGTTCAATTTAGTAAAGGTTTTATGTAAAACTAAAGTTAGAAATCATGAGTTGAGATGTTTTGCAATGTTTTAAAAAGATCGGGGGTCAGAGAGAAAGTCAGAAATTAATGGAATGGTGTGTGTGTAAGTGTGAGTGTGTGTGTGTGTGTGTGTGTGTGTGTAATAAAATATAACACCACATGGGACAGAATGATACTGGGCAGATCCCTAGGATTGTTGCATTAAAACTGTTGCAATCACTCTATGTTGGTGGTGCCAGCAGGTATTTAGAAATTTGCATTGTAACTTGGGAAAGATTCCTTTTTGCCAAAATCCTATGAAAGGTATAGAGCCAGGATTATACAACCCTAGAAGGGCTTGTAACCCATGGCAAAAACTAGTGAAAGCCCAGTTGAGTAGACATTTCTCCCTACCCCTGAACAGCCTCTTACACAATGCTTGGCACTTGATAATAAGCAAGTTATAAAACCAATTACATTTAAATAAACACAAATCAATGCTTCCAGAGTTATGAAATCCTATATAAATATACAAATATTGGAAACTGGGAAATTGTTTTTAAAAAAAGGAGATTTTTAGAAATGCAAGTAGAACTGAAAAGCTAAAGCCACAATTAAATCTAATTTATTTCCTTTTCTCCCCTTCCACACCCTACATAGTTGTACTGATTTCAGTTTTATTGCATTCCTCTATATATGCTTTTTTGTACTAGAGAATTAAATCACAGCACAGTCTCAAATGGAGCTTGGAAGCAGGCCTGGCTTTCACTAGATTTTAACATGTCAAGCAGGCTTAGAATATTGCTCTTTTAATGCTGCTTTTGAAATCTTGGGCATTTTTACTGCCATAAACCTTCTAAAATGGCTTTTGCAGTAGTGATAAAATAACATAAGCCCACATGCTTTATTTACAAAATTTTGGCATAAATACATAGGAATATTAAAGAACAATTGCCTTTAGCAGCCAAGGCTGTTAAATCATCCACAAGCTGTCATCAAGAATTGAAACCCACCTGCATATTTTTGGTATTATGTTTGACGGTCTAATCAAAACAATATGTAAACTGTTGGCAAGTAGAAAGGTAAACCAAGCCAACATTGTTTACAAGTTACATCTGTGTTCCTGGAGATTTTCTGAAAAGGAAAGGAAAACACAAAAATAGCATTGCAATGAAGCAATGTCTTTGTTCTGGATGTAAATTCTCCACACATCACAAGTTATTTCTTGAATTGCATATCTTTTTTTCCTCACCTCCTCTTCAACTCTCCCATCAACCTTGAATGAATTTTCTCAGTGAGGGCATCTTACATATGTACCTCTAGATTATCCCTGTCAACATAAAATGCCAACATCAAACTGTGATTGTAAATGAAGGAGAAGTCTATGTACCCACTATTTCTGAATTCTGATGGATTTGAGCCTGCTCTCACCCACAATCTGCTAAAGGCCCAAAGGCTGAGTTAGACAAAAAAGGTGGCAATAGTCTTTGTGATGTTCCCTGTAGCAGTTATTCTTCATGTGACTCACAGGTTGATGGTATTAATGCCCAAACACCTCACTCCTAGAAATATAAGAATAATGGTCATATTTTAGCAAAGAATAGCACAATTTTTCAAGAGCTCAGAAAACATAAAGTCTGTCCTCTGTGCCCCAGTATTTTATTTTTCCAATACCAGCAAATTTCATCTTTGTTTAGATCTAGGATAATGCAAGGACTTCCTGCTACTGTAGGTGAGTAAAGGTGATGCAAACTGGGCTTTTAACATCCTAGAAACAGTTTCTAAAAACAAGTTCACAAAATCTGATTTTTTTTCCAAAAAAATATTGTTATTTATCTCTGATGGTTTTTATACTGTGATATCACTTTAATTGTAATTTTACTTGTAAACTGACCAGAATAACTTTTCCTGAATATATACATTTGCTAAATTAATAAATAGATACATAAAATCCAACTCCTTTACAGGGTTACTATTAGCACTCCTGATATAGAGGTACAACCAATATTTTGCAAATACTGCTGTAATTTTATGGATGTATAAAGAGAGGAACTCATGCAGGGTTCATGCAAGTTTGATTCAGCCTTCTTTCCTTCCACAGTCAGTAAAATGAGGGCCCAGATTGTTTGGGGCAATATGCTGATTATGTAAACAGCTTAGAGAAGGATGTAAAGCACTGTGAAACAGTATATAAGTCTAAATGCTATTGCTATTACTGTTGTGGTATGCAGTTGGTAGGGGTTTTTATCAGTTTTTAACTGTTCTGTGTTTGTTAGTATAACGATAAGCATCTATACTTCCTGCTTGGCCCATTGCCAATACAGGCCAGACGCTGCTTCCAGAATGCAGAAACAGGTCATTTGTCATCCCACCACTCCCTGATGTCTTTCAGCTTCAGTTCAAAACTGCTCTTGTTCACTTGAGCTATCTTAACCCCCTCAGAATGGTTTGTATCCAGCACATCTCTTCTACAACTGCAGGGACTCCTTTTCCAGCAGGGATGGTCACTACTCCGTTGAGGCATTTCATCCTGTGCTGCTCAAGATTTTATAATCTTGCAATGGATCCAAGGATGGCTGATAAATCAAAGAGCTAGTCTCCCATTGCCCAAGGAGTATACTAATGTCCAGGCTGGGTGAACCATATTTTTCCATCTCCTGCTCATCATACTGCAAATATTCCCTTCCCTTTCTTTTCTATATAGTTCACTTCTTTAAGTTGCAATGTAAGAAGTTTCCTTCTTTGCTTCCATGAAGCTAAACTGTTCAACTATGCTGTCATTTCTTCCATTCACACTATTATACCCTGTTTCTCCAACAATACGGCCTCCCCCAATAGGAAGTCCCAGCATGTTTTATGGGCATGAAATGAAATTAAACCCCTCCCCCCAAATTAAGGCCTATATTAAAACATGTGAAAAGGGGGGGAATGGTGGGGAGGCTTGCCGTGAGGAAGTACTTTTGTTGCACACCCGGATATGGTGCTGCCTGCGTTGACCCCAATACGAAGTGCCCCACCAATGCCGAGGTCAACATCCAAGCCATCGCCGCCTGCCTGCCTGAAGATGCAAGGGGGGAGAATTAAGTCACCCCCGAAAAGACGGCCTAGCCATTTTTTCAGGGCTCAAAAAAAATAAGACCCAGCCTTATTATATGAGAAACACGGTACAAATTGATAAAAGACTTAATAGTATGAATAGAAGAGATGACTCCACCAGACTATCAATCATCTGGAAGCCTGCACTCACAAATAAAAAAATCTCTATACCACAATCCAGGCAAGCACCTGGACACAAACAGAATCCCCCCAATACCTCTAGCCCAAAGACGCCCCAGCCAGCTACCCCAATAAAACCTAGCTTCCTAATAAATAATTATCAGCCATTCACAAGAAACCAAGCTGCACTAAGAAACCCCCATGCACAAAACACAATGTTGCCAACCAATCAAGTACACAGCAACTCGAAGACCAATAAAAATAGACCTAGACTCTCAGCCAATCAAGATGAGGAAAAAAACCATTCAAATAAATCAGAAAGCCAAATTCAAACAAAAAACAGCTGCTAGGCCTGACACACAAGATTAAAAAGAACCCAATACACAAGCCTGAGAATGGCAGATGAGATTCTGCCAAAACATCGCTACAATAAAAGCACAAATATTAAGATGTGGGAAAATACCCAAAGAAACCTAAATACCCCAAGAAAACCTAAACCTAAATTATAGTTGTGCTTTTAAAGTTGTAGCAATGTTTCAGCAGAATCTCATCTGCCACCATCAGGCTTCTATATTGTGTTTGTCTGTGAGTCAGACTTTTACAGTTGTTTCAGTTTTAAATTTGGGGCTAGCCTACTGCTGTGCCAGAATGGTTTTTTTCCATAGGCTAGCCCCAAATTTAAAACTGAAACAACTGTAAAAGTTCCTGTTCAAATGGCTCATCCCAGAGGGAATGTTAATATCATGACAGGATAAAAAAATTAAAATAGACAGTATAGAAAAAGCGAGGGAATTCTTTGAACTGTATGTGGTATCAGGAGAAGACCAGAACAGCAAAGAGGAAGGGGAAAGTAGGCGCCAAGAAGAAGATCAGGTGGAGGAAAGAGAAACAGAACAAGAGGAAAGAGAGCAGGAAGAAGTGGAAAGTAAAGGCATAAGAACGAGACACCAAACAAGAGCAAACAAGCTTCAACAAGAAACAACTACAGAGCAAGATGGCGGAAGAAATAAAATTGATTTCCATTAATATCAACAGTTTAAATTCACAAATTAAGAGGAAAAAAACAATAACTAAACTACAGAAATTGAACTTAGATATTATATGCCTTCAAGAAACACATCAAAGTAAACCGTTAGAACTACCAAAGTTAGGAGATTTATACATATCTCTAGCCCAACAAAAAAAGAGGGGGATAGCTGACTGACCTAGACAGGATCTTGACAGGTACTGATGAAAAAATGATTAAAAAATTATACACTTATTTGTTGGAAATTTTATTAGAGGAGGAACAAGTTAAAGAAATGATGATTATTTGGGGGAAGAATTTTGGATATGGGATTGATTTGGAGAATTGGGAAAAATTGTGGTCTCAAAATTATAAAATGACAATGTCAACAGCTTATAAAGAAAACTTGTATAAGATGTTTTACAGGTGGCATTTTCCCCCGACAAGAATTGCAAGAATGTTTAAGAACAAATCTGAAAAATGTTGGAAATGTTATCAGATACCTGGCTCATACTACCATATGTGGTGGACTTGTGAGGACGCTAGAAAATATTGGACTAAAATTCGCATATGGTTGGAAAAAATGACAAAGACGCATATAGACTTGAAACCAGAGATTTTTTTATTGGGAATCTTACCTGATATATATAATAAAAATTTGAAGTATTTGATTGTAAATATATTAACAGCGGCTAGGATTGTATTTGCTAAGAACTGGAAGAGTGAGAAAACTCCATCAGAAGAAGAAATTATTAAGAAAATATTGGATTGTGCTGAAATGAGTAAATCGACATTTGAAATCAGAGAACAAGAAGATAAACAATTTTATGAAGTTTGGGATCTTTTTATCAATGGTTAGATAATAAAACATAATGATAGAATATTCAGATTTAGCATAAAAAAATTTTTTTTCCTTAATATTATTTTTATAAAACATTATTAAGGTAGATTTGGTATGATCTTATGATTTATTGCAAAATAAATTAAGCAAACTATAGTTATCTTGTTAAAATATGAATTAACAAAATTATAAATTATTTTTTTAGTGATGATATTAGGTTATACAACTATTGATTGATAATATGAGCTATTATGTAATATTATTATATTAGTGACTAGGAAATGGATGCACAAAAAAAAAGTGATAAACCAATCGATGCTTTATTTACAAAATCTTGGCATAAATACATAGGAATATTAAAGAACAATTGCCTTTAGCAGCCAAGGCTGTTAAATCATCCACAAGCTGTCATCAAGAATTGAAACCCACCTGCATATTTTTGGTATTATGTTTGACGGTCTAATCAAAACAATATGTAAACTGTTGGCAAGTAGAAAGGTAAACCAAGCCAACATTGTTTACAAGTTACATCTGTGTTCCTGGAGATTTTCTGAAAAGGAAAGGAAAACACAAAAATAGCATTGCAATGAAGCAATGTCTTTGTTCTGGATGTAAATTCTCCACACATCACAAGTTATTTCTTGACTTGGATATCTTTTTTTCCTCACCTCCTCTTCAGTTCTCCCATCAACCTTGAATGAATTTTCTCAGTTAGGGCATCTTACATATGCACCTCTAGATTATCCCTGTCAACATAAAATACCAACATCAAACTGTGATTGTAAATGAAGGAGAAGTCTATGTACCCACTATTTCTAAATTCTGATGGATTTGACTCTGCTCTCACCCACAATCTGCTAAAGGCCCAAAGGCTGAGTTAGGCAAAAAAGGTGGCAATAGTCTTTGTGATGTTCCTTGTAGCAGTTATTCTTCATGTGACTCACAGGTTGGTGGTACTAATGCCCAGACACCTCACTCCTAGAAATATAAGAATAATGGTCATATTTTAGCAAGAATAGCACAATTTTTCAAGAGTCTGTCCTCTGTGCCCCAGTATTTTATTTTTCCGATACCAGCAAATTTCATCTTTGTTTAGATCTAGGATAATGCAAGGACTTCCTGCTACTGTAGGTGGGTAAAGGTGATGCAAACTGGGCTTTTAACATCCTAGAAACAGTTTCTAAAAACAAGTTCACAAAATCTGATTTTTTTTTTCAAAAAAATATTGTTATTTATCTCTGATGGTTTTCATACTGTGATATGACTTTAATTGTAATTTTACTTGTAAACTGACCAGAATAACTTTTCCTGACTATATACATTTGCTAAATTAATAAATAGATACATAAAATCCAACTCCTTTACAGGGTTATTAGCACTCCTGATATAGAGGTACAACCAATATTTTGCAAATACTGCTGTAATTTTATGGACGTATAAAGAGAGGAACTCATGCAGGGTTCAGGCAAGGTTGATTCAGCCTTCTTTCCTTCCACAGTCAGTAAAATGAGGGCCCAGATTGTTTGGGGCAATATGCTGATTATGTAAACTGCTTAGAGAAGGATGTAAAGCACTGTGAAACAGTATATAACTCTAAATGCTATTGCTATTACTGTTGTAGTATGCAATTGGTAAGGGTTTTTATCAGTTTTTAACTGTTCTGTGTTTGTTAGTATAATGATGAGCATCTATACTTCCTGCTTGGCCCATTGCCAATACAGGCCAGACGCTGCTTCCGGAATGCAGAAACAAGTCATCTGTCATCCCACCACTCCCTGATGTCTTTCAGCTTCAGTTCAAAACTGCTCTTGTTCAACTTGAGCTATCTTAACCCCTTCAAAATGGTTTGTATCCAGCACATCTCTTCTAGGAGCAATCCTAGTTATACAACTGCAGGGACTTCTTTTCCAGCAGGGATGGTCACTACTCTGTTGAGGCATTTCATCCTGTGCTGCTCAAGATTTTATAATCTTGCAATGGATCCAAGGATGGCTGATAAATCAAGGAGCTAGTCTCCCATTGGCCAAGGAGTATACTAATGTCCAGGCTGGGTGAACTATATTTTTCCATCTCCTGCTCATCATACTGCAAATATTCCCTTCCCTTTCTTTTCTATATAGTTCACTTCTTTAAGATGCAATGTAAGAAATTTCCTTCCTTGCTTCCATGAAGCTAAACTGTTCAACTATGCTGTCATTTCTTCCATTCATACTATTATACCCTGTTTCTCCAACAATATGGCCTCCCCCAATAGGAAGTCCCAGCATGTTTTATGGGCATGAAATGAAATTAAGCCCCTCCCCCCAAATAACGCCTATATTAAAACATGTGAAAAGGGGGGGAATGGTGGTGGGGCTTGTCGTGAGGAAGTACTTTTGTTGCACACCCGGATATGGTGCTGCCTGCGTTGACCCCGATACGAAGTGCCCCACCAACGCCGAGGTCAACATCCAAGCCATCGCCGCCTGCCTGCCTGAAGATGCAAGGGGGGAGAATTAAGTCACCCCCGAAAAGACGGCCTAGCCATTTTTTCAGGGCTCATTATATGAGAAACACGGTACAAATTGATAAAAGACTTAATAGTATGAATAGAAGAGATGACTCCACCAGACTATCAATCATCTGGAAGCCTGCACTCACAAATAAAAAAATTCAGAATGTAACAGAAGAAAGTGGGGAGGACTTGCCCAAATTAATGGCAGATCTCATAGCAGAAGCATTACAAAAAGAGGGCCAAGAGGTTCAAAGGGAAATCAACGAGGTATATAGAATATATACCAACTATATAAGATGTTTTAGCCTTCCAAGAGAGGTTCATATACGATTCTCAAAGAAACAACTGAGAGATGAGATATACAAAGTGACAAGAGATGAACCGCTGATATTTAAGGGAACAGAATTGTAACGTTGAAACAAATTCCAAGAAGAATAAGGGAATATAGAAAGAAATACAGATTCCTGTCCGCCCAACTGAATAAGAATAACATCCTGTTCAAATGGCTCATCCCAGAGGGAATGTTAATATCATGGCAGGATAAAAAATTTAAAATAGACAGTATAGAAAAAGCGAGGGAATTCTTTGAACTGTATGTGGTATCAGGAGAAGACCAGAAGAGCAAAGAGGAAGTGGAAAGTAGGAGCTAAGAAGATTGGGTGGAGGAAAGAGAAACAGAACAAGAGGAAAGAGAGCAGGAAGAAGTGGAAAGAGAAGGCGTAAGAACGAGACACCAAACAAGAGCAAACAAGCTTCAACAAGAAACAACTACAGAGCAAGATGGCGGAAGAAATCAAATTGATTTCCATTAACATCAAGGGTTTAAATTCACAAATTAAGAGGAAAAAAACAATAACTAAACTACAGAAATTGAACTTAGATATTATATGCCTTCAAGAAACACATATCCAGAAACATCAAAGTAAACTGCTAAAAGTACCAAAGTTAGGAGATTTATACATATGTCTAGCCCAACAAAAAAAGAGGGGGATAGCAATATATATTAGGAAACATTTACAAGCAAAACAGGAATCAATTGGAGAGATAACGTCTCAGAGTGATTGATATCATGGATACTGTCTGGATGCTTGACAACAGGTATATGCAGACGAGGAGGGTAGGATTTTGATGTTAGAAGTTTATATAAATTATAAGAAAATGTTATTGCAGTGATATATGCGCCAAACGAGACACAAGAAAAAAATTATACAAAACTATACAGAAAATTAGTAGAACAGGAATATGAGAACATATGCCTGATGGTGATTTCGATGCAATAGCAAATTTAGGAAAAGATTACAATAATGAAAATCCAGGGGAAAAAAGGAAAAGGAAAACATTACCAAAAGTATTCTATCAAATGGTGGAAGAATTAAGATTAAAAGATATATGGAGAGAAAGAAAACCAGACCAAAAAACAGTATACTTACTATTCAGCACCACACACATCATGGTCAAGATTGTATATGTTACGGACAAATGAGGAAATGGAATGTAATATAAAAGAAATAAAAATTGAATCTAACGCATGTGCGGACCATAATCCCATTAAAATAATTTGGAAAGGTTTGGGAAAAAAAAAACAGAAGATGGATGCTAAACAAGGAGATCCTAAGAGAAAAAGAATGTGTTAAGATGATGGAAAAAGAATTGGAGTTCTTTCTGAAGGAAAACAAAAAAACATCAATTCCAAACCTATGGGACACAACTAAACCATATATCAGGGGCCTAGCAATTTCATATAATACATGTAGATATAAGGGGAAAAAAGGAGAACAATCTAAACTACTAGATATTCTTAAGGAGTTAGAAAAAACACTAGAAAAAAATACCACATAATTAGACAGCAAATACAGAGAGGATAATGATTAGACCTAAATTGAATATGTTAGCACAAGATGAATGGTTACAAGACATGAAAAAGATAATTATTCTGAACACACGAATCAGCCGGGAAGGTGGCTAGCCTATAGACTTAAGAAAGAAAAAGGAAAAAGAGCAACCCAACAATTGAAGGATGCTGATGGTATGCTACAACATCAAATTGAAAAGAAAAAACATATTGTTAAAAGTTTTTTTGACGAATTATATAGTAGGGAAGACGTACCAGAGGGAAATATCCAACACTGCTTAGAAGGAAAAGGGCTACCTATGATCCCGGAAGAGGATAAAGAAGAGATAAACAAGGAAATAACATTAAGAGAACTGAAAGAGGCAATCCTGAAACAGAAAAACAATAAGACACCAGGATTGGATGGTCTCCCAGGGGAACTGTATAAAACGCTCCAAGAAAAATTAGAAATTCAATTATTAGAACTCTATAATGAGGTACTAATGACAGCAAAATTACCTAAGTCATGGGGGAAGACATGCATAACATTGATCCCAAAAGAAGATTTGGACCATCAATTAATTCAAAATTATAGGCCCATATCCCTTTTAAATGTTGATTATAAAATATTTATGTCCATAATGGCAGAAAGATTGAAAAAAACCCTTAATCAGATCATTCATAGTGACCAAAACGGATTCTTACTGAATAGACAAATCAAAAATAATACCAGAATGGTATTGAATATAATAGAATATTATGAAGCAAACTCAGGAAAATAATTGGCAATGGTCTTCCTTGATGCGCAAAAGGCATTTGACAATGTTAATTGGCAGTTCATAATACAACAATTAAAAAGTATGCAATTTTAGCAATAAGATCAATAAGGGAGTAAGGCAAGGATGCCCACTGTCACCCCTTCTCTTTAGTCTTACCTTAGAAAACTTATTGGAAAACGTTAGGAAAAATGTAGAAATCAAAGGGGCTTTAATTAAAAAGGAGCACTATAAGGTGCAGGCATTTGCCAATGATATAGTATTTTTTCTGGAAGATCCAGAGGATAAGGGAGTAAAATTAATAAAGGAAATAGAGGAATTTGTCAAGGTCAAATTTGGCAATTAATAAAAACAAAACAAAATTATTGACTAAAAATTTAAAAGATAAGCAAAAAAAAAAAGAATTAGAAGGAAAATTGGGAATGCAAAGAGTAAAAAGGGTAGAATATTTAGGCATTTGGTTAACAGCAAGATGCTCTTCAGTCAAAAAAGATAACTATGACAAATTAATAATACAAATCAAAAAAGAATTGGAAATGTAGGGAAATTACAGCTATCACTACTGGGGAAAATTGTGGCAATTAAAATGTCCACCTGACCAAAAAATACTATATCTTTTTCAAACTGTACCAATAAGATGGGATAAAACCTTTTTTTAGAGAATTAGATCGAATAATAGGTAAATTGTTTGGGATGGGAAAAAGCAATAAATTGTTACAGGACAAAGAGAAAGGGGTGACTGTTCTACAGTATTATCAGGCACCTTCCTCCATAGTTTCCTATGGGATGGAAATGTAAACAGCATGCATAGATTGGCAAAAGACATGTTTCATTATACTAAAATACCGAAATACCGGCTGTCAACTACGGAAGCACAAATCTACCCAAATGCAATGGATCTGGGAAAAAGAGGAATTACAAAGACCTATTAGACACACAAGGAAGATTAAAAAACGAGACAAGAATTACAGCAAAAAACTTAAAAGATAGATTGGTGGCCATACATTATTTTTGGTGAAAAGCATCAATTAGATGAAATTCTACAAGAAATGGAAAAGAAAATGATTTCAAGAATATATAACTTTTATTAGATTTTAAAATGGAAGAGGATGTGGTCAAAGAGGCGATGGTAGTATGGGTGGAAAATGTGGCTACAATATAGTCCTGGAAAATTGGGAGAGAGAATGTGTGGATCAAATTACAAACTAATTACATCCACAGCATACAAGGAAAATCAATAAAAATGTTCTACAGACGGCACCTTCCTCCAGCTAGATTGGCAAAAATGTTTAACTCAGACCCAAATTGTTGGAAATGTGAAAGAAAAAGGCACTTATTTTGGATACCTGGTGGACATGCCAGGAAGTGAAAAAAATATTGGAATACAATTAGACAATGGATAGAAGAAATCACGAATCAGAAAACTGAATTTAATCCGGAAACTTTTTTATTAGGTATAATAACACAAAAAATGCAATAAAACAGATAGATATATTATGTTACATATATTAACAGCTGCAAGGATTTCGTACGCACAACTCTGGAAGGAAAAATGGATTCCACCGGAAGGCATGGTTATAAAAAAAATAATAGATTGTATAGAGATGGACAGGCTAACGATGAAAATAAAAGACAGAGAAGATTCAATTTATTATAGGGCCTGGGATGCCTGGTAAGAGTGGTTTAGAAATAAAAATAAAATAAAATGGCAATTAGGAAAAGAATGAGGGAATATGTAAATATGTAAATATACCATGGAGAAGATTGAGATGTCAGGATAAAAGATACTGATTTATAACAAGAGTAAGATGTAATGGTAAAGGAATAAGTAAAGGAATAAGTAAAGGAATACATATACTGAAAAATGTGAGGAGATGCAAAAGATGTCCTGATGTTGATAACAATGTATAAAGTTTGACTTTATGTTTTTAAAATTTGGAAACTTAATAAAATTTATTAAAAAAGAAAAGAAATTCAGACTGAAGCCACTGAACAGCAACAATCTGTGCATGTTCTAACACAGGTTTGTCTCATGTCTTTCAATACAAGTTGAAAGAGAAATAAAGGTAAAGGAAGATTGCCACTGGGATGGCAGAATGCCTTGTGTTTTTTAATCAAGATTTTCATTGTGGCTAGCCCCTTCTTCAGCCAGATCTTCCTCTTTATTTCTTCACACTGAATTCAAATATTTTGCTGGGACATCAGTCAACTTTGCTATTTGGGAGGCAGGCAATAAAACATATGGATGCCTTACAGTCATTTTAGAATCCAGCTTCTGAGCTTTTTATATATTTTTTAAAAAAAGTTGATTTATTTTAAATATTTCTTCCTTTTCATGTAAAGAACTACAAGGCCTCGTCCTCAACAAATTAAAGTAAAACTGGAATGCTACAAGGCAAGTCATAGGACATTTAAAAAAAAAAACAACCCTTGATTTCTGTCAAATGTCTTTTATGATATTTATTAAAATCTTAAGATGTCCCCATCCTATTGCAACTTTTTAAATCATTCCCCATTTAAGAAAAAAAAAGCCCCAAACATCATGTTGTGAGCTGCAGTTGAAAATGAGAATGTCAAAAAGAATAGCGCCGCTTTAAGTACAAAAAAGGGCCCAAATGAACTGCGGCCTTCCTTTTTAGTCTCCAGCTATTTGTTTTTACAATGTTGGAAGTTTCTATTATAACACTTGCCTGCCTGAAAAACTCTGGAAAGACTTTGGTTTCCATGGTGACACTTTTCTTTTTCATACATATTTATCATTTAAAAAGCAGGAAACCCACCCTCGTTTTTTTTTCTTCAGTGAATGCTACTTTTAGCACTTAATAACCGAAGTCAGCGCTGATTTATTTTTTTGTGTCAGTGTGTCTTAAACATATCCTTCCTATCAATAAAACTCATGGAGTGGCACAGTAATTTTCTTGTAAGTAGTTTATTTTAAACATGTCTTCTGAAAACATTCATTGTGTCTCTTCGCCTCAAAACAAAAGTGTGTTCCCTTCTTAAACTCCTTTTCAATTAACGCGGTATTTGATATTTGGCCAGGTTTCTAACTATTGCATCCTGATCATGCCAAACATCATCTTTAACCATATAGCTGGGCACAGAAATGTCACTGATTTTGTCAAGGATTTTTAGTGAGTATTTTTTTAAAAAGACAATTATAGTTACTGCCTTTCTCATATGCAAAGTGGCTTATGTTGGGATGTTGGAATGGATAGACTATACCAGCTTTAGATAGAACATCCATCAAAGGAGTGAAACCCTCACAGGGTAAATTATTCAAGACTTTCTTTGAGATGATAGACAATTTAGTACTAATAGACTCATGGATATATAAAAATGGAAATGCCAGAGAATATACCTTCTTTTCTGAAAGACATACACCTTTTTCAAGGATTGATATATGGATATCTAAAAATCCTTCAAATAAAATTCTGAAAGTGAATATCCTAAGTAAATCTTTCTCTGACTATAACCCTGTGCTTTTGGCTTTAAGAGGAAAGAGCTCCAATTTTAGATGGAGATTAAATGAAGCCATTGTCAACTCGTAAATCATTCCTATGCGTATTTCCGAGTTGCCATAAGAAGGAAAGGGGGAAAGGCCTGAGGGAGCAGTGAAGCTGATGAAGGCCAGAAGCAAATTCCATGCTTATCTTGTGGAGATTGTAGCCTAGGCTACTGGATCTTCTGCCCTCAAAAATCCTTCATCGGAGAGTATGATTGATGACACCCAGCCCATTAATGTGTCTTTGGAGAATCTGATTTATGACACACCCAGGGGAGTTAGGGGAAACAAGGTTATAGGTGACAGTAAATTACATGTCTCAGAATTGGCTTCATACAGTTAGTGCTGTCTGTGTTGCTCTTAATAAATCTTTTCGATTCTTTTGAAGCTTGGTTCAAAGCTCATGATTTAATTAATTGGGGCAATCGTGGGAACCCTGACAGCTATTTTACAAAAGGAAAAGATTGTAAAAGACTGTAAAAAGAAACTGCAGGAATACTTCAGGAATAATTTGAGCAAAGGGACAAGCTTAACAATATTATGGAATGTTAGTAGAGGGGCTATTTTATGTTTAGAAAAAACAAAATCCCAGGAAAAGACTCAAAGGATATTGAATGAAATTAGACAGAAAGAAATTCAGCGGCAAAAGACACTGACGGATCCTAAAATTTTACATCATATTAAATTGTTATGGCAACAACTATCTATGTTAACTATACAGGAAATAGAAAAAATATTGAACTATGCAAAACAAAGACATTTTGAATTTGCAAATAAACCAGGCAGATGGTTGGCATATAAGAAAAGAAAGAGAAAAAGCAATGATTGGAAAAATTTGCGAAGGCAATAATATAACAACAGACTTTAAGGATGAACTTCTTCGATCATTAAAGGACACAATTAAAGATATATTACAAGGGAGAAATATACCCCAAACATGGAAAGGTGCCAATGTTGTGCTACTTCCAAAGAAGGATCAATATACAGTATTACAAAGACAAATAATTATAGACCAATTTCATTATTAAATAAACATTACAAACTCTTTGCCACCATTCTGGCAGAAAGACTAAAGAAGATTCTACAGAAGAAGATACATGAAGATCAAGTAGGTTTTTTGCCAAAAAGACAGCTAAGAGATAATGTGAGGACTGTCTTAAATATTATTGAATGTTTACAATATCATAATGAGAAATGGGCTGTATTTTTAGATGCAGAGAAAGTCTTCAACAATCTAAATTGGGCCTTTATGCTTAAGGTGTTGGAAGAAATGGATTTGGAGTGAATTTTATCCAAGGAATTAAAGTGATTTACATGTCACAGACTGCAAAAATTGTCATAAATGGTGTCTTGACTAACTCATGAGAAATTCAAAAGGGTTCAAGACAGGAATGTCCTTTGCCCTTCTACCTTGGTTTTGGAAGTCCTGAAGATAAGATGATAAAATAAGATAATAATATATAAATATTAAGAAAGAAACTTATAAATTGAGGGCCTTCACTGATGAGCTGTATCTTTTTATATTTTTACAGGACCCCAAAAATAATATAGAATACTCGATGAGGAAGCTGAATGAGTTTGGGGTTTTGGCAGGTTTCAAAATAAATAAACAGAAAGCAACAATGCTGATCAAGAATATCATCTTAATATCGTCTATAGTGATATTTGGAACAAAAAGTTGGGCTTTAGGGTTGGAAAAAAAGGTGAAATAATTAGGGGTTATGTTGACAAATACAAATATAAAACTTTCAAAATAATGATGTCCCTGTCTGGAGGGATATTAAACAAGATTTACAAACATGGAAAAAATTGCATCACTAGTGGGTAGAATTTCTGTAATTAAGATGAATATTTTACCAAAGATGCTTTTTTAAAAATTTCAGATGTTACCAATGCTTACAAAAGATAATCCATTTAAACAATGGCAGAAGACTATCTCTAAGTTCATATGGCACGGGAAAAAAAAACAAGAATTAGATATATGCTATTGCAAAATGCCAAGAAAAGGGGGGGGCGCTGGGTCTATCAGATATGAAATTATATTTGATGCCTGCTGTTTGACCTGAGCAAAAAAGGGTGAGTCTCCAGAATAAAGAAGCTACTCAAATTAGAGAGCTATGAATTAAGATTTGGATGGCACAGCTACTTATGGTATGACAAAAGTAAAGTTAATGTTGATTTTGATAACTGTTCCATACTAGCAGGCTTGTAGACCCGCAAATCCGATTGGTCCGTGAAACCCGGGCCGTGATTGGAAGATATGAACATCTCTGATTGGTTCGTACAGGGCTTGCTGCGATTGGGTAAAACCAAGCGCGGGAAGCTTGAAAGACTGTCATAGGCTGCCTAGCCGCGGCCGGCTCTATAAAAAGGGCTTGTTCTCTCAGAATCTGCCTCCTTAATAAAGAGCTGTTGTTCACCGCTCGAGCCTAGTGTCTTAATGGGACCCACCAACCGTACTTAACAATAACCATTTTTTTAGTCATGTAATATTATGAGTTTGGAATCAATATAAAATAAAGCTCTCTATGAAGCTGCCTCTTTCGATGTCACCACAGGAAGCCTTTTTCAGAAAAGAAATGGCGATTGACCTACGGTAAAATTTTATCTTTCAATTCTGGTGGCCCAATATTAAAGCCGAGGGAAGAACTTGAATCAGAAGGTTATATTTGTCATCGGTTTACTTATCAACAAGTGAAAGAAAGGTTTAAACTGGATAAAAAAAATGTTATGGATTTGACTTGGTTAAAAATGAATTGGAAATTTCATTATATGGCAATGATGAACATATTATTGCTAAGATCTATAAAATGTTATTGAAACTAAATTTGGAAAATGAACATGTAAAACATTGTATGATTCAATGGACAAGGAGTTTAGATACAATGTGATGCTTGAACAATGGGAAAATATGCAAATGAAATTATGCAAATATGCAAATTATTAAAATTCACATTAAATTATAATCTAAAAGAAAAATTTTATAAGTTGATGTATTGTTGGTATTTTACACCTGGTAAGTTATCTGAGATGTATAAGGGAAGTCAAATGAATGTTGGAAGTGTAAAAGTAAAGAGAGAACTTTTTAGCATCTATGGTGGACATGTGATAAAGCAAAAAAAAAAAGGAGTATGATTGATATTTAAATGCAGAAAGTTTTGAAAATGGAGATAAAATTGAAAAGAGAACTTTTTTTTTGGGCTTAATGGAAAAAGAACTAGGGAAAAAAACGGAACTTTGTTATCATATATGTTGACAGCAGCAAGACTATTGTATGCACAAAAATGGAAGGACACTTTGATTCCTACTTTGGATGAATGGTTGCAGAAGTTGATGGAGTTGGCTGAAATGCCAAAACTTTGATTAAAGAAAAGAATGTACGTACTTTTGTATCAACATGGAGACTTCTGAACTTGATGTAGAGAAGAATAAAACTCTTGACTATGGGTTTTAGCGATTAGATCTTTATAGAAATGGCTTGTTCATATTACTATGAAAAAGCAAAAAGCTGTGATTTGATGCCTTATTTTACTGTAACAGAGAGAGTTGGAAGTCAGCGCTTCTTTTACTTTCTCTTCCTTACTTCTCACTTCTCTTCCCCCTTCTGCCCCTCCTGCTTTTCTATTTACTTTATATTTTGTATTTTATAATACTTTATAACTTAATAAAAATGTTAACGGAGGGGGAAAAAAGACAATTGTAGTAACAATTTAATAAGAAAAAAAATGATACTCAACCTTTCCCTGTTAATTAAAGCCAAATGAGATATGGACCTTTTGGATTTTACTTCACTTGAAGTGAAAGCCTTTTTTTGAATTTGAGTGTAATTGTCTATTCCACAATCTGGAAAAAACAAAAATGTTATGTCTACCTCCTCTGTTCACACTCCTTTTAACTGTATGTTAAAGAAAATAAGTTAAGCTGCAATGAGTTACAATAGCAAGCATTCTGAAAATCCAACAGTATGATATATTTCAAAAGTCTCCTTTGTCAGAGGTTTTTTTTTTTTCACACTCTGGAAATCAAAGGGATTGATCCCACTTCACCCAGAAGTAAGATAATTTGCTTATCATTAAATCGTTCTGCAATAAGTGAATCTATTTTCTGAGTGGTGATTCCATTTTTTTAAAGTCCACTCAGAGGGTTCCAATAACACTTTAGGATCCAAAGTGGGTCAAGCAAGCTAGGTTTCAGTCAGACCTTTGGGCTGTCTCTTCCGGTTCCAACTCCATTAACAAGGATGCAAGCACTACGTTTGGGAAATGTGAAATAATGGCCACCCAACCGGACCACTGAGGGTGACCAAGGCGAAGGGTAAATGGCAGGCAGATGCAGTGCTATTGGGACCCAAAACTCAATGAGATAAGGACCAGGTAGAAAGAATGGCAATTCTTTTAAGGCAGATAATAGCTATTAATCACTGGGCCAGATACTATATTGACTTTGGGGATGTTTTCTACATATACCCTATCATCATCTTACAAACAAATGACCCATTACTCAAAGTGAGGTATAGTATTTATTGTTTATACAGCAAAGAAGTCCTAGTATTCCATAAGGCTTGGGTATGTAGTAGTGTGCGGAAGACATTGCAAAAAATGGTGGTTATATTTTTATATAAGCCGGAAAATAACAGCAACATTGCCTTAGATATTTAAAACATAACATCCATGGAAAGTTCTCAGATCACTCTGGGCCAACCCCCATGAAGATACTATATTCCAGCTATATTCTGGGAGGTTTATGCATCAAAAAATGCACGTGCTCTGTAACTTAATAATAACTGTGCAAGTTACAAGAGGTTGTTCGGCCATGAACAAATAGCACTAAAGTTAAAAAATATTCCCAGATTTTATTTTCTAATTTTTTTACATATTGGAAATAGAAATCAGAATGCTTATGAAGGGCATCTCTTCCCTTATGTGCTTTCTATCCACTTCTTTCACACGTGCTTTGTGTTACAGAGCAGACCTATAATAATATAAATTATTTGTAATAATAGAAATCTAGCCAGCTTCAGAAATAGCTTCCTTTGAAAATATGCTCAATATAAAGGAGGAATAAGTGTTTTAATGAGCTACTGCTACTATAGTAAAAAGAGCAGTTGGAGAGATTTTAACATCTGAAATTTTATTGTAGACCATAATTATAATGAAATTTATTTAGAAAGTCCATTATTTAGCTTACTTTAGAATGATCTATTGTATTTCTGTCCTTACTACAAGCATTTTCTTTTTCTTTTTATCATATATAACTAGTTCAGTCCAGAGTGTGATAACATCTCCTAGATTTATTTATCCTCCATTGTACAGCTGAGGTGGTCTTCATATATGCATTAATAATGTTTACATTTATAAAATGAAACACAGACATTCTCCTGGAGTGAAAGATCATAGGGTCAACAAAATACAGAGATTAGATCATCTATTTAAGGTGACTGCAATGCAGTGAAATTCACAGATCTTGATATCATCTTCTCATTGTGCAACTGAAGCCAAGATGTTACTTAGATAAGAAGTTTCTTCATTGTCTACCTTTTCAGTACTTAAAACAAAACAAAACAAAAAGAATGAGTACAGCTTATCTGACACTGAACACTTGTACAAACAATAAAACAATAAACCTCACATTACCACCATCCAGAACGTTTTTCTATATCAGTTTATCTGCTGAAAATTTTTTGCACAAAGATAGTGAAACTTCATTTCAGGTTAATTTGAACATATATTAGTCCAAATATTACTATTGTGTAGAGTTGTAACCAGACTCAATATGGCCATGTTTCTCCTTGATAACTCTCTATGGAGTCTATATTTTTTAAAAAAATATTTTATACTTCCAAATTTAGATTAAGAAATAACTACTATTGAAGTCCCAATCCTTCAAAAGTATAAAACTTCCCGGGATGGTGAGTCTACATGTGTTGAACTTCAGAGTGTAAGAACTCCAACATCTTGTAGCAGAGATTCTCGTTCTAGAAAAACCAATTTGATTACAAAGGCTTCCTGGATTTAGCTATCCAATTATTGAACAATAATTATTTGGAATTATTTGTTTATTGTTTATTATTATGATTGGGCTTGGATTTCTAGCACACATTTCTAAACAATTGAAATTTCTTCTCCAAACATAAACATAAATTTGAATCTTATACTGAAGCTTTTGATTTTATCTACTGTTTTCCTGCACCCAAAACAGAACAATCCTGATAAAGAACTTCTGAATGACATTCTTCTAAGGCAGGGGTGTCAAAGTTTTGTTGCCCTGCATGCTGCAGTGCCGAATGGAACTGGAAAGCAGGTTAGTGAAGGGATGTGGCTGCCCTGGTGGGGTGAGGGCATGGTGTGTGTGTGAGGGTTTGGCATAGGTTGCTTGGCTGAAGGGCCCTCAGGTTGAAGCAGTCTGGAAAGTTACAAATAAAGGACATATACATCTAGCAGAAATCCCCTGACTCCTAGCTTTGCCTCTTATAAAAATATTGTGCAAAGCCACAAAGTTGCTGAACTAAGGAACTAGCTATATTCCCAGAAACAAGGGTGGGCATGTAAGAATAACCAATGGTGTAAGATAACTGAGTAAACAAGATGTATTTTTCACTTCCTTTATGTTTCCTCTATCCACGTATATATGTTATCCTCCTTTTTTGGTATAACTTAATAAAAGTAACGCCCCGGCCTAGTCTGAGGTCATGATGGATATAAAAGTCACGCCTCAGGAAGAGCCAGGGGTTCAGAATTTGCCATGCCAATGCTTTGAACCTTGTGCACAAATAAAAACCTGTATTCTCCAACCTTTCGTGGTCTTGCGTCCTGATTTGGAAGCGAGATTTCCTGCTACAAGGTAAGCTGGTGTGGGGCGAGTGGGGCCGTTCCACCACCGCACTGCCTCGCTTCATTCTTCACCACTTTTTCTCCTTGGTCATCACCCTAATGGAGCAGGAAGCTAAGCAACACACTGATGTAGTGACCACAAAGCGAGATGGGGGTGGAGGTCGAAGCAAGGTGAGGGGTGCCGAGCTGGCCCCACCATGCCCCACACTGGCTTACCTGAGCATCCTTCAGCCAGGTCATCAACATCCTGACAACTGCCTCAGTTGGCAGTGAGGAGGAGGAGTGGGGAGAAGTTGCCGACCAGGCACTGAAGCACTGCCACTACCACTTCAGTGAGACACACATACACAGAGAGATCCAACCTCTATTTGTGTGTGTGTGTGTGTGTGTGTGTGTGTGTATTATGTCTCACCTTTCTTCTTTTCAAAAAAGATGAAAGAAAACAAACTCACACAAACACAGGCAGGCAAGAAGACTCGGACTTTACAGAGTTAATCCTTTATACTGATAATGTCCTTGGCATTCCAACACACTCTGCCTGCCAAGTCCGAAAAGATAACAAGAAAAACTACTCATTGAAGATTCCAAAGCAGACCACAAAAAACAGTCACAACGAAACCTGGAACTTTGTCCTGTACCAAGTTTCCGGAGAAAACATACCCACTTTTTTCCCCTGTGGGGTGTGTCTCAATGACTCAGCTCACTCTCTGACCCTCCCACGTTGCAGCTCACATTTCTTCCTACAGCGCTACCTAGGATCAAGCCAACTTGTCCACTTGACTCCCTGTCAGGGGCTGCTCCGATATGCCCCCCTCCTCCTGATTAATCTCAGGCTGTTCCTCTCGGTTGTCTGATGAAACCTGAGGCATTATCAGGGAGGAAGGCATTGCCGGAGAGGAAGGTCCTGGGGAGGAAGGCATTCCCAGTTCCTCCTCCTCATCTTCTGAGTCCTCTTCCTCTAACAGCACAGGCTAGGGAATCGGAGCCACAACACTGTGTGTGTGTGTGTGTGTGTGAGAGAGAGAGAGAGAGAGAGAGAGAGAGAGAGGGAGGGAGGGAGGGAGGGAGGGGAAGAGGGAGACCAATCCAATCCAACCCTGGAGAGTTATACCAGGGTTGGCGACAGTGTGGTTCAGTGCCTGGCCAGTGGGAGACTCTTCTCACTTGGTCACTTTCCGTCCTTCTTCTCCCCACTCCTCCTCCTCCTCTTCCTCCTCCTCCTCCTCCTCCTCCTCCTCCTCCTCCTCCTCCTCCTCCTCCTCCTCCTCCTCCTCCTCCTCCTCCAGACAAAAACTATGCTTTTCAACTGTCCATTGCAGCCCAGCACCTGAGATTTACTTTGACAGCAGTGGGGCTTGGGGGATGGTCAATCCCTATTCCTGGTGCAGCGGAGAAGGCAGAATGCAATTCCCCACCCCTCAAAACCAGCCTGGCAGGGGTGGGGTGAGAAACCGAGTGGCGCTGAAAGCAGTTGAAGGCACACCAATTGTAGCTGCCCCACCCCCTGCCTCACCTCACCTCCTCCTGCAGGATGAACCTCCCACCCCCCACCCACCAAAGACCCCTGAAATCTCTCCCTGCGACGACCCAGGGCATGGTCACAAAAGCAACACAGAACAGGTCTAACTCCCCTTTATTGCTCCAACGTTGCCTGCAACATCCCCACATTGACTACAAGTCCTGGAGCAAAGTTGTCACAAGGACCTTCAGTGGCTTTCACTGAGAGTAGTCCAGGAAGCCAGGTTTAGCCAAACAGTAACCAGGGCCAGCAGTCCAATAAGCCAGGTTTAACCAAACAGTAACCAGGGCCAGTAGTCCAACAAGCCAGGTTTAGCCAAACAGTAACCAGGGCCAGCAGTCCAATAAGCCAGGTTTAGCCAAACAGTAACCAGGGCCAGCAGTCCAATAAGGCAGGTTTAAGCCAAACAGTAACCAGGGCCAGCAGTCCAACAAGCCAGGTTTAAGCCAAACAGTAACCAGGACCAGCAGTTCAGTGACGCAGGCACACCAGGTGAGCCCCACAAGACTGAGCATAGTAATCTCCAGGCATCGGCAAGTGCTCACAAGGCTCCACAGATTCAACGCTTGTTCCTGACAAATGCCTCTCCCACCAACACTTCCTTACATCTCAGTTCTCCTCCCTCGTAGCTGGCTCAAGTCGGCGTTGGTCTCACCTTCTCCCTTCTCTGCATGCTCTAGGACCACGGTAGCTAACCTTTGGGGGCTCCTGTGCCGAAAATTGTGCACGCACTTGCAGGCTCACACTCGCGTGCCAGCCCCCAGAAGACAGTGAGTGCCCCCGCCCCCCTTCACAAGTGCAAATAATCCCCACCCACCCTCTCACCCCTGCCGCCCCCTTACCTGCACTGCACCTCACAGCTGATTTTCAGCTGGTTTGAGGCCTTTTTTTGGCCTCCCAAAGGCTTGAGGAAGGCTCCTGCAGGCTCTGCAGGCTGAAAAGTAGCCCTGTTTTGTCACTTCCGGTATTTTTGGAAAATCAGCTGTGAGGCACACCCAGTTAGGCCCAGTTAGGTAAGTTTGCCTGCAGCTCGTGTGCCAGCATGAATGGCTTAGGTTCGCTTTCACGGCTCTAGGATCAGGAGGGGATGGTCCTTGCTCTTTGCCTGATCTCTGTCTCTACTGCTCCTCCCTCTCTTCAACTTTTCCAATCCTGAAAAAGCCTTGCCTGGATTGATTCTGTCCTTCCCCAGTTTCCTCCAAGACCAACAGAGCCGCCCTCTTTTTCTCTGTTGGTTGTTGTTCCAGCTCATCTTCCCTCCATAGATTCAGACTCCAATGGGGACATGATACTCCCCAATCCCACCCAGCCCCCACAGGCGCTACCCACATGATGTCAAGCTGGCCATACCCCCGGGACACGCCCAGTTGGCCACATGTCCGCCCCAGAGCACAACCACAATACCGACCTGGCCTTCAACGAAATTTAGTTTGTCACCCCTGTTGTGAGGTTTTACAACAATATGTCTTTGGAAAAGTAGTAAATGGATCTAAATAACATTTGCAGAAATGCTCCTGATATTAGTATTATTTCTGTATGGAATTTATATTTTATACCTGGATAGTACGTTGCACGCCTGTTGCCTGGAGCAACTTTTCAAAAAATCCAGCACTTTTCCCTGTTCTTCCAATTGCCCAATGATGTTATTGAACTAAACTCTTCAAAATATTCATTACTTTCTCACGGGAAGGGATTTTTTTAGAGAGGGCTAGGTCAATTTTTTCTTTCTTCCATAATCAAAGTTCATACTAGGAAGTCACATTTGAAATAAGAGTTGTTTTAAGCGTGTGCTCTAAACTATCTGTCAGATAGGTCTGAAGACAGTTTTTGTAATGCAACAATTCCTTTCTGCGCATTTGCCAATATTGCTTTTCTAGTTCATCCTTCGACAGAAATATTGTTATTGTATATTTTGAAAAAAAAACCAGAATCTGAATGCAGAACTTTCTGAAATTTTTAATCATTTGAAATTCCCATTTATCTCCTTTGTGTTTGGGATAAACATCAATTCATCACAAGTACTGAAATGCTTGAACATTTGACTTAATTCTGAAGAATCCCAGGAATTGGATTTTGGGGGGATACTGAAAAAATCTAAGTTAAAGTTCAATAATTTTATTTGCTATCTTTACTTCCCTGAATTCCCTAGGAAAAATGTATTGCTCTTAAATCACTTTAAGGATTGAGCATGGAAAGGCTGGGTATAGTTGCTTCATGACCTTTGATTGCATTTGTGAGTGTATATTGCTAGCTTGGGATAAATATTGTGCAAAGGTACAATGCTCTTGAGGAAAGGGTATAATAATATCTTTGATTTTTTAAAAAAACATGCATTTCTTATAATAAAATTACATCATTTCCCAAATCTAGGCTTGATAAAAATCCGCATGCCCTGGTATTTTTAGGATTTGGGTATTTGGATGATGAGCTTAATCCCACAAGATATTGATCCCAAGTCTTGCCAATTCATCTCCAATTTCTGATGCCAGATACTAAGTTGAACAGATATGAATGTTTAATTATTTATGTCTATAATCATCTTTCTTTACACACGGAGACACTTCAATGTTGCCATTTTCAATTCACAATCCCACATACTTCCCGCACAAAATTAGTTTCCACTATTCTGTTTTTCAAATCTGTGCCCAATTTCTCTTTCTCTGTCACAAAGCGGAGCAAATCAGCCGTGATTCCTCCAGAACTGGAACTCTGAAATCCAAAGAATCACCATGTAATTCAAGTTCACAATCTGAGTTTGGAGAGCAAAAATACTAATGTGGACTATTTAAAACTGCAATTGGGAAAAAGCAAAAGCAAAAAATTACAATGAGAAAGCTACTGCTTTTTTTAAAACATTTTTTTCTAGACCTGGATGAAAATAAGAGGGTTAGCAGACCCTTTAGAGGACATTTATGACGCTCAGTTTTGTCCAGATATCATGAAGGGTATCCACTATATTTTTGATAAGGGTTTTTTTGGCAAGGCAAGGCAAGGCAGAGGTGTGGGTATGATATAATGGTATAATATATACCATTATAATATGGTATAATATATGGTATGGTATAGTGTTTTTCTTGTGCAATTTTGTAAGATTTCATGAGAAGTAACTTATCATTGGATACTATAGCCAATTTTACACATAGCCATTGACTCAAATTCTGCCTTTCAGTCTATAAATTCATAAAGTTCGATAAAAACATAATTGTTGCCCTACTGATGCATTTTTGACCCTCTCGAAAGCCACTTTGTTCTGCAATGACATTGTTCTAAAACAACCAGTCAATTGATTATATTCCCAGGTTAACAGGACAGGAATTTAAGAGGCTACATTTTCTTTTGGTGCAATTGTTTAACAAATTAACAGAGTTGGAAGGGACTTTGTTGGTCATCCATTCCAATCCCCTGCCCAGGCAGGAGACCCTACACCATTTCTGACAAGTGGCAGTTTCTTCTTGAAAGCTTCCAGTGATGAAGCTCCCACAGCTTCTGAAAGCAAGCTATTCCATTGGTTGATTGATCTCACTGTCAGAAAATTTATCCTTATTTCTAGGTTGAATCTCTCCTTGATCAGTTTCCATCCATTATTCCTTGTCTGGCCTTCGGGTGTTTGGGAAAACAGGATGACCCCTCCTCCCTGTGACAGCCTCTCAATCTGTGATAGATTTGCCCAGGGGTGGGATTCACATTTTTAACAACTGGTTCTGTGGCTTAGGTGGTGGGCATGGCTTGGTGGTCATGTGACTGGGTGGATGTGGCTTGGTGGTCATGTTATTGGCTGGGTGCGGCCAACTCAATATCAGTCACATCAAGGCACGCATCTCCTTGCATGGCCTCTCGTGACTGTGGGGATGCTGCAACAGTCGTAAGTGTGAAAAATGGTCATAAGTCACTTTTTTCAGTGCCATTGTAACTTTGAATGTTCACTCCACACAAGCAAAGTACCAGCAAAGGAGGGGAAAAAAACTCCAGAGATGTTCCTGAGACAGGAAGTCTAGTCCTGCCAAGAATGTAATAAGGGTTAATCCCACCCCTGGATTTGCCACATTTTTAGGAAATATGAGCCATGCGATCGGAGTAAAAATATTTGCCAGGGTTGAATACCATCATTTGTTCTTAGCTTTCAATAATTTCACAGGGGAAAAATAAATCTCAGAGCTTTTACTTGCTTCAGGTGCACGGGAAAAAAACTCCCCAGGAAATTGCAACCTGCTAGATCTTCTGGGCAAAACAGTATAGTGGTGCTGAAGTTAGTGTTGTCCTGGAATTGAGCCTCTCCACACAATATCTGATTTCTATTGGTTTAGGATTAAGTTAGGATTCCCAAAATGATTTAAGATCCATTCCCAAATGTACATCCCAAGCTTAAGCACTCATTCTTAGTGACCAGGTATCTCTTTATCTCCTGTGCAACATACAAACCTTTACATAGCCATCCTTTAAGGTGGGCACCTACTCAACAGCTTCTTTGCTCCTGTCCATTGGGAGACATTAATTCAATCCCTCACCATCTCTTCCATGGTTGTAAGTCAAGGACTACCCGTAGCTCCATTGAAATCATCTCCTGAATACCAACAGGGTTGATGCCATCTGAATGAAGGTAATATTTTTTTGCAGTAGCAAAAAAAAACAGTCTCCAAAGTATGATATAACGGGGAACTTTAAAATCCCTATTGAACCAGATGAGAACACAGTCCTAAGAATTCCTGGAGTATTGCAGTTATTGACCATGTAAGAGTGCTGGAAGGACAATAACTCAGGGGTACAACAAACAAGGGGGGGGGAATTAAGTCATCCCCGAAAAGACGGCCTAGCCATTTTTTCGGGGCTCAAAAAAAAAAAAAAAGACCCTGCCTTATTATATGAGAAACCTGGTAGTTTGAGAATGAAACTACAAGAAAAACAGCCATGCTCAAAGAGCACCAAGGACCCCTCATTTCCCTGAGCCACACATTTTCCTTTATTGATACATAAATAAGCCACATTCAATCCTTTTAGGCTATATAGGTCAGAATTGTGTAATAGGTCAGAATTGTGTATGAAACTTGAAACGTGACACTTTCTATTACCTATAATTATTTATGATGTGCTTAGAGAAGATATAGTTCAAAGCATTGGGAAACCATTAGTCCAACTGAGGTAAAAAGCTGCTCTCAATGTTCTAAATATCACTATTCAAATATTGATATCAAATATTTTGTGCCTATATCTGTCACAAAAATATGAAATAGGATCACTTTATGTGGAGTATTTTTTGTACTCAATACTTTTCAGTACTGTTATGTTTAAAATGAATAACTCATATTCATTTTTCCTATTATTTAAACAAATGTTTCTTGTTTAAAAAGCGTGAACTGTGGGCCATAAGTCTATTTTTATCTATTATACATTTACAGGTATTTGTGTTAAAATTGGTCTATGAAATTCAGTGTGGAAGACAATGCTTTTTTGTTTTTTTTTTGCTGACAGAGAGATTGGTGTACAAAATAGTTCAGGGGATGGAACCAATAATTGTTTTAGATTCTCTTGGGCTAGAATTGGATTTTATAATTAAAAGCAGAAGATGTTCCAATTCAAATAACACTGACACATAACATGGCATAATTTTTACCACCTGAACAGTTTCTAAGTTTTATTTCCAAACAGTCATGTAAATTAAGTCTACAATTTAACACAGAGTTAAGTGTAGTCAAGGTTATTCACTATGAAAAAAAAATCCTAATAATGTCATCCTGTCTATTTACTTGGGATGCAAGCCCTAACATATTTAATGGGATTTTCTTCACTGAGTATAGTTTTTAATTTGATTGTTTTTGATAAAATCAATCATATTATCTTATAAATACATATGGAAGTGGGGAAGAAAAAAGAAAAGTCAAATTTTAGTTTAAAAAGTACTTTTAACTTTGTATAATGAAAAGAAATATAAACTCTATATGCTTTACTCCTTTTCTTAAAATGTATTTCTTAAAATACAGGAATAAATCTTCAGATTTATTTTCAATTTCCTATTGCTGGGGTGTCCAAATGACTTACAATGGTCAATAACACAAAAGTATGCTGGGTATTTTCCAAGTTAAAACATATTAAAACATATTAAAACATATTCATCAATTACACCGCACAAAATAAAGGTTGTCTCAAAAAAATGAATGTTCTCATTGTGCAATTTAAGTTTTAAATCAAAATTGACAAGTAAGCCTAAGATATCTCTCTATATGACCCATGGGGTACCTTTTGCATATATAAACACAAATTAGCATTTCATGGCAATTTGTTAATTTAATTAGGTATTTTCAGGATTTATTTCTAGTATTACTTGAGCAGAACGCCCCCTATTTCAGGCTTTTAGCTAAAGGTCATATGAGTGAATCTTGTTTTGCCAGGTGGATGTTTAACATATACAGGACTTTGATAAAAAACAGCTGTAGCTGCCTGATACCAGCTATGGCTGAACTGCAAACAAATATATCTTGGCCCCAAATACTTGTTACATCTGCCAACAATTAGTTACCTATCAGAACTGGAAAGCAACACAGAATAAACATGATCTGATTTCAGAATAAGCAAACAAACAAGAATCTCAGCATCATTATTCATCAAGTGGAGGTGAAGTTGCCCAATGTGTAGACTCAGACTCAAATATGTCAACTGGCAAAGTTTATTAGGCAGTATTAGATAACAAAATAACTGATGGTCTGAATGGTTTACAGATGTTCTGGGACTGAAGAAACCAATATGCCTCCCTGAGAAAGAGTCTTTGTGTTCTTCAGGTATATCAGATTAATAAAGCCATGCTACCTTCCATATCACACTAAGCATGCCTGCATCTCTGCTTAATCTTCTTCCTTTGTTCAGAATCTTCTTCTTTTGTTCAGAACAAAATTTATATTAACTTTATTAAAGTAGCAAGTTCCAGAGATTAGCAGGCTTTCTGTCTCTTAGTGTAGGTTTTGGTTCTTCAACTTAGTTTTGGGAAGTCAGAAAACTTGCAGACTAGTCTATCTAGCTTAGCACTGCCTGGCAGATTTCTATATTCTTTTATCTTCTCAATATACATAAAACTTTTGAGAACTGAATTTGAAAGAGCACTGAAAGTAAATCGACTTCTGTTGGTCTTGGCATTTCTCAAACATGGCTCTAAGGCTCCAGAACATTTTCCTCCACCAGTTTACTTCCTAAAGAGACAGCATTAGCATTAAAAAAAAAAAAAACAGATTAAAGCACTTAGACTTATATACCACTTCATAGTGCTTTACAGTCCTCTCCAAGCAGTTTGCAGACTCAGCATATTTTCCCCAAGCATCTGGGTCCTCATTTTACCAACTTCAGAAGATTGGAAGGCTGAATCAACCTTGAGACAGTCAGGATCAAACTGCTGGCGGTGAGCTAGTCTGCAATATTGCATTCTAACCACTGCATCATCTCTTTCTGATCACCATGGCATCCTTTTTGATCATCAATGACATTCAGCTCTTTCTTTTGTAGTCACTTTCATAGCAAGACCATAAACCAGTGGTCCTCTACCTTTTTGGTATCAGAGACCGGGTTCATGGAAGACAAGTTTTCCACAGGTGGGAGGATAGAAGTGGGGGAAATGGTATCAGGATGACACACAGGGAAGCCTTCACTAGAAGAATATCAGAGTGTATTCATTAACTGGAGCAGAGCATGGTAACAAGATCAGCCAATGAATAGGCATAGCAACTAAGTCAGCCAATGAGGACTGTTTGGAAACTGAAACCAGAAGTAGCCTAGGCATGGCTTTATATTAAGCTCTGCAGCTATGTTAAGCTCTGAGTCTGTCTATTGAAAATGAAACTGCTTCTCTCCTCTGTTGTGTGTCTTGCTTGCCTGCTGAACTAAAGTGAAATTGATGTCTGCTGAAGTTGAGATGCTGTTCTGAACCTGTAACATGTCTGCTTCTGTTTGAGTTTGCTCCATGTTGAAGAAATCTACAACTAGTATTGTAAAATTTACTTTATGTGTTTATAAAGAAATTAAATGAAGCCTCAGCCATCTGCATTTACTTTTCTGGCGCTGAATTTATGCTGCAATACTCGGAACAAAGAGGCTTCTTTTGCTCCATGGAGAAAGTCAGAAGACACAGAGAAACCTTCACTTGAAGAGGCTCTCTGCTTCTGCTACAGAAGAAACCCCAATCAAAGACCCAGGGAAGCAGAAAGAGGCATGAATGACCACTGCCTGAACTTTTCAATGGCTCATCATTGTGTTTCCCTTCCAAATTATACCAGTGAATTTCTGTTTCTAAGAAAGTGAGAAGGAAGTGGGGGATAATCCTAACACTTCCAGCAAAACCCAGCACATTAAGGAAGTGCTGAGAAGAGAGAGAGAGAGAGGGAGAGAGAGAGAGAGAGACAGGGGGATAACTCTGCATAGAGCAATGCCACTTTGCAAAGAAATTTGAAGTGCGCAGCCCCCAAAGTTTGCAAAGGCTTGGTTTCCATGCAGTGTAACACAACAATCACACATACCAAACCAGACTGCAAGAAGTAGACAGGATGTGGCCAAAACACATGAGGCCTCTTTGAATATTGAAACAAAAGTGAAAAATGTGAGTTGAAGCACAATGGAGCCCAGTAATCTTGGAAAAGGTTCAAAGTAGATAAAATAAGTATTGATTTATATCTGACCTATTATACCAGTTTCAGCAAATCAGAAAAGAACAAACAAGCCTCAAACAACATACTGTGCAACAAATATCCTGCATTTTACAAATATTTACCTTAGTTTTGTCATATAAGTTTAAGATCTAAGGAAGTTACGGCTTTTCATCTCCAAGATCACGTATTCGGGTTCCTAAACCCTATAAGTGAGAAGATTCTTACAGAAATTTCCTTGGAGAAAGAAAGATCATTGACAGAATATGTTATTTGCATGTGGAAGATTGTTGGTTCAGTTTTTAGCATCTAACATTTGAAAGAGCTGGTGACGCTTAGTGTGAATAATATTGAACTGTTCAACTAATGATCTGATTCAGAGCCATAATAATAGGAAGCATTATTTCTTTCTCTTCCCTACCAAATATGATCCTTTCAACTTTCCCATTTTTATTTTTATTTTTGGGGTTTTTTGAAAAATGCATTTCGAATCTTTAAGTAGTGATATAGTAATTGTACATTGAAACTTTTTATAATTCAAGCTCTTTGTTTCTTTTTCAAAACTTAGACAAACTTTATTCCTACAGTTAAAAACTACCTACAGATGCCCACTTAGTCTTAGTCTTGGCAATAGTACAGATGTAATTCGCCACTCTTTTTTCTGGGATGTTTCCTCAACTTTCTAGCGTAGCCTGCAGCCCAAGGATTCATTGATTGCCTCCCATCTAGAGATTATCTTTTTTTTTTAAATAAATTTTATTGAATTTACAATTAAAAAAACATAACAACATTACATATGCAACAGGGAGAGAAAAAGAAGAAAGAAAGAAGGGAAAGAGAGAGAAAAACAAAAAACAAAAACGCCCGGTCTTGCGACCGAAAAAGGAGAAAAAGAAGTATAAAAGAAAGAAAAAAAACAAAGAGACGGAAGAAAAAAGAAAATACGTTAAAACCAGACAGATATCCTCCATCTAGAGATTATCTAATCTGATCCTGGTTAGCCTTTCAGGCAAAGTCAGCTAAGTGCAGGTCATGCATTTCTGTATGCTTCTCAACTGATTAGGGAAGGGCATGAAAGAAAGTGCATTTAGAAATAATTTTTGATTCAAACACTAGTTTTGTCCTATGCCAAAGAGTGTCATAAGAATCACAATGCTTCCAACATTTTTCCATTACATGGCTGTTGTATGCTATATAAAATAAAGAAATTACTATAGTTGTCTAATAGATGCTTGGAATAACTGTACTTTAGTAGGATATGATTAATTTTATTTATTTTTACATTTCTCATGTTTGTTATGCATGAGGTATTATCATATGATTCTTTGTTGGTGTACAGAGGATAAAAGTTCTTAAAGTTGGCTTTAAGAAGTGACTGTGCTTTCACAGTCACTTCTTAAAACCAATTTAGTTGTATTTTTTTCTTCCATTCCTCATTTTAGACTCTTTATAACCCTCTTGAGCTGTCAGTTTTTCATTCATGTACATAAATATACAGAATTAAATGTAACAAATAACAAAAGGGCAAAATTATCCTTGTAGATCAACCTGCTGGTGCTTGGCTTTGATAAGCCTTTTCTCACTCTGTGCACCAATCATTTCTTTTTGCCAACAATAAATACATGCATGCTGGGAGTCTACAAAAATGTTGTGCAATTCATAGAATGGTGTTTTGACATATTTTAATCGCTGTAAGCATGCTGTTCCTGATGTTCTGTACCCTACTAGGAATGTGTATTGCAAGCTTTAGCCAGGATACAAATTATTCTGTGAGAACAAGTTTTGACATGATTGCAACCCTGACAGCCGATAAGTCGAACAGCAAAGTAAGAGACAGGTGGAAATAACTGCTTATGCCCCAGAGGAAATGCTTCTAGCCCATTAGATGTGTAGGCAGTAGAAAGAGAAATTCAAATCTTTGAACGTTGATTTCAGTATAAATAGAGCTTGCATTTTGAGCACAGCAACCTCTAGAATCCTTTCATAAAGCCTTTATTAACTTCGTTACAATGAATCTATATAATCTAGTTCTGGGGTCCTTGGAAGTATTTTCTTGCAGTACCTTTTAGTTGGCAGAGAAAAATCTTATATATGAGTTTCCCGGACATAGATGGTCAACCTACCATTGTGTCATAAATCCCTATTGAGATGTCACCATTCTGGTGGCAGGGAACTTGGCGCCATTTTAAAATCTTTTCCTATTTCTGGTCTTTTCTTTACTTTGATGTACCTTTTGGGGAATAGGAGGAGGGAGGTATAAGCCTGGGGCCATCTGTTTTGTCTCAGCCTCAGAGGAACCAGCAAGCAGCGCCTGAAAACAACTTCTTATCACTTTCTCAGTATGAGGTTCTCACAGCAACTTTGCACCTATGGATTGGCTTGCCTTGGACTGGAGAGAGGAGGAGGGTTTCTACAATTTTTAACCTAATGGCATTAAGTGGGAACTTCATGTTTTACTCTTCTCGCTGTCACTGTCTCCCAATAAAAGTTCTTTTGGAAATGCTCCAATTTTCAAAAGTTCTGATTTCTTGCGGAGGTAGGAGAGGCAAGACCTTACATTAGGCAGGATCTGCAAAAATGGTGAACCCATTTTCGCTCTCCTGAGGGAATCCTGCAAACCCTGTCTAACCAAGGCAGTGACCACAGAGAAGGAGAGTGCTGGAGAGAAGCCTCCACCATGGCTCAGGCAGATGCAGTCTCTGGAGTTCCAGCAGACGAACCAGCTGCCCTGGAGGACCTAGTTGTGTCTAGGGGGGGTGTCTTTTCCTTGGGGTGTAAATAGGGGTGGGGAGAAGCTAACTTCCTCTTAAGTGCTGTGTCTCCCAGGGAATCTGTTAGATATTCAACGGGGAAAAGTCAGTGATGTTAGACTTTCCCCCATTGGTTCATTTTCCAGGCGGGGAAAATGAACAGCCGTCAGTGGCTGAAATTGTGGACAGTAGCCTGTAAAAAAGAACAGCAGGCACACCGGGTGGCAGTCTTTTGTTCAGAGCTGAATAAAGAAATCCTTCTCCTTCGACCGTTGTTCTGCCTCTTCAATCTAGCTGAAATCGAACAGAATCCCTCTCTAGTTTGAACCTTTTTGCAAGACTGTTGAGCTCCGTTGTGTTTCGACTCACATTTTTCACTTTTGTTTTGATATTCGAGGATGCCTCATGTGTCTTGGCCACCTGCCTACTTCTTGCAGTCTGGTTTGGTGTGTGTGATTGTCCTGTTTGTGTGTGTTTAAAAGGCTTATTCTGCATGAAAACCAAGCCTTTGCAAACTTTGGGGGCTGCACACTTTGAGCTTCTTTGCAAAGTGGCATTGCTCTATATAGAGTTGGTTCTCCCCCACCCCACGCCACGCCCCACCCCCTCCCCGGTTTTCTCAGCACTTCCTTGGCGCTTACTGGCTTTTTTGCTAGAAATGTTAGGTCTCTTATCCAGGGATAGGATTCAATTTTTTAACAACTGGTTCTGTGGGCATGGCTTAGTTGGTAGGTGTGGCTTGGTGGTCATGTGACTGGGTGGGTGTGGCCAACTCGAAGTCCCTCACATCAGGGGCTGGTTCTCCTCACCTGGCTTCTCATGACAGTGGGGATGCTGCAACAGTTTTAAGTGTGAAAAATGGTCATAAATCACTTTTTTTCAGTGCCATTGCACAGAATTAAACTTCATCAAAAACCAGTTTTAGACCAAAACTCAGAAAGGGTATGTAAACTCACATTTGAATGTCAATCTTTCTAGCTAGCCAAGAAGCCTTGTTGAATGTCACTCATCTTGATTCCTTGTCATTAAAAAGCTTCTTTCCGCAGCTCTGCTTTGTGATTCAATTATTTCTTCAAAATGCTGATTATTGCATGCTGGCTGGAAGTATATCCAGGGGAGTATCTCCTCCCAACAGCAATGTAAAAAGCTTAAAATAACCCATCCCCTTTAAGAAAATAAAAAAACCCTCCTTGGAGACAGTAATAGACTTACTGCCAAGAATGTAATAAGGGTGGAAAAAACAAAAGGAGATTTCTTCTAACTACAAGTTCTCCGAACTGCTTAGAAAGTTAACAAGGGGTTCTATAGAACCGGTCAGAATGTGTAGAATCCCACCTCTGCCCTTATCCCCCACTTCCTTCCCAGTTTCTTAGAAACAGAAAATCATTGGTGTAATTTGGAAGGGAAACACAATGATGAGCCTGTTCAAGTGAAGGTTTCTCTGAGCCTTCTGACTTTATCCCTGGAGAAAAATAAAGCCTTTCTAGTGAAGGCTGCCCTATGTGCCATCCTGGATGAAAACCACTGGATGAAAACCCTAAAGGGGAAAACAACTCAAGAATCTTGGGAAACTCTTAAAAAGTATGATCATAGAAGCCCAGACCAGCACAATAACACTGAGAAAGAAAAACAAGAAACCCAAGAAGAAACCAGCATGGCTACACAAAGATCTCTTTGGCAAATTGAAAGAAAAAAAAGGACAAGTACAAAAAATGGAAAGAAGGACATACAACTAAGGCAGAATATCAGCAGATAGTCAGAATCTGCAAAGATGAAGTCAGGAAAGCAAAGGCTCAGAACGAACAAAGAGTTGCAACAAAAGTCAAAGATAATTTAAAAAAACGTTTCTTCCAAGATATAAATAACAAGAAAAAAATCAAGGAAACAGTTGGGCCACCAAAGAGAGAAGATGGCAAGGAAGTAACAGGCAAAGAGAGAAAGCAGAACTGCTTAACTCATTCTTTGCATCTGTCTTCATGCAAAAAGAAACTATAGCTCAACCCACCAAAAACATAACTGTAAAAGACAGACCAGAAATAAACATTAAAATAAGCAAAAAAATAGTAAGAGAACTCCTGTCTGACCTTGATGAACACAAATCACCGGGACCTGATGGATTACATCTCAGAGTTTTAAAGGAGCTGGTAGAGATCATCTCAGAACCACTGTACCATATCTTTTAAAAATCCTGGAGCACCGGGGAACTACCAGAGGACTGGAAAAGAGCTGATGTGGTTCCCATCTTCAAAAAAGGAAAAAAAAACAGACCCAGGAAACTATAGACCAATCAGCCTAACATCAATACCTGGGAAGATACTGGAAAAGATAACAAAAAACCCAGATCTGCCAACTTCTAGAAACAAGTAAAGTAATAACTAGCAGTCAGCACGGGTTTGTTAAAAACAGATCATGCGAAACCAATCTTATTTCATTCTTCAACACAGTGACTGAATTAGTAGAATAGCAAAATACTGTGGACATAATATATTTAGATTTCAGCAAGGCATTCAATAAAGTAGACCACAACCTACTTCTTAGTAAGCTAGAAAAAAGTGGAATAGATAGCACCACCACTAGATGGATTCGCAACTGGATGGCAAACCATACTCAATGAGTAGTCCTTAATGGGTCTAAGTCTACATGGAGAGAAGTAAACAGTGGGGTGCCACAAGGTTCCGTCTTAAGCCCAGTACTCTTCAATATCTTCATTAACGACTTAGATGAGGGAATAGAAGGGGAACTTACTAAATTTGCAGATGATACTAAGCTGGCAGGAATAGCTAACACCCAAGAAGATAGGCTCAAGATCCAGGTGGATCTTGACAGACTAGAACACTGGGCTGTATCTAATAAAATGAAATTCAGTATAGAGAAAAGTAAAGTCCTTCATTTAGGCAAGAAAAACCAAAAGTACACATATAGACTGGGTGAAACCAGGCTCAATAGCAGTAACTGTGAGAGGGATCTTGGAGTCTTAGTGGACAACCAGCTAAATTTGAGTGTGCAGCAGCCCCCCAAAAGCTAATGCAATCCTAAATTGTATTAAGAGAGGGATACAGTCAAGATCAAGGGAAGTACTAATACCACTCTATAAAGCCTTAGTAAGACCACACCTAAAGTACTGCATCCAGTTTGTTCACCACATTATAAAAAAGATGTTGAGACTCTAGAGAAAGGACAGAGAAGAGCAACCAGGATGATTAGGGGACTGGAGGCTAAAACCTACAACGAATGGTTGTAGGAACTGGGCTTGGCTCGTCTAGTAAAGAGAAGGACCAGGGGAGACATGAGAGTGGTCTTCCAATATTTGAGGGACTGCCACAGGGAGGAAGGGGTCAAGCTATTTTCTAAAAGTGCCTGTAGGCTAGACAAGGAATAATGGATGGAAACTGAACAAGGAGAAATTTAACCTGGAAACAAGGAGAAACTTTCTGACAGTGAGAATCAACCAATGGAACAGTGAGAATCAACCAATCAACCAATGGAACAGAAGTTGCCCTCGGAAGTTGTGGGAGTGCCATCAGTTGAGACTTTCAAGAAGAGATTGGACTGCCATTTGTCAGCAATGGTGTAGAGTCTTCTGCTTGGGGGGAGGGGTTGGACTAGATGACCTACAAGGTCCCTTCCAACTCTGATTGTCTATATCTGTATCTGGTTTAGATCAGTGGGCAGTACCATCCCCTGGGGGGCGCTGAGAGGCAAGGGGGCCGGCAGGGGGGCACTAGGAGGTGGCAGGGGGGTGCTGGAGGTGAGCGTCAGGGCACAATTCAGGGGTGAGAAAAAATCCTGCCACCACCACCGCGTTCGAGGCAAGGCCCCACAGGATCACCCATTGACTTGCATGCTCTGGTGCAAGGAGCTCAATGGGATGATCCTGGGGCCCTCGCCCCAAACGCAGCATTGGGAAAGGAGAGCAATCTAGTCCAATGACCTGCTCCAGCAGGGTTGGAAGGGAGTATGTGTATATGTGTGTGCATGGCTGTCAAAACTCCAAAAACAGGTCAAGTAGTTCTGGGAAGGGCAGTCATAAATTGGAACACTTGCTAGCAACAGGCCATAAAGTGAGGACCACTTGTATTTGGTTTGCCAGTCACCAAACCACACCCACCCAGTCACGTGATCAGCAAGCCACGCCAACAGTCACGTGACCAGCAAGCCACGCCCACCCAGCCATGTGACCAGCAAGCCACACTCACCCAGTTACATGACCAGCAAGCCACACCCTCAAATTAGACCACACCCACAGAAATTTGAATCCTGCCCCTGGGTGGGGGGCATTGAGGATGAGTTTGTAGCACCAAGGGAGAGGTGGACTGAAAAAGTTTGGGAACCACTGGTTTAGATTCAACAGGATACACAATATAAGTGTAATGTGTCATAAGTAATTTATTGTTATTAAATAAATAATGATTAGGTTATATGGGCATAATGATATGTCCTACCTTGACTGGTAGACTTCTATGAAGCTTTAGAAAATGCAGTTTACACAAGAAGTATTATTGTTTTACTTCTTTCTAAGGTGCCATTCAGGTACACTGAGATAACATTATATTTGTCTGTACAATGGTAACCACCTCATTGTATCGTATTGCTAGAGACCTCTTGTGTTTACAGGAAAGAAAGAAAGAAAGAAAGAAAGAAAGAAAGAAAGAAAGAAAGAAAGAAAGAAAGAAAGAAAGAAAGAAAGAAAGAAGGAAGGAAGGAAGGAAGGAAAGAAAGAAAGAAAGAAAGAAAGAAAGAAAGAAAGAAAGAAAGAAAGAAAAGAGAAGAAAGAAAGAAAGATAGAAAGAAAGAAAGAAAAGAGAAGAAAAGAAAGAAAGAAAGAAAGAAAGAAAGAAGGAAAGAAAGAAAGAAAGAAAGAAAGAAAGAAAGAAAAGAGAAAGAAAGAAAGAAAGAAAGAAAGAAAAGAGAAGAAAGAAAGAAAGAAAGAAAGAAAGAAAGAAGGAAAGAAAGCTTGTTTTGATAGCAGGTTACAGATGTTTTACCATTTTAGACTTATTGAATAGGCCCGTTCAGCATGATTCACAGAGATGCTGAAAATCAGGTCAGCAAGAGAAAATGTCAAGACTTTTCAAATGAAAGACTGAATGAAAGTGCTGTTCCAAAGAGGGTCACTGACCTGTCTGTAGTATCAGATTCTGAAATGTTTTAGGTGGCAGGTTTGGGAAGTGTACAATAAACTTGTATATTCCATTGATGCCAGTGGGTGATACAGCCTCAGCAGCATTTGAAGGCTAAGTAATTAGTGACCTACTTACAATAAATAGTGGATGCTATTGTTTAATTTACTAATTTTGCATGTTATGTACAAAGCTGTTTCTTTTCATTTTTGCAAAAGCAATAGCAATCCTACTGTCGCTATTCCTCACAGAATGAGAAAATATATGGTTTATATTTGTGAAAATTCTATAGATATTCAAAGTACATAGATATAATCATTCAAAATATGTAAATAAGAGGATATGAGTCGATAGAATTGGATATAATCCCTTTCTCCCTCACATGCTTTTACCATGTATTTTGATTTGTATCAACACTGCAAAAACGAGGCAGAAAATCTATTAGAAACCATTCATAGTGCTCAACCAATTCTATGCTTAGCTAATTCTCAGTCAGGCCAACTCATAAGACTGATACAGTGACCCGGTATTTTTTTATTTACAGCACTCCTGAATTATTTGAAAGACAAGAATGGTATAAATATTTAAAGCAGAATCATTGGTGCAAAATATCTCAAGTGAAAATTCTACATTTAACTAATTCTGGGATAATAATAAGATAAAGGAACATTCTCGTGCATGCAGATGATCTAGTATGTTGCTAATCTATTTCTGTTCTTTTGTCTTGGTTTGTAGATAGAGTACAAGCAAATGATTAAGTAATCTCTTCACTAAGCAGCTGTTTTGTTTAATTTAGGAGTTCTGACAGATCTGTGACCAGATTATCAGAGCACAAAAACAATAATGAAATAATAAATAGACAGGCTAAAATACAAACACGTATCTCAAATTAAAACACCTGAACATGTAAGGATGTCTTTGCTAGAGTCATAAAAGTAAAATACAGGCAGCAGGTAATCTGTTTAATAGGTGGCGTTTCTACTAATTAGAGTGCAAATACAGTCTAATCTCTTAATACAGCATATAGTTTCCTCTGACCAAGAATTTTCATGGGTAAATTGCTACGGGAAGAAATGCCCTTTTAATACTTTAAGGAGCAGTTTAGATTTTCAGAGTTATGTTTTTCTTCGGCCAAAAGTGGATCAAATCTTCAAATTAATATTCATGGTCAGAAACTCCATATAATGTAATGTTTAATGGGCAGGGATCACTGTGGCCAAATTACCTCAGAAGAAGTCTAGAAATGACCACATCTACTGAAACATCTGAAGATTGTGAATCAGATTACCATGAAGATTTAAGAATACGTACCTCTCCCCATAGTACATTTTTGCTTTCTAAGGGGGAAATGCAGTTCCCAAATCTGTAAAGTGACTCTATAATGATTCTATCTTTGTCAGGATTCAACTTCATTTAGCAGCATTTTTCCATCAGAAGGTCTATCCGCCAAGGAAACACTTGACATTCAATTAATTTTCCATTTAGGTTCAAGAAAATTAGCCACATTAATGAATGGTCAATAAGATCTAAACAGCCTTTCTGTATCAATAATGTCATTACTTGAAGAGGTCCTTCCCTGAATTCAGAGCCTCCATAAGGAACTATTTACTTCTCCCTTCCCAGTTGACAATGTCTCCTATCACGTAGTGTTGTTCCCTAGTTGGAATATCAAATAAATGGTTAGGAAGGATGAAGCAGGGAAAATGTAAATTAAGCACTGACAGTTCATTTTCGCAGCTTTTATTCGTATTCATCACTATGTATAAAACTCCTGTCAGAGCTGCTTTGTGAGTCATGGACTCCATGAATTTACATTGTGCATGACCTCTGACACTTGGGCATTTATCTGGTTAGATGAGCTGGCAGCATGATAGCTTTAGAGTCAGCATTTAGTTCTGATGTGTGATTCTGGTGATCTCTCTAAAATAGCAAGCAAGATTAAAGCATTTAAACCCTCATAAAATGACCATTTCAGTCCCCTCAGCTTCAGTCAACTATGCAGGCCTCTGGAGACAAACCCTGAGCTCCTGTAGAGACAGCATTCTTGATTGCTTAGTATAGGGGAAATTGCAACATTGAACTAGGGGAGATTTTAGTGGTCCCAGACAGCCTTTCTAAACAAATTCCAGTGGCCATTGAACTTGTTGGGAGATATTTGATAAGACTATTTAGCTTTCTACATATTTAGTTTTCTACATATTGGCAATATATATATATATGAAAATAAAATACAGGCTGAATAGTCAAGACCTTGTTGATAATCCAAACTCTGTCAAGGAACTTGGAGTACTCATCTCAAATGACCTAAGTGCTAGAGCCCATTGTAACTACATAGCCAAAAAGGTGTTAAGAGTTGCTAACCTAATCTTACGTAGCTTTTTCTCTGGTAATATTACACTAATAACTAGAGCATACAAAACATTTGCTAGACCAATACTCAAATACAGCTCATCGGTCTGGAACCCACATTACGTATCTGATATTAACACGGTTGAGAAAGTCCAGAAATATTTCACAAGAAGAGTTCTCCACTCCTTGACTCGTTGCACAATACCTTATGCCACCAGACTCCAAATTCTAGACCTAGAAAACCTAGAACTATGCCACTTTCAGTCCGATCTAAGTATAGTATATAAAATCATACATTGCAATGTCCTACCAGTCAATGAGTACTTCAGCTTCAACCATAACAACACTAGAGTAAACAATAGATACAAACTCAAGGTTAATCACACCAAACTTGTTTGCAGGAAATACGACTTCAGCAACAGAGTGGTCAATGCCTGGAATACTCTACATGACTCTGTGGGTTTTTTCCCCAAACCCTAAAAACTTTAACCTTAGACTGTCTACTATTGACCTCACCCCTTTCCTAAGAGGTCTGTAGGGGGCGGGCATAAGCGCACCAACGTGCCTACCGTCCCTGTCCTATTGTTTCTTTTATATATTTTTTTATTTTTCTTATATGTATCCATGTAGTCACAACTATGTTTTTACTTATACCTATTATCTTGTAAGCAATTGACAAATAAAAAAGTGACCATTTCAATCTCTTCAGCTTCAGTCAACTATGCAGGCCTCTGGAGACAAACCCTGAGCTCCTGTAGAGGCAGCATTCTTGATTGCTTAGTATAGGGGGGAATTGCAACATTTAACTAGGGGAGATTTTAGTGGTCCCAGACAGTCTTTCTAAACAAATTCCAGTGGCCATTGAACTTGTTGGGAGATATTTGATAAGACTCTTTAGCTTTTTGCTGGCCATTCTAAAGATAATCCAGCTTTTCTGCAGGCCATAAAATTATACTTGTAAACATAATTCAAGATGTTTTTTTTCCTCTTAGTGTCCCTGGGCAGGTAAGTGAGATAGTAGATAAGGATTGTGCAAACACAGCACAGTGTTCTGAAGAGCATGTGCGAGAGTGAGGCAGAAGGCAAAGATTCTCATGAAAAGAAGGCAACTATCAATTTCCATCTGAAATGTAAAGCTGCAGTATTTCTTTCTTGGAATTATCTGATACTGAAAGGTAGCTTAGAAAGAATTGCAAGTGTATATTGTATGAATGAAGGTAAATATATAGGTTATTTTCATGGCCAAAGGGGAGAATCTGGAATTTCTCTGAGGTTGTTTCCTTACAACCTTACAGGCTTTTAAGAAGGCAATTAAGTCCTGGCTCTTCCCCTGAATCTTGGGGTCATGAGGAGTTTAGCCCCCAGATGATGAATATTTAAGTTCTAGATCGGCTTCTTATTATTCTGTAATGTTTTAATGAAATGTTATTTTTGTATTGATTCGCTATGGTTTTCTTTTTTTAAATTTTGTACACCAGTTAGAGTACTCTAACACCAGTTGGAGTTAGAGTACCATGGTTGGGGTTGAACAGTCATATATATGCTTTAATAAATAACAATAAAAGAATATGTAATAGAGGAATAAAAATCAGATATATCAGCAATGATTTCATCTTAGAATTTAGCTTAAGCTTATTTTGTCTCATCCAGATCCTTTGTTCTGCTGTGCTCTTTCTCTCTTTGCCTGCAGTTCCTCAGTCCGTAGTTCATCCTGCAAAATCTGAGTCTGAGATCACCAGGACAATGTATGAAATCAACACTACACTCCAATTCATTGGAGTTTACATGCCAGAAGGAATCTGAGAGAATATAGCCAATGTTGCAATTGTTTTCATATTGGACCACAAATACCAACATTTTAGGCTTATTGCAGAAAGAGAGAGAGAGAGATGGAAGGAAGGAGGGAGGCAGGGAGGGTGTAGGGGAGAGGGAGTGGGAGAGGGAGAGAGAGGGAGGAGAGAGGAGAAGAGAGAGGAGGGAGAGAGAGGGAGAGGGAGGGAGGGAGGGAGAGAGAGAGAGAGAAGGAAGGAGGGAGGGAGGCAGGGAGGGTGGGGGGGAGAGAGAGTGAGGGAGTGGGAGAGGGAGAGAGAGGGAGGAGAGAGGGGAAGAGAGAGGAGGGAGAGGGAGGGAGAGGGAGGGAGGGAGAGAGAGCGCGCCTTATTGGAGTGTACAAAATAAAAGGGGTATATAAACAGAATCTGAATCTGACTGTTCACTCTGTGACTATACCAGGTAGTCATCCATCACATCTGAATCAGTTAATGAACAGAAATAGTAGTCATCTCCTCTTTATCCAAATCAATTTTCAATACCACTGAAAGTAAATAGGTATGCATACTTGTGTGGGCAATTCCTGAGAATAAGAGGAATTCTTGAGCTTTTCTAATATTTGGAGTAAGGATGTTGAACTCATCCCAAATCAACAGGCATGAGAGGTTTCAATACCAGCCTTGAATTTACTTGAAAGAACCTTGAAAGGCCAGGACACAAATAGAGCCCCTAGCTTGTCTCCATAGCCCTATTTCATATACATGCATTCAAATCTCCAGAGCAAGGTTCTTGGTCAACTATGGAACTTTAATAACAAATGCCATCACCACTTGGCCCTGACATTAAGATGATTGAAGTAGACGTCTGAGAGGGTAACCATGTTCCTATTTAACCAGGTCTCAGTAATATGCACAAAGTTCTGCATGATTTTCTCTTATTAAACGATGTGTGAATGTGGCTTTATTTTTAGACATATTTGTGTTCACAATCAGCACCTGAAGACAGAAATCTCAAAGACCACCAGAACAGGGAGCCAGATCAGAAGTGGAGATGATCACCAAAATTATGATCACTCTTTCTCGGAAGTGGTTTTGTCTGTTTCTTATGGAGGTTTTTGGGGGGGTGATTTTTTTTGTTTTGTTTTTGTATTTTGTGTGTGTGTGTGTGAGAGAGAGAGAGAGAGACAGACAGACAGACAGACAGACAGACAGACATCATTTTGCATATAATGCCTTAAACCTAAGTGGGCAAACTATTCAGGGAGAGGTTTAATGCCTGCCACAAAATTTGTTTGAAAATTATTTCAAATAAGCACAGCAAAGTATTATTTTTTATTCAGACAGAATAAACATCCAGATTTTTTAAAAAATTCAGGTCTTCTTCAGATGGAGGACCTTCAAGTAGGAGACATAGCCACTTGATCACTTCAGCTATTTAGTCTGGCTACATGTCAGTACTATAAAAATGCAATTTTACCCTCAAACTGTATCAAAATGTTCATTAGACTAGATTTATTCTTAACATTTGTACAACGTTCAAAGGCTTTCCTAGATATTTCCTGGGATTACAATAAGCTTACGAGGAACCATCCTTATCAATGGCTTGCTTAAGACAACCTAGTGAGCTGAAGACATATCATGATCCATGGCTTATGGTTTAGGTGCTATGCTATATAACTCTCTCCAATAAAATAACCTGGGATAAAAGTTTCTTAGGACCTGTTCCACTAACTTTTAATGATATCGTTGCTTATTGCCTTTCTCAGATATCATCTTCTCAAGTAAAAAACTGTAATTTAATTTGATTTTTATTTACTATTAGTTAATTTGTCTAAAATGTTGCAAATGTTGAGTTAACTTCTTTGCTTAAAGCTTTTCGTGGCCTATTTAGAAGCTACTTTCTGATAAATCTTCTACCACTTCTACAAGTGGAAATACTCAGATCGTGCTTGACCTGAAAGAGCAGGTATTTGATTTAGGGGCCCTTCTGGATACATATTCTTCCTTGAATAGGAGGTGGAAATTATGGTCAACTTAGGCTGGTGTTCCAGCTGAAGCCCTACTGGCCTTATTACCTTACAGTTGGACTTTGTGTGGAAAAGACTCAGAAACTACAGCAGGTACCAGATGTAACATCCAGACATTTACTTTGTGATTGTTGTACTAGTTGACAGTTACATCTGGTCTCAATTCCAAATGCTGGTAAATATATAGCCAGGTATGGCATGACGTCAGGTTACATTAGGATGTAGTTTTGCTTGTCTTATTCAGGGATCTAGAGAGGCTTTGGTTATGATTCTATTTCTGCAGGAATGTCAGAGGGCTATAAACTATAGACACTATCTCCAGAGTTTCACTTAGGCCCTTCAGCAAAATCACTTTTTAGAAGGGCATTTGTAATCTAATGCGGTGGCCCCCAACCTTTTTTGTGCCACGGCCCGGTACCGGCATCACAAAATGATCCGCGGCCCGGTACCAGCATCAGCACGCATGACAAGGCAAGGCGAGCCGAGCAACCGGCCAGCCAGCCGTCCCCCACTTCTCCCCGCCATCTTCAACTCCTCCTTTGTACCTTTGTCGATGGGCTTCGCTTCAGGACAGCTTCGGGACGGTTGCTCGGCTTGCCTTGCCTTGGGTGCTGAAAGAATCCTTGTGCCTTAGTTTCGTTCAAAGCCCCCCCCCTTCAATGAAACTAAGGCACGAGGATTCCTTTAGGACCTAAATGCCACTTTCCAACCGGAAAAGCTCACCCGGAAGTACTTTCTCATCAAACAAGATGGCGGCACACAGCAAACCGGTGGCCTGGTAGGAAATGTTCCACGGACCGGTACCGGTCTGCGGCCTGGTGGTTGGGGACCCGTGATCTAATGGATGACCTTGGATGACAATCTTTAATTTTATTTTTAGTATGGCAGACATTGTGGCTTAAGCAGTGAGAATTTTACTACAGTGAGGAACATACCCCTGACAATGCTGTGTCCTGTGATGTTGTTATGGTAGAATAACATCTGCCAGTGGAATGAATTCTTGTTTCTCTAGTCTGGTCTGTGGAATTTTGAGACTCTTCCTCCTCATGGGTGAATGAGGTGGAGAGTAAAATGAGTAGACATCCCATTTTTCAAACAGAAGTCATCTCACAATTTTAGCTGTATTACTCATGTTGTTTTGTTGAATCCTTTGACCATCCTCAATCCTTGAAATGTATTGAAATATCAATTTCCCCATTAACACTGCTTTCTCCAAGCCTCATTCATCTAAATTTAAAGCTACCTGTTGAAGTAATTCCCCCTTAGGAGAATGAGCACATACAGGGAGATGTATTTGAGAGTAGTGTTTCAATAATACACACACAGCACACAGATACACTGTATAGTAAATGTAGGTTTTTACTTCCAGAAAGTTTAAACAAAGCAGTCCAAAGTCATTCACAGGTAAAATCAGTCAGTTTTCAATCCAGGGATAATCCAGTCACAAAGTCCAGTGTCAAAAACAGTTCAGTATCAGACTTACATCAAATCCAGTAACAGCAGTCAATTAGGAGGAACGGAAATACTCTCCAACAGAAGGAAAACAGAGACTCACTGAGATACAGTCCAGGGAGACTTCTTCTAAGACAAAGACTAAGACAACCCAGGTTTCTGGCTCCATCTTATGGCCGTTTGAGCAACCACACCTAATTACAGTTTTGCATTTTCTTAAAGAGACAGTATTAAAATGTCTATCCTGGTTTATATATTGTCCAACCCAAATAGCTATTGGGTGACTTGCATTCCTAACATTACCACAATATTTGATCAATTTGTGATGGATTTGTGCTTTATCAATCCCTGAAGATGGTCTACACTAAACTGCTTCCTCTAACTAACAAATGCAGCCTGAATCAGCTCTTGTGCACCATTAGTTTCGAGCAGGAAATGATCTCATTTCATGAACCATACAATGAAACTATATCATATTGGCAACTATATCACTACAGGTAATAAAAAAGGCATGAAAAAGGCATGAAAAAGGCATGAAAAATGCTAAGGCGGAAGGGAGAAATATCCGAAGATAAGAGAATTATTTACACCATTACCAACAATATTGGACTTCTTTATTCTGTCCCTACCTCTGTAATTAGGATTCAGCAGTGAAGTAAACAGTTTTGTCCAAGGACTAGCTAAAGTTAAAATGGAGGCTTCTGCCACATAATTGATGCCCAACTGAATTTTTACATACCGGAGTCATACATGCATGCAAAGAAAGGCACAATGTTTTGGTCATCTGTCTGCAGCCACCAGCTTGACTTTTTTAAAATCCCTGTGGATCCCCTGATGTTGTCTGCTTTTTAAAAAAACTACATATTGGAACACCCTTTAATATCCATATGTGAAAGCCATGTTCACTTTTTTCTATATTATCAGGGGTGGGATTCTATCAGTTCACACCTATTCGCTAGAACCGGTTGTTAACATTCTAAGCAGTTCGGAGAACCGGTTGTTAGAAGAAATTACTGGCCTAATCCTGTAAGGAAGGCAGGAAGGAAACATTCTGGTGTTGCTTACAGAAGCTGCCGCTCCGTTAACCCTGATTACATTCTTGGCAGGACTAGACTTCCTGTCTCTGGAACTTCTCTGGAGTTTTTTTCCCCCTCCTTTGCTAGTACTTTGTTTGTGTAGACCATTCAAAGTTACAATGGCACTGAAAAAAGTGACTTATGACCATTTTTCACACTTATGACTGTTGCAGCATCCCCACAGTCATGAGAGGCCAGGCGAGGAGATGCGTGCCTTGATGTGAGTGATATTGAGTTGGCCACGCCCAGCCAGTCACATGACCACCAAGACATGTCCACCCAATCACATGACCACCAAGCCATGCCCACCATGTAAGCCATGCCCACAGAACCGGTTGTTAAAAATTTGAATCCTGCCCCTGTATATTATGTCTTATATTCTCAAGCAGCAGAAATGCTTAACACTACTGTACAAAGTCTATGAACAGGTAATGCTATTACTCATTTACTTTCAGGTCATTTCTGAAGGACAAAAAGCACTCTAATAAGAAATACATGAAATAGGATGATTATCTTATTAAACAGATAACATTTATTATATGACCATGTTTCCTTTTTATTAAAGAGCAAATGTTTCAAATAATATTATTTAAGATGAAAGCTAATCACATCCAGTGGTTTTAGCAGTGCACAGCAACTTGCCAAAAAGAACCAGACCCCATTTTAAAATGATAATTGCAGTTTAAAAAAAACCTGGAGAGCGACAGAAGCTTCTGATCATGTAATGAACAATTACTGATAAGTCAGATGATATTTAAAACTAACTACTAGCATTTGAAAGAGGTCACTGAAGGAAATTTTGCTAAGTTCTTCTATTTTCTTATTCTAGCTGTCATTTTAATGAATATCGGACTAGATAAAGATTCAAATTGAGTTTTAACAATGGAATTTCTTATATGCTTTTAATTTTTGCTGATTATGACTCTCCATCCCTGTATACTTATAACTTGAAATTTATCTATTTATTAGATTTATTTCTTGCCTTTCATTCAGGGCTCTGAGAAAAAAACTGACTGGTTTAAAATCACCCACAGACCTTCTTTACTATTCCTTAAACACTCACTGTGGGTGCAGGATCATTAAATTGGTCGGGTTTATGTGTTGCTTAGGATTTAAAAAATACTTTCTTAAAAAACACCTTATTTCATTACTGAGAAAATGAAGATAATAACTCTAAATGTACTTGCTTAGCTGAACATTCCAAATGTTCAATAAGTTATAATTCACTGTAATTACTATCTACAAGTAATAAAAACTATGAAATTTAAATTGACCAAAAAGGCAAAAATAATAACTAGGACTATAAAAGAGACATAGAAAGGAAAGAAATAAAAACCATTACAGATAAAACCATATATCATCAGTGGTATTGCCTATGATTAAATTCACTACAACAGTTTTCAAATGTGCTTAGAATCAGGATTTTCATCACTTTTCTAGATGTCTTTCTATCTGGTTCATGCCAGTTTAATTAATTCCATAGACAGAGATTATGTTAGTCAGCTATGGATAATTAGCGAGGATAATCGATCCTAAAGTTTTGTTTGTGAGTCGTGATTATTGTAAAGCAGTCCAACACATGACTGCTCCCTATTTTACTACCTTTAAAAAGGCAGTTGTAGACTGAATGTGGTTGTCATAAAGCAAATGGTGTGGTCATTAAGTGAATTTCATAATCAATTACTGAATTTATTGTTTGCAAGTTTTTTGCCAGAAATTGGAAGTAAATGCTGATTTCCAGCAAAAAAAACCCATACATTGTGATCATATGACCATGGGATGCTGCAAATGTCCAACAATGCAGGACAATTGCTGAAGACCCAAAATGTGGTCATGTGATCATGGAGATGGTGAATGAAAGGACATTGAATCTGGATTGTAAATCCCTTTTCCTGGGTCTATTACATTTGTGGCAGGTCACTAAGCAACTGCTCATAAGTTGAGGGCTAGCTGTATATAAATCTTATGCTTATTTCGTTTATTTTATATTTGTATGCATCATTCCTGTTTCTTCTCAGAGCCAAAAACAACCTCCCAACTGTGCCTTAAGGAAGGCAGTTGAATATGAAGGATTTGTTTTGTTTTGAATCATAATGACAAATCTTAGGAATACTTTCCAGGAACTAAATTAGTGCAATATGATGCAACTGATCTTCAATTAAATTGAATTTCTATACAACCTGCCTGTTGCTTGTCTCTGAAAACTAGTTTTTTTAAAACTGCTGGACTTAACTTGCAGTCAAAACAACAACGCTCTCAGTCGCTCTGAGAGCAAGATGAGCAAAAACTATATAATATAAATATATATATATATATATATATATATATATATATATATATATATATATATATATACAACTATAATAAAAATATATATATAATAATATATAATATATATATATATATATATATATATATTGGAAGTATCTAGGCAATGTTTCGATGAAGTCTCATTCATCATCTTCAGGCTTGTGTCTTCAGCTCTGTGCTTCTCTGATGATAGCAGATGAGATTCTGCTGAAACGTTGCTACAACTTTAAAAGCACAACTACAATGATGTGGGAAAATACCCGAACAAAGCTGAATGCCATACATGTAAGTACCCGCGAAAACTTAAGAATATATAAATATAAATATAAATATAAATATATATATATATATGTTCTGTCTCACCTGTATCCACAGGTGAGAGTCCAAAGTTCCAAAGTACAAATGCTCAAACAGACAGTCTCAGACACGGCAGAGTTAATTGCTTTTGTTTACACAGTCCTTGGCAGTCTTCCTGGAATCTGTCTGCCAAGTCCGAACTAACCATAAATCAAGACGCTGCAGCTGAGTGTATGAGACGTAATACCAACCAAAATGACACCTTGCTTTGAACAGGGATTCAGAGCTAACACGCTTCCTTATATTCCCTAAGGGGCATGTCAGTCTCTTTTCTGTGTCCGTTGGATGGCCCGTTTCTGCTTACGTCTTTGCCGTGCATCTATCCAACATTGCTCGGTTTGTCCTTCAACTAATGACTCCGGCACGCTCTCCTGATTGTCTGTTAACAACACCTGAGGTTCAATCAGGGAGGGAGATTCAGGGGAGGAAGATGACTCTGAAACTTCTAGTAAATCAGGCTCATATCTCAGAGTCAAGTCCTTTTCTTCCTCCTGACTCCCTTCAATGTCGCTCAATAATGCAGGCTCGAATCTCGAATTTCCTTGATAGAGATAGGGCAGATCTGCTATCAAAGCAACAAGGAGAAAAGCATATCTTAAGTCCAAAACAAATAGAAAGCATCTTAAAGTTGCTCAGGCAAATACATCCCTAATCCATATAAAAATAAGATGAAGAGGAGACATAGCACAATCAGACTTACAAGGTTCTGTTACTACAGCTATTCTCAATAAAAATAATTTTAGCTGTAGTTGAGTTGATTCTTGGTCTGTTGTACCAAGGAGCTGACAAAATAGTATCAGCTTGCTATAGTATCAGGTTGGGAAAGTTGGCCAGTTCTTTTAACATTTTCTAAAACTAAGTTTTATAATTGAAAATCTTGGTCCATTTGAAATATTTGGTTCCTCACTTTAGTCATCAAGCAGTTTGCAGTACAGAATTGTAGTGATTTTTTTTTAATATTATTACAAGTCCTACATTGCTTATAGATAACAGTCTAGCTCCCTAACCTTATTTGGGGAACATGGAAAGAGAAGCAACATGAACTAAGTACATGGGACAACATGTACTAAAAAAGATAACATGTTCTTGAAATAGTATTTAAAATTAAAATGGATTCAACCTGAGAAGGGGAATATAACAAGCAAATATAACATATAAAAAGCAAATGCTATTATTGCTACTAATAAACATACTATCATAAAGAAAACATATGAGCGTTTGTGGTGTACTAAACTAATAGTTTATACTGAAATCCTTAACCATTTATTCCTATGTGAAGTTTTCTGAGTATAATTAAACTTCTAAATACTTTACAGTGAATTCCAGTTACAACTGAGCAAGCAAATTAATATTTGTTTCATTTTTTTTACTGCTTTAATATTAAAAAAGGAAAAAGCGAAAGAAAAGAAGGCCAGAATAAAACCAACAAAATTATGTTACGTGCAAAATATCATTCACCCTTATTTTTAAATTCAAAATCAATCCTTGACTACACAATATAATGCTGATAAATCTGTTAAAATTGGTTGTATGGAAAAAGATGGATAAAAGGATACATGTTAGAGATTGCTAAAATCACACATAGAAGGAACATTAAGGGGGCATTTAATCCCTTCTAATAATATTAGAATTCAGAATCATTCTTTATGTTGGGTAGATTCACCACCAATAAAAATAAATATCATATTTACTTTAAAAAGAAAAAAGAATAGTGCTTCTACCAAGTGAAATAAATGACCATAGATGGAAATAATTTTAAAAGGAAACAAATTCATGGAAGTTTTGGCTAGCAGTTACTACTTGCCTTGACAGCTGTTTGCATAGACAGCGTCCTTTAAATGCAACAGGTAAAACTGCTATTATCTCCCTAACCTGCTGACGAGTCTGCCTGACTGCTGTGCAATACAGTTTGCTGAACCAGGGAAGCCACTGGCTGATCTAACAGAGCTCTTTTATCTTCAGCACCAAAATAATAGATGATTTCAAAATTATGCTTGAAACAAGCCACCTTGTTGAAATTTTGTAAGTTGATTTCAGATAGTATTTATTTTTATTTTATTTTATTTATTTGATTTGTCAATTGCTTAAGTATAAAGAATACAGGAAATAGGTACGAATAGGACGAATAGGGGACAATAGGACAGGGATGGTAGGCACGAATGTGCCTTATGCATGCCCCTTACAGACCTCTTAGGAATGGGGTGAGGTCAATAGTGGATAGTTTAAAGTTAAAAGAGTGGGGGTTAGAGGATGTAAGACCACTCTGTTACTGAAGTCATACTTTCTGCAATCAAGTTTGGAGTGGTTAACATTGAGTTTGTATCTGTTGTGTGCTCTTGTATTGTTGCAAGATTGACTGGTAGGACATTGTAGCAGATAATTTTGTGTACTACACTTAAGTCCAACCATTGGCAGTGTAGTTCAAGGTTGTCCAAGCCCAAAATTTCAAGCCTGGTGATATAGGGTATTCTATTGCATGCAGAGGAGTGTAGTACTCTTCTTGTGAAATACTTCTGGACGTGCTCAGTTATATTAATATCTGATATACATTGCAGATTCCAGACAGATGAGCTGTATTCGAGTATTGGTCTAGCAAAGGTTTTCTATGCCTTAATTAGTAATTCTATATTTTTGGAGGAGAAGCTTCATAAGATTAGATTTACAACATTGCTTTTTTGGCAATGCTGTTACATTGAGCTCTGATGCTTAGGTCGTTAGATATGAGTACTCCGAGGTCCTTGACAGAGTGAGGGTCGTCAACAAGGTCATATCCACCTAGCTTGTATATGGTGTACTGATTATTTTTTTTACCAATGTGTAGGACAGAGCATTTGTTGATCGAGATTTGGAGTTGTCAATTGTTTGACCACTCAGACACATAATCAAGGTCACTTTGAAGGACAGTAGCGTCGGTGGTGTTGAATAGTTTTACGTCATCCGCAAAGAGGACACAGTTGGTTATAAGGTGATAGAAAGGTCATTTATATAGAGTATAAAGAGTGTGGGTCCTAAAACGCTGCCTTGGGGGACACCGCTGTTAACTGGAGCAGGGTTTGATATAGTGCTCCCTATTTTTACTATTTGTTGCCTGTTTTGACAGAACGCAGTAATCCAGTTGTGAAGGGATCTGGAAATACTGTAAGAGTTTAGTTTTAACAGTAGTTTGTCATGTACCACTGAATCAAACGTTTTGCAGTAGTCTATGTAAATTGTGTCTATTGCTTTACCCTGGTATGCAGTATGCAGGTATGAGTATGTAACACCTTAGATTGTCAACATATTGTTGAAGTGAAGCAGTTACCTCTGTAGGATAGAAATACAGCAGTAATCAATGAAAATTAAATAAGAAAAAAAGTAAGCATGGATGCAGTATAGAAAAACCAGAAAAATATTAGCAGCATTGTAATAAAGATAATTTCTTTGCAAGGGCTATAGCATTTTTTAACCACTTTTTGTTGATTTTCATCCTGTTCAGCACTTGCATGCCCACCCTTGCTACACTGCAGAAGGCAAACTAGCTTACACCAGCTGACTAGCGACTCTTAGGTTGCTGCCTCTTTGGTGTTCCTATGCCTGTCCCACCTTGCCTTACAACTGACCAGATCCAGCGTTGGCTTCTGCTCTCTGCACACCTGAATGCAGCTAGTGGTACCCACGTATCTACTTGCAATATTGCATGGTTTTGAACTTCTGGGTGAACAAGAGCCATGGAGCAAGCAGTGGGAACTCACTCTGTCTCAAGGAGTCAGATTTGAACCTCTGGAGTGAAGACCATGTCTGGCCATCAGTTCTGTTGTGACTATGCTGCGGCACCACTATATCCCCTTCATCAGGAAATAAACAAAGCAGAGAGGTTGAGGACAAAGCAGAGGTGGTATTCAGCAGGTTCTGACCAGTTCTGAAGAACTGGTAGAGGGAATTTTGAGTAGTTTGGAGAACCAGCAAATCCCACCTCTGACTGGAGATTTTACAGTCTCCTTCCCCTGCCACGCCCACCATGCCCACAGAACCGGTAGTAAAATAATTTGAGTCCCATCACTGAGACAAAGGTAGATGGTTCTGAAGTGGTTAGGCTGTCTTTCATATAGTCCAAGGTTTAACGTGAGCTGAAATTGAAGCAATAATAGAGGCCTGGTTTCTCATTTGCTTGAATTTTGTTGTTATATCAGAGCAACATATTCATTTGTTTTCTTTTTGTTTTGTCAGTTTGGCATCCAGTGGGAAAGACTCATCTATACTGATATACCCAGCTGCTTTGCCCTCTCAAATATTTTACATTTTTTTTCCACTGGAAGGTTATACAGTTTGTCAACCAAGATCCAGACTGGAATTGCCAGCCAATCAAATTATAGAATACTTAAAAGGTCAAAGACGTACAGCACACTAACATAATTCACAGGCTATATGAGCATTAAAATCCTAATACCTCATTCTCGAAACAAAGATTGTAATGAGAATGAGAAATGGCAAAACACGACTTTATTCCCATGATGATTCTTGCTAGAATGTTAAAGGTGGGGAGCTATAAACTTAACCCATTCTTGTTCCTAGGACAGTATCTTTATATCTTTATATATAAATATCTATCGAAGTAGCATGAGGAACGTAAAATTAACTACAACGCTAGATAGGATTGTCACTTTCTAATTTGAACCAGCCAGGTAATAAATATTTATTCATATAAATTACATTTACTTTATTATATCTTTGTTCCAATCTTGTTTACCAGGAAGTGTCAAAGGCACCATATTTACATGCATAATTTAAGTTGTTTATTATATTGATGTGAAATGTTTTTCATTTTTCCATGAATTTCATCCCAGGTGTTGTTGGTATTTGATTCTCCCAACTCCAGCACTCTAATGCTACTCAAAAGTGCAGAGTTCTTTATGGAACAACATTTCTTTATCAGAATCCTGCTTTTTATAAGATTCTAATGACTAGATCTTTCTCATTACTAATTTGTGCTGTGCGTGTGTGTGTGTGTGTGTGTGTGTGTGTGTGAAAAAATCTTGTTTAATTTACATCTTGCCACCATGAATAAATAATTGTGTTATGTGGCTGAAAGAAAGAAAAGAAAGGGTGTGTGTGGAATCCACCCAGTTTTTAACCATTTATATTTCAGTTCCTATTTTGGGTGAAATCTCATGAAGGAGACCAAATAAGGACTGATATAACCTGGAGACATGTGGTTAACTTCTTTTAAAATGAAATATAAAACGTTAGCTCCTTTCTCTGAAATTAGGAAGGGGCAAAACAATCTCTGCATATTCCCTCATTGAGAATCTCTCATATTTCAGTCTGCATATAAAAGACAATCCAGAGACATCTTTGAAAGTTCTCTTTCAATGCATCGCGACTTCCCTGAGTGTGTCTGGGGACTTCTGTTATTAATTGAAGTTAATTTTCTAGGATATCAGTTTGCCATGCACGTGGGAAAGATTGATAGCCTCTTCAATTCTCAAGAGGGTTGAAAATGACACGGTTCCATCACCAGGTGCCTTCACTTTTATCATCACAAATCAAATTATAAACATCAGGGCAACCTTGCTGAAATCTGATTTGGGAAATTTCCATAAGATTAATTAGGCGGCCAAAGCAAAGATGATAAAATGTAATGGGAGGAGGAGGAGGAGGAGGAGGAGGAGGAGGAGGAGGAGGAGGAGGAGGAGGAGGAGGGAGGAGGAGGAGGAGGAGGAGGAGGAGGAGGATATTGTGAAGGGGGAAGGGAAGCCCCCCAAAAACCATTCATTTCTCACAGAATGGGAAAGTCAATTCAACAATGGGTAATTAGTGTGGGCCATGGATTCTCAAAGGCACTGAGAACACTGGACTTTTTCTCTCACTCTGATGTTTAGTGCTGTATTGCAGACCCTTCATTTAATTAGGGCACTTTGATACCCAGAGGAGCTCCAAGCTCCAGGGCATGCTAAACAGAGACTGACACCAGCAAAGATTCTGTCTCCTTCCACTCTAATTAGAGATACAATGAGTGGCAAAGGCAATGTTTTACTCCAAGATTTTTTCGGCAGATACCTCTGGCAGGAAACAATCATTTATTCTGTGTCTATATTGGAATTCCGATTAAATTGTTAAGCCCGTAAAAGGTGAGCTGAGGGTACATATCTATTAAAAATGCTTATCATGGTTCAGAACTGATGAAACAATTCCTGGTTGTTCCTTTTAAAGATAAATAAAAAAAGTAATCTCCTCTTTGGAATATTTATTACATCATTCACTTATTTAGATGGCAAATGACTGAAAGAAGAACAATGGACTCAGAAATTATTCTGATGCATTCCCCTTTCCTCACCTTGAATATAATTTTTTTAACATGGTTGATTGATTTAATTTGTTTGTTCTGTGTCTATCTATCTATCTATCTATCTATCTATCTATCTATCTATCTATCTATCTATCTATCTATCTATCTATCTATCTATCTATCTATCACTCTCTCCATTTATCTCTGTCTGTCTATCTATCTATCTATCTATCTATCTATCTATCTATCTATCTATCTATCTATCTATCTATCTATCTATCTATCTATCTCTAACTAACTATATAATAGCAGAAATCAGTACATAGTTCCAAAAACTTTATCTGTATGATGTTTGCATTTTAAATGCCAAATTTCTCACAGGTTTAGGACTTTTGGCTAGGACCCAAAAGAAATTCCCAGGGACAAGAAGGCTGGATTTTAGCTCAGGATAATTTTTCTTTATAAAAAGGAAGTTCTCCTCTCCAAATGACCCCACTCCTCTCTGTGACAGTCCTTCAAATATTGGAACACTGCTATCATATCACCCCTGGTCCTTCTGTTCACTAGACTAGGAATGCCCAGTTCCTGCAACCTTTCTTCATATGTTTTAGACTTCAGTCTCCTAATCATCTTTGTTGCTCTTCTCTGCACTCTTTCTAGAGTCTCAACTTCTTTTTTGTAGTGTGGTGACTAAAACTGGATGCAGTATTCTAGGTGCGATCTTACTAAGGCTTTATAGAAAGGTATTAGTGCCTCATGTGATCTTGATTGAATCCCTCTGTTAATGCAATTTAGGATTGCATTGAGATTTTTGGCTACCACCGCACACTATCTCATATTTAATTGATTGTCCACTAAGACTCCAAGATCCCTCTCATTTTTACCACTATTAAGCCAGGTTTCTCCCAATTTATATGTGAACTTTTGTTTTTCTTGCCTAAGTATAGGACTTTATTTTTCTCTACATTGAATTTCATTTTGTTAGATAGGACCCAGTGTTCATGTCTGTCAAGATCCACCTGGATCTTTAGCCTATTTCTGCCAGCTTAGTATCATCCACAAATTTGATGAGTTCCCCTTCTATTCCTTCAACCAAGTCACTTATGAAGATATTGAAGTGTACTGGGCCTAAAATGGAACCTTGTGGTACCCCACTGCTTACTTCCCTCCATGTAGATGTAGTACCATTAAGGACTACTCATTGAGTACAGTTTGACAAGCAGTTACAAATCCATCTGGTGCTGATGCTGTCTATATTTTTCTAGCTTACCAAGAAGTAGCTTGTGGTCTACTTTGTCATATGCATTGCTGAAGTCTAAGTATAATATGTCCACAGCATTTCGCAGATGTACTAATTTAGTTGCTTTGTCAAAGAATAAAATGAAATTGGTTTGACATGCTGACTTCTTGTTAGTACTTTATTTATATCTAGATGTTCACAAATCTGTTTTTTGTTTATCTTCTCCAATAACTTTATTTTATTTTATTTATTTGATTTGTCAATCGCTTACAAGATAATAGGTATAAGTATAAACATGAGTAAGAATACAGGAAATAGGTATGAATAAATGGGGACAATGGGACAGGGACGGTAGGCACGATGGTGCACTTATGCACACCCCTTACAGACCTCTTAGGAATGGGCTGAAATCAATAGTGGATAGTCTGAGGTTAAAGGAGTGGGGGTTAGAGGATGTAACAACAAAGTCAGGTAATGCATTCCAGGCATTGACCACCCTGTTGCCGAAGTCATACTTTCTGCAATCGAGTTTGAAGCTGTTTACATTAAGTTTGTATCTGTTGTGTGCTCTTGTATTGTTATGGTTGAAGCTGAAGTAGTCATTGACTGGTAGGACATTGTAGCAGATAATTTTGTGTGCTATGCTTAAGTCTAACCATAGGTGGCATAATTCAAGGTTGTCCAAGCCCCAAATCTCATGCCTGGTAATACAGGGTATTCTGTGCGAGCAGAGGAGTGTAGTACTCTTCCAGTGAAACACTTCTGAACTTGCTCAATTATATTAATGTCTGATATACAGTGCGGATTCCAGACAGATGAGCTGTATTCGAGTATTGGTCTGGGCAAAGGTTTTCTATGCCCTAATTAGCAATTCTATATTTCTGGAGGAGAAGCTTCGTAAGATTAGATTTACAACTTTTAATGCCTTTTTAGCAATGCTGTTTCAGTGAGCTTGGAGCTTAGGTCATTTCATATAAGAACTCCAAGGTCCTTGGCAGAGTGAGGATCATCAACGAGGTCATATCCACCTAGTTTGTATTTGGTGTACTTAATTTTTTTTTAACATGTGTAGGACAGAGCATTTGTTGGTCAAGATTTGAAGTTGCCAATTGTTTGACCATTCAGACACATACTCAAGGTTGCTTTGAAGGACAGTAGCATTGTTGATGGTGTTGAATAGTTTTACGTCATCCGCAAAGAGGACGCAGTTGGTTATAAGGTGATTGAAAGGTCATTTATATAGAGTATAAAGAGTGTGGGTCCTAAAATGCTGCCTTGGGGGACACCGCTGTTAATTGGAGCAGGGTTTGATATAGTACTCCCTATTTTTACTATTTGTTGCCTGTTTGACAGGAACGCAGTAATCCACTTATGAAGGCATCTGGAAATACCATAAGAGTTTAGTTTTAACAGTAGTTTGTCATGTACCACTGAATCAAAGGCTTTGCAGAAGTCTATGTAAATTGCATCTCTAGCTTTACCCTGGTCAAGTAGAGTAGTCCATATGTTTTTGCAGTGGAGGAGTTGAAGATTGCAGGACAATGTTTTCCTCAAACCAAATTGTTTTTTGGAGAGTAGGTTGTTGGATTCTAAGTGGAGGTGATGAATTGGTTAATGATTGATTCCATGACTTTGCACGTGACACAACATAGTGAGATTGGTCTGTAGTTTTCAACCAGGCTGAGGTCACCTTTTTTAAAGATAGGGATGACTGTAGCTAAGGACCATAGGTTCGGTAAGGAGCTGGTTCTGAATGATATCTCATATATAATGCTTAGCAGTTCTGCTGATTAGTTTGTAGTTTCCTGGGTTTTTTCCCCCCCTTTTTTGAAAATCGGAACCACATCAACTTTTTTCTAGTCTTCTGGTAGTTCCCTGGTGTGCCAGGATTTTTGAAAGATATGGTACAATGGTTCTGAGATGACATCTGTCAGTTCCTTTAGAACTCTGGAATGTAATCTGTCTGGTCCTGGTGATTTATATTCATCAAGATTAGACAGGTGTTCTTTTACCATTATTTTTCTTATTTTAACATTTATTTCTAGTCTAACTTTTACAGTTATGATTTTGGTAGGTGGAGCAGTAGTTTCTTTTTGCGTGAAGACTGATGAAAACAATTAGTTAAGCAGCCCTGCTTTCTCTCTGCTGCCTGTTACTTCCTTGCCATTTTCTCTCTTTAGCAGACCAACTGTTTCCTTGATTTTTTTTCTTGTTATTTTTATATGTTGAAATAAACTTTTTTTTTTTATTAACTTTGACTTTTGTTGCAAGTCTTCATTCATTCTGAGTCTTTGCTTTTCTGACTTCATCTTTGCATATTCTGGCTATCTGCTGATATTCTGCCTTAGTTGCATGTCCCTCTTCCCATTTTTTGTACTTATCTTTTTTGTCCTTCAATCTGCCAGAGAGATCTTTGTGCAGCCATGCTGATTTCTTAGATTTCTTGTTTTTCTTTTTGAGTGGTATTGTGCTGGACTGGGCTTTTATGATCATATTTTCCAGAGTTTCCCAAGCTTCTTGAGTTGTTTTCCTCTTTAGGGTTTTCATCCTAAGGAATCTTTCCCAAGTTCTCTCTGAGTTTGTTAAAAACAGCTCTTTTAAAACCAGCTTTTCTAAAATCTGGTATTATTGTGTTCTATTGCTTGTGTTTGCATTATGTTAAATTCCAGTATGACATGGTCACTCTCTCCCAAGGTTCCTGCAGTTTCAACTCCCTCTATCACTCTTCTCTGGTCACAAGAAGTCCAGTGTGGCTCTCCCTTTAGTTCCCTCCTCTAGCTTTTGGACAACAAAATTGTCAGCTAGGTTGGTTAGGAACCTATTTGACTTCTCTTTTCGTACAGAGTTAGTCTTCTAGTTGATGTCAGGGTTATTGAAGTGCCCCATTACTATTGTAGTTTCCTGCATATATTTGTTAATTGGTTAGTAAAAAACACATTTATTTTTCCTGCTTGGTTGAGTGGCCTTGTAGTATACATCTATAGCAATGCCATTCTTTTTTTTCTTTTATATTGACCCATATGCATTTTAGAAGGTTTTCCTTTTTGACTTCATGCATTTCTGAAGCAATACAGTGGCCTTTTATATAGTGCGACTCCATTTTCTTTTTGATGCAATCTCAGTTTTTTGAACAACTTGTATCCTTTTATCAGTATGTTCCAGTCATGGATTTCATCCCCCCAAGTTTCAGTAATTCATGTATTAATAATTCAAGTTCATCCTGTTTGTTTCCCAAACTTCGGGCATTTCTATATAGGCATTTGAGATCTCTATGTCGGATTCTAGTGTCCTTCCTATGTCTCCCATTTGTGTTTGAGTTTGTTTTCCCTTCCCAAGGCTCCTGACCTCATTATTTGATTTGTTTTCTAAGGGTTTTTGCTTGGAATTAAGTCCCGGAGATCTTAAAAATTGGTCCTGTTTGCCCCTAAATTTTATTTTATTTTTTTAAAGTTTTAAAATAGACTTTATTTACAAAAGATTAAAACATGAACAAACCTGCAAATATATAAAAATAGAAAGAATATAAATAGAACAATAAACATATTTCTTTCTATTACATTTGATATTAAGATTGATAGCTCATAGTAAAGAGTAATAGGTAATGATTGGCATGTACATCTTATCTCTTATCGATTACCTATTAATTAATAAATAATATATTATTCTACTATTACTATTGGATTATAACTGTATTGGTTAATCGAATGGAGCCTTCATAATATTTATATAACAGAAAAGAAGCTTGGAATCGTTATTATTATACATTCAACATATACAACTATATCTAGTATGTATCTAGGGTTCAATTATCCTGTATACCCGTTTTCTTGTGTTCTACCCAGCTGTACCGCTTATCCCAGACCAAGTAATACTCTGACTCTTCCTTCCCATTTAATTTGAGCATGAGCCTCTCCATTTCAGCGCATTTGTAGCTTTTTTGAATAATAATGTGCATCGGCGGTACATTGGGCTTTTTCTAATATTGCGCTAAAGAGATTTGTGCTGCTGTTAGTAAGTGGATGATCAGATATCTCACTTTGGGAAGGTATTCCCCTTTAATCATTCCCAGGAGGAACAGTTCCGGTTTCCACTCCAGTCCACATTCGATAATTTCTTCTATCCATATTCTTATCCTTGTCCAATATTTTTCAATCTCAGGGCATGTCCATCAAAGATGGAAATAGGTACCAAGTTTCTCTTTGCATTTCTAACAGCTTGGATTTGCTGTTGGATATATTTTAGCTAATCTTGAAGGTGCCAGATGCCATCTATATATCATTTTATATAAATTTTCCTTATATGGTATTGATTTTGTAAATGTGAGATTTTTTTTGCCAAATTTCCTCCCAATCATCCAAATCTATGTTATAACTGAAATTTTTTGCCCAAGCTAACATTGGTCCTTTCACAATTTCCTCAGTTAATTCATATTCTAATAGGAAATTATACAATTTGGATATCATATTTTTCTCCAGACCCAGGAGTATTTTATCTACTTGAGTATCTTTTGTTTCAAATCCCTGTTCTTTTGTGTCCCTAATATGTCTCATTTTTATTTGAAAGTAGGACCAATTGTCAATAATTATTCCTTGGGTTTTTAGCACCTGAATCGATTTAAGTGATCCCTCATTATCTAGTATTTGGTGGTATTTGAGCTTTTTGCTAATGTCCATTGTGTTAGGATGGAACATCACCTCCATAGCTGAAAGCCACCTCGGGATTTTAGTGTAATGGTTTCTTCTAATATCTGTCCAGATTTTAATCAAAGATTTACATAAAGTATGTCTGGAGAAATATGAATGACTTTTGTTATTTGGGTTCCACAAAAATGAGTGCCATCCTATTTGTAAATCGTGGCCCTCAAGTGTTAAAATTTTTTTGTTTTTCAATTTAATCCAGTCTTTTATCCACACTAGTGCCATTGCTTTGTAGTACATCTTCCAGACAGGGAGTCCAAGGTCATCTCTGCTTTTATTGTCTTGTAAATAGATTTTTTTTTAATCTCATTTTTTTTCCTGCCCAAATGAATTTCATAATGATTTTGTCCACTTCTTTAAAAAAAAATATTCCCCATCCAGTAAGCAACGATCATTCAAAATGGTTTCTTGCAAACAGTGAGATCAGTGATAGGAGGGTTAAGTTAACATAACTTTGATATCAAAGAAGTGCTTAAATAATTACTACGTTTGTCTTCCTATTCAGTAGCTGTCTTCCTTGCCACGTTCTTTTAAGAGACAACTGTTCTCCTCCCTCAATTGCTTATCTACAGGTTGCATATATCCATCCTACCTTTAGGAAACCATTAGTATAAATTCTGATCGTCATCAGAAAGTCATTACTTAAATAGCAGTGCAGAGATGAGAGTGCAGTTTAATGCATGATTTCCCCCTCTCATGGAATAACATGCTATGGCTTTATCTTCCAAACATGGTGTTTCTTTCTTTGACGTCACTTATAGCTATGACTTGAAATGAAACTTTCTAGTGGTTTCTCTATGAGTATGCATGTTTATGTGCCCATGTAGGAACAGACTTATTCAGGTATCCATATCTTTGTTTTTGATTTTAATTCTGCTAGACAAATCATTGTCTTTTATCAAACAAATTATTCCCACAAGCTTATTCAGTTGAGTCTCCAGATGCCACCATGTTCTTCCTCATTGTGATTTTTACTGTTTATATTCTTTCATATAATCCATCTCTAAAAGTTTTATCCGTGGATATTCTATCCTTCCAACATTTTCTGAGTGCTTTTCAGCACATTAAATGCTTCTAATGATTTTCCCTTGAAACCTGCTTGTTCCCAATATTCTCTTTTCAAACACATGCTTTTCCTATTAGACACACACTTTGTGAAAGTTCCACCCGCGCTCAGCAACACAACATTTTATAGAATTTTACAGCATTTTTATTTAACGCTATATTTTGATATGTGAAATGCAACAAATTACAACAATCCAGGAATGAGGTTACAAATATAATGGAGCCTGCCCGTTCAGTTCATAACCTGAGGATTCATGGAAGTGAATCCCGTACCTTGAACGCGATCACTCCCTCCTTTTGCTCACGCATTAGCTAATCAAATGTGCAGTTCATTAAGTGCACATGAGATATTTCAAGGAGGGGAAGGCCATGGGAAGCCTAGTGATGGAAAGGCCACCTGCTTAAGACCACTCATGACCACTTCGAGCTACTGAAATACTTCATGCTCCCAACAGTTGCTTCCCCCACTACCCAACCTGCCACATCAGGTCACTTACTGTGCGAACATCTAGCAATATATCTCCTCTTCAGCCTCTAAGCCACACATCCCCCTCTGGAGCTCTGTTTTGGTATATGCAGGCCTCTTGTGGCACTTTGCAGTGCAAAATGAAACTTCAGAGGGGTGGGCCTGGGCCAGGCAGCCTCCGACCTACTGCTGCTCCCAGTGCAGAAACCGCTCTTTGCTCAGTTCAGTTCAGCAGCAGTGCCTCTGGGATCAGCTCCATGAGCCGAAGGATGCTGAGACCCACTTCGCCACCATGATAATTCATTCCAGCATCTACCTGTGGACCCACTGATGGCCTCTCTTGGTGGACAAGCAGATCCAGACCTGGCTGATGATCTTTGGAAGAGGAGGAGTCCCAGGCCATCTGTGACTTCATGCAGACATGGTGCAGCAAGGGGGCAGTGATGAGGTTCCCCAAGAACAACTTGGAAATCCTGTCCCTGACCTGCTATGACCTTGAGCAGACCCTCAAGGACACCATTAAATTTGGCAATCCAGTGCTGCTGAGGGACTTGGAAAAGGACATTGCCTGGTGTTTGGCCCTCCAGAAGTTGATGGAGAAGGAAGTGCGGGATGAGGCCTGAGCATGCCAAAATGGAGCTCCTTAGCTCCATTTTGGGCTGCAAAGGCTTTTTGCAAAGATGGCCAAAGGCTTTGCAAATGTAGGGAAAACTTTGATGTTTCAAGACTTCCCTCCATTTGCAAAGCCTTTTGCGACAGATTTCATCCAGGCCTCTGTTTGCAGAACAGAAGCCTACAGTACTGTGAAATCAAGAGAGATCAATAGCATGAGATATATAGCACTACTGACCTCATGTGATCTTGCAGTACTTTAGGCTTCCATTCTTTGCATATTCATCAAAGGCCTGAAGTATCAAAACAGGCCAAGAAAGTGAAGGATCTCTAGATCTTCACAAGGTGAGTACAGGTTTCAGGCCTAGTGCCTATGAAGACTCGGCACAGGGGAGGGAGGGGAATAGGCAGGACGAACGTTGCAGGGCCTCTGTGATCCTTCGTAAGGGTGAACAACTGCCATAGTGCTGCAACATTCATAGTTTCGGGACTTATTCTTAAACACTAGGGGCACTTATCACATAACTTCAAACTTCGTTAAGGGAATACTCATAAGCTGGGGATTACCTGTAACCTGTTGTGTACATCTAAAATTTGGATGAGACATAGTTGTCCTTGATCCCAGTTGGTTTTTTTAATGCTAGGGACTGAGAAGGCCTACATTTCCACCTCAGCAATGTTGCCCTTGTCCTTTTGTCTTTAAATGTCAGTGGAATTCCTTCCAGATTTATTAGAAGTAAAGGTATCACTACAATATTAGATCTAATTCAAATCTTGAATTAGATTTGTGTGATAACATTGAATCTATTTTGTCAATTTCTACAATTTCAAATGAAAGCCTACTGGGAAAGTCTGTCTTGGCATAGTCCTAATCCTGCAAAATAAATTATAACTTAGTTTCCTTGAAAGCAATGGAAATTAAATTTACCAATCTGTTTCATTTGGCTTTAATGATGTGTTATTTACTTGGGGCATAACTATATTATTTACAATTTATAACATTGTTTTAATTGTTCTTTGCTACCATTCTCAGTTTCTCATATAAGGCCCATTGCTTCTTCAAGAAGCATATTATTTCCATAGTTGGCAATACAATGCTAAAATAATTTGGTGTCCAGTCCACTGAGCAATTCCCCATGGACATTTTTCTGAAAAGGTCTAACAAAGCAATTACTATCCTCAATGTGTACAGGGCAACTTTCTGGTGTATCAGGTCCTTGGTTTTGTGATAACTTTTCATTTTCAGTTTTCTATTTGTAATTTGTGCATAAAAGATCTCTTTTCACCCTATTGTTTTTGCTCTAAAAGCCACTTTATTCTTAATAAAAGGAACAATAAGTGCCAATTGTAAAATAATTTGTCAATCACAATTGTAAAATACCTTTCTTTGGACCTCTCAGAGTGTTTCAGAAAAGATAAAAACAAATAAAATAGAAGTACAATTATACTGAAGTGACAGAATTAAAATGATCAGTTTTATATTTTGAATTTTGTTACTACTATTTGACAAGGGACAATTGTTTGAATGAACTCCCTGGAAAGAGCCAAAGTGAACAACAGTCTGGCCTATTCTGAGTACTGAATGAGCTTTTCAGCAGGATCCTCATTAGAAGCAAAATTGAAGCTGAGCTGAAAACCACTTTTCCACCCTACAGTTGAAGGTACTCAGGTGACTTCAAATTTAACCTCCCAGCTATTTCGCTGTTCCTTTATGCCAGCCATTGCGACCATTTAATAGAGTTTTCCTTTTCCTTTCCTTTTGGGGGGTTTTACTGAAAAAAGAGTAATGTTAATAATCTCTAGGACTGTAACTTTTAATGAAAAGTGAAAATGGGCTGGTCCAGATTCAAATTTAATGGTGCAAAGTAAATATCTGAGCCTTCTCAAACGGTTGCCTTCCCTGCGTTCCAGATCCGTTCAGTAATCAGATACTACAACTTTCAGCTCACAGATTATAGGAAAAGTTCAAAATTGAAGCAAACCAAGTTAAGGAAGGCTGTGCTACTTGGATGTCCTTTACTGAAAAGGAATGAGGATTTTGTGGATCAGCATTCTGGGAATATGGATCATTGTGATAATTAGTCAAAGGTGCTTATGTTGAGATGACAGAAAGTTCAGGCCTTAGCTGGCGGGTTTAGGGTTGTGGAAAGTTCCGTTTTGTTTTGCGGCTCCAAAAGGGAACGGCAGCTCTCCAGATCTTCACTAAGCAGCATTTTCCCGCCAAGCCTTCAGTGTTGCAATCCTGGGATACAAACACACAAAGAGAGGTTTGATTGGATCGCCCTCTGCCTCCGCCTGCTGCTGGTGACATCCCAGCATGTTTTGAAATAGAGATGATATTGATAATATATGGTAAACCATAATAATAAAAATGGTAAATGGTAAAGCAGAAGGCGGCAATCTTTGTTAGTCTTCTGAATGGTAGTATGATTTTCATCCATTTTGGGCAGGAAATGAAAGTTAATAGATGTAATGAAATTTCTGATATGTTTTTTGAACTTGTCCTCCAAAAGTGCAAAGAAAAAAAGAGACAGAAATGGGCTGAAAATTCTGGTCCTAATAAAGCCACCATGCTACATTGTGTAATTCTCAGTACAGAAAAAATAATGCTGAAAAATGTTGACGACTTACTTACTCTGGAGATTTATAAATGCAAGTCAATAACATCTAAACTGTCCCATCTTCCTAGCTAAATGCCATGTTTCATGCTAGACAATAAAAAGCTCCTATTGAGATTCCTTTGCGCCTTATATTGATTTCCGCTGGTTGCTCATGTTCAGTATACGTATCTGGTCTACAATTATTATACTAGAAGTGATTGTTTCATCTCAGACTTTTGCCTTTTCTTTTTACACTCTAAACTCTGTCCTGAATCTAGAATCCAGTACTCAGCTGAATCCACAATGATGTGTTCTTGTCCAAACTAGTATTTGCAAAATGAAAATACTTGCCTGTGCAAGATTTTTCAGAAAGTTATAATAGAAAGGACTACTAGAAAAGGCTATACAGCAGGAACATTTATAAATTGTATTAATTGTATTAATGCAACAAATTGCATTAATTGTATTAAGTAAAAAACAAGAACATTTCTCTCTAGAATTTTTGTTAAAAACATTTGGGGAAATTACATTTGAAAGCTCAGTATATTAGAAAAAAAATTGCAGACAAGTTTCAAAACAAAAGTTGGTTCTGCTGAACTTCAAACATATTTTTCAAAATCAAGGTTTAATTTTTACTCAAAAATTACAGCCACAAATGTATTTACACCACATTCTTTACATTTTCCATTGGCACTGGAGAAAAAACAAATTCAGCTACTCTTCCTTGTTCCCAGACTGTGAGTTGTGTGCTACCTGCATGTGAAAAGATCATATAAAAATGAAAAAAAACTAATACAGGTAGTCCTTGACTTAGAACAATTCATTTAGTGACTTTATGGACCATTTTTTATACTTACAACTGTTGCAGCATCCCCATGATCATATGATCAAAATTCAGACGCTTGGCAAGTGGTTGCAATCCTCAATTGCAATCATAACTCGAGGACTACCTATACTGCCATGTCTCCACCTTTGAAAAAAAAGCTTTAAAGATCTAAACTTTTGCCCTAATTGATATATGATATTTCTGTGATCAATAGAAATTATAGCTCAATTAACTTTAAAGGATGGATCCCATCTGTAATCGTCATTTAATCTTACTGTAGTTCAGGGGTGCAAACTTCTAGTCCACGGACTTGATGCATCGCTCACTGATCACCCCCACCTCTGGTACAGCGAATGGGAAAAATGGTGCAATATGTCACGTGACAACAACTTGTCATCACGAATTTGATATCCCTGCTGCAGTTTCATGAAAGTTTAAATTCGTTTTCCTCAATATTTGCAAGTATAGCAGAACAAGTGTAAGGTCGATGTCAGTGTTGACAAACCTTTTCAGCACCGAATGCTGAAATGGGAGCGTGCACACAAGCGGGGTGAGCACCGGAAACCAGAAGAGCAGTGGAAGAGCTGAGCTTCTGGTTTCTGGTGCACGCATGTGTGTTGACCACCTGGTTTTCTGGTTTCTGGTGTGAATGCGTGCACGAAGACCAGTTGGCCGGCATGCATGTGCATGCCGGAAACAGAAACTCAGCTTCCCGGAGCTGCTCCCGCAGGCACGCGATGGAACCCAGAAGAGCAACGGACGATGGCTGGCGTGCCTGGAGAAATGGTTCTACATGCCACTTGGAGCACACATGCCATAGGTTTGCCATCACAGGTCTATATTGTCTAATTGATTTTTTTCTTTTGCTTGTGATGTATTCCGCCATGTTTTTCAATAATCATCAAAGCCATTGCCAAGTCTTTCCAGGAAAGGTGTTTATAGGACTCTATCACAGTGGCCCCCAACCTTTTTTGTGCCACGTCCCGGTCCCAGCATCACAAAATGATCTGCAGCCCGGTACCAGCATCAGCACGCATGACAAGGCAAGGTGAGCTGGGTGACCGGCTAGCTAGCCGTCCCCCACTTCTTCCCTCCATCTTCAACTCCTCCTTTGTACCTTTGTCGATGGGCTTCGGGACAGCTTCGGGATGGTTGCTCAGCTCGCCTTGCCTTGGGTGCTGAAAGAATCCTCACACCTTAGTTTCGTTCAAAGCTGCCTCCCCCCTTCGATGAAACTAAGGTGTCAGGATTCCTTCAGGACCCAAACCCCACTTTCCAACTGGAAAAGCTCACCCGGAAGCACTTTCTCATTGAAACAAGATGGCGGCACCCAGCAAACCGGCGGCCCGGTAGAAAATGCTCCACAGACCGGTACCGGTCCAGGGCCCAGTGGTTGGGGACCCCTGCTCTATCATATACTTACTTGTCCAGAAAAATTCCATGAGATTTACTTGGATTGGATAGGATTTTCTGTTCTATTCCTATTTCTCTTTTTCCAGTTCCCTTTTCGCCTATTTTCCCACAAGTGTAGGGTTCATTATTTTGCCCAGACAATCACATGTTGGTCCATTGCTTGCCCAATCAGCTTGTCACCCAGACATGACACTGTGGCACTGGCACTGGCTTTCATGCCTAAGGTGAGACTAGAACTCACCGTCTCCTTGTTTCTATCCTCGTGCCTCAGCCCCTAGACCAAATTACCTTTCTTCTTTCTTTTCCAGTGGTGCTTACTTTTTACCTGGAGAGATTCTACAGCCTGTCCGAATATTTCAGATATGTCCATCTCCAGACAGTTCCCATCAGTTGAAAGCTGAAAGAAAAACCTGCTGGCACCATGCAGCAAGGAGTCTATTATGAATCCCTAGGTGGCACGCAAAGCATTTAGACTCATTTCATTCATATGTCAGGTAAAGACTTTCATTTAGAAGTGAGATGAATACTGAATAATGGATCTTTTGAATAATGTAATTAAGAATTCATTAAAGCAGCCTTTTAAAACCCTGCCAAATACAGTGCATTTATACCTCCCAGCCTAAGCCTAGAAAAATGTGGCATAGAATTAAAATGAATTAATGGGGAGGAAAAACAATGTGGAAAAATGCTGTTTAGAAAATCTTTCTTTTGAAGCCAAATGAACAATTGGTAGACAGCAAAGACTGCTTTTGGGTTTTTTTTTGCATCTTGTGAGCCTTCAGAAAGAAACGGGATATTTAAAATGAGCTTATTCCATGTTGGGACAGAAGGGAATCAATTTAGTTAGGTGGGAGCTACATCCAACTCTAAAAACTCTGAGATGTTATTGTTTTGGTAGACCTTTTGAGATTCAGTTGCAAAGAAAAGAAAGAAGGTGTATTTATTCTACCTAGACTTTTGGCTTACCTACCTCACCTTTTTTTGTACCAAGTACTTTGTTTGCATTGGTTGTTTTGAATAAATTATTGCCATTTAAGGAAAAAGAAACAGAGATTACTGTTTAATACAAAAAAATCATTTCAGGCAGCCTATAGAGGCAACTGACTGACTTTATATGTAGCTTTGCTTATGTACAGATCCAGGAACTGACCTTAAAGCAAATGCTCAGAGGCTGTCATGGAAAGAGGAAACACAGGCTACAACAGGGAAGCTCCAGAAGAAAATGCTTGCTTCTAGAGTCCCTTCTGCTGCACTTTGGAGGAAGTGCATCTTTTCTGCATGATGGACAGATTCTACCAGCATTGTATCTCCAAACAGATGACAAATATAGCTTAGAGTAAGTGTCATGCAGTAGTATTGGAAGCACTATCTTTACATTCTTAAGCTCTTGCATATAAGATGGAAAATAACAGAAAAGGACAAATCAATATAAACTTGAATGTGTATTAGTAGAGGGCATCAGGCACAATTGTCATATTTAGGTATAAACATCTGCATCCAGATGGCAAGTTCTATGCCTTATATACTTGCCGCTGAAGTTGGGAATACAAGAACAAGCGGGTCAAGGTTGCATTGTTATATTTAGTACATGGATGATCAATTGCTTCATCACAGACAATATACTTAAGAATGTCCTAATTTAGTAAATTACTTGAAATAATCTAAGCTAAGCACGTCTATGTAAAGACATTTATAAAATCTAACTTTACCATAGCTCTGCATGCATGTATCAGCTGGTTTGTGCCATCCAGGTTGGTACACTATCGATATCTTCTTAAAAGACTGTAAGATTCTTGCTCAAATGCCCATTGAAGTCTAAACATTAACTGACTTTGGCAATTTTAGACCATTTTATACTTTTGTTATTTTTGGGAAGCTTATTGGCTACAGATCTTCAAACCCCCTTGGCTGAAACTGATGATTCGACCCCATGATGGTCTTGTTTTCAGCATGGATTCGATAACTACTTTAGGTATTTCAAGAGATTACATTTGGGAAAAACAGAAAAAGTATGTCTATAATGCTTCTCCAAGATATTTAGAATAGAATAGAATAGAATAGAATAGAATAGAATAGAATAGAATAGAATAGAATAGAATAGAATTCTTTATTGTCCAAGTGTGATTGGACACACAAGGAATTTGTCTTGGTGCAAATGATCTCAGTATACATAAAAGTAAAGATACATTCGTCAAGAATCATAAGGTACAACACTTAATGATAGTCATAGGGTACAATAAGCAATCAAATCATACTAAGAAACAGTCAATATAAATCGTAAGGATACAAGTGACAAAGTTACAGTCACAGTCACAAGTGGGAGGAGATGGGTGATAAGGAGTGATGACAAGATTAATAGTAATAGTAATAGTATGCAGACTTTGTAAATAGTTGGACAGTGTTGAGGGAATGATTTGTTTAGCAGAGTGATGGCTTTTGGGAAAAAATGTTCTTGTGTCTAGTTGTTCTGGTGTGCTATAGAGTCATTTTGAGGGAAGGAGTTGAAAGGAGTTGATGTCCAGGATGTGAGGGGTCTGTAAATATTTTCATAGCCCTCTTTTTGACTCGTGCAGTATACAGGTCCTCGATTGAAGGCAGGTTGGTAGTAATTACTTTTTCTGCAGCCCTAATTATCCTCTGAAGTCTGTGTCTGTCCTGTTGGGTTGCAGAACCAAACCAGACTGTTATATAGGTGCAGATGATATACTCAGTAATTCCTCTGTAGAACTGTATCAGCAGCTCCTTGGGCTGTTTGAGCTTTCTGAATTGGCGCAGAAAGAACATTCTTTGTTGTGCTTTTTTGATGATGTTTTTGATGTTAGGTGTCCATTTTGGGTCATGTGATATAATAATACCTAGACATTTGAAGGTCTCTACTGTTCATACTGTGTTGTCTAGTATTGTAAGAGGTGGTAGTATGGGAAGGTTTCTTCTAAAGTCTACCACTATTTCTACGGTTTTGAGTGTGTTCAGTTCCAGATTGTTCCAGTTATACCACAAGGCAAGTTGTACAACCTCCTATCTGTATGCGGATTCGTCGTTGTCTCAAATGAGACCAATCTCTGTTGTGTCATCTGCAAACTTCAGTATTTTAACAGATGGATCATTTGAGATGCAGTCATTGGTATATATCAGAGGTGCTGTTCAGCAGGTTCTGACCAGTTTTGGAGAACTGGTAACAGAAATTTGAATAGTTCAGAGAACCAGCAAATACCACCTCTGACTGGAAATTTTACAGTATCCTTCCCCTGCTATGCTCCCCAAGCCATGCCCACAGAACTGGTAGTAAAATTTTTTAATCCCACCACTGGTATATTAGGGAGAAGAGAAGGATACAAGCAACAAAGAAATAGCACACAGCCTTGGGGGGGTCCCTGTGCTAATTGTACAGATATCAGATGTGATTCTGCCTAGCTTCACCTGCTGCTTCCTGTCTGTTAGGAAGCTTATGATCCACTTACAAGTGTGTCCAGGTACCGCTAGTTGGTTTAATTTAGTTAGAAGAATGTCTGGAATGATGGTATTGAATGATGAACTGAAGTCTACCCTCTTGCGTAGATATTTGGAGATTCAAGGTGTTGTAGGATGTAATGCAGAGCCATGTTAACAGCATCATCTGTCGATCTATTTGCTCAGTATGCAAACTGCATGGGATCAAACAGCGGATCCGTGATAGTTTTCAGGTGGGACAGCACAAGCCTTTTCAAAGATTTTCATAACTACAGATGTTAGAGCAACTGGTCTGTAGTCATTCAGTTCCTTGATGGAGGGCTTCTTTGGCACTGGGATGATAGTAGAGTGTTTGAAGCAGGAAGGAACATAGCACATCTCTAGTGATCTATTGAAGATTCGGGTGAAGATGGGGGCCAATTGGTCAGCACAGACTTTTAAGCAAGAAGGAGTTATCTTGCCTGGCCCTGGTGCTTTTCCTGGCTTTTGTCTGTGAAATAGATCTTGCACTGGATATTTCTGATTGTCTAAATAAGAGTTTGAACAATCAACAGTTCGGGCACACACAAATATGTCGGTTTGGATCATTTCCCCTCAATAAATATATGAACAAGCATAATTTGTTTGATTGGGTCCTAGTTTTAGGACTTCTGTGGAGAGCATATCATGTTTTAGGCCATGTTTATGCAAGTAATGTGAAAATCAAAAGACTTCACAAACTTTTAAGCACTACTGTATATTTATCTTAAATCAAGAGTAAAAAACTCAGAGCCCATATAAGCCACAACACCAACTTCAGTTTTGGAGAATGCAACACCTCCCAGATTATATAATCAGTATTGTGTTACAGTGGTAGAGTGTTTTCCCCCCTATTTCTTTCTCTTTTAAAATGAAATAAGTCTCTGAAATGGCACATTAAGTTGCTGGAATGTTTATTTATTTATTTATTTTATTTATTTGGTTTGTCAGTTGCTTACAAGATAATACGTATAAGTAAAACATAGTTTTGAATACATGGATACATGTAAGAAAAATAAAAAAAATAAAAGAAACAATAGGACAGGAATGGTAGGCATATTGGTGCGCTTATGCACGCCCCCTACAGATCTCTTAGGAAAGGGGTGAGGTCAATAGTAGACAGTCTAAGGTTAAAGTTTTTGGGGTTTGGGGAAGAAACCAAGAGTCAGATAGAGTATTCCAGACATTGACCACTCTGTTGCTGAAGTCGTATTTCCTGCAATCAAGTTTGGTGCGATTAACCTTGATTTTGCATCTATTGTTTGGTCTTGTATTGTTATGGCTGAAGCTGAAGTATTCATTGACAGGTAGGACTTTGCAATGTATGATTTTATATACTATACTTAGATCGGACCAAAGGCGGCAGAGTTCTAGGTTTTCTAGGTCTAGAATTTCAAGTCTGGTGGCATAAGGTATTCTGCAACAAGTAGAGGAGTGGAGAATTCTTCTTGTGAAATATTTCTGGACTTTCTCAAATATGTTAATATCAGATACGTAATGTGGGTTCCAGACTGATGAGCTGCATTCGAGTATTGGTCTAGCAAATGTTTTGTATGCTCTAGTTATTAGTGTAATATTACCAGAGAAAAAGCTACGTAAGATTAGGTTAACAACTCTTAACGCCTTTTTGGCTATGTAGTTACAGTGGGCTCTAGTGCTTAGATCATTAGAGATGAGTACTCCAAGATCCTTGACAGAGTTTGGATCATCAACAAGGTCTTGACTATTCAGCCTGTATTTTATTTTTTGATTTTTTTTGCCAATACGTAAGACAGCAATTATTTGTTGAGATTTGAAGTTGCCATTTGTTTGACCATTCTGATACATAGTCAAAGTCTTTTTGAAGGGTAGCAGTATTGTCTGTGGTGTTGAATAGCTTTACATCATCAGCAAAGAGAACACAGTTGCTCTTGATATGATCACAGAGGTAATTTATGTAGAGTATGAAAAGAGTTAGTCCTAGAACACTGCCTTGGGGGACACCACTGTTGACAGGTGCAGAATTTGATAGGACACTCCCAATTTTGACCATTTGTTGTCTGTTTGACAGGAATGCTTCTATCCAGTTATGCAGTGAATGAAAGTCTTTACAGAAGTCTATGTAGATTGCTTTGCCCTGGTTGAGTTGTGTAGTCCTCATGTTTTTGCAGTGTAAGAGTTACAGATTACAAGATAATTTTTTTCTGAAACCAAATTGTTTATTAGAGAGTAGGTTGTTTGTCTCTAAGTGGAAGATGATGGATTGGTTAATAATTGATTCCATGACTTACAGGTGACACAGCATAAAGAGATTGGTCTGTAATTTTCAAATTGGCTGGGGTCTCCCTTTTTGAAGATGGGGATGACCGTGGCTTGAGACCATAGGCTTGGCAAAGAGCTGGTCCTGAAAGATTATGCTTAGAGGTTCGGCTATGGCAGTGGGTAGCTTTTTAAAGAAGTAGGCACATATTCCATCTGATCCAATAGATAGAGATTGTTTTAGATTGCATAGTGCTTTTTCAACATTGTCTTCTGTAAAATCGATATGTATTAGATCATTGTAGTTGTCTGTGGTTCGACCAGGAAATACTGGGCATGATCCACTGCTGTTTACAAATACTGAGCCAAAGAATGTTTTAAAGAGGTCGGCTTTAATAGTGTCATTGTTGCAGTCTTTACCATTAGGTCCTTTCAGGGGTGGGATGGACCTTGAGTCTTTTAGTTTGTTGTTTACAAAATTGTAAAAAGCGCAGGTAGAATTGGTGCGTAGAAGGTTTTCCTCTTGTTTAATGTGATAATTGGTGCATTCAGTTTTTATCTGGTGGCATAAATTTTTTTATTGGCTTTTGAAGTTGGCAACGTGACCAGATTTGTTTTTCTGCCAAAGTGATTTCTTTTTGGATTGAAGCTTCCTTATTGTTATGGGTAATTTGTTTTTTTCTGGTTTTGGGAGTTTTATTGGTACATATAGTTTGATGACTCTTTTGACGTCAAATAAAAATATGTTGTAATGGTCTTCTACAGTGTTGCATCCAATGAATAGAAATTGCCAATCTAGGGATGAGAGATCCTTGTTTATAAGATAATAATTGCCTTTTTTGAAGTTATAATTGTGGATTCCATCATTGTGGTGATTTTTGTGTGGACGTATGTTGAGTGAAAAGTCAATCATGCTGTGGTCACTGTTGGAAAAGGCTTCTTTAATTTGTATTCCGTAAATTGAATTCAAGGCAGTTGTTAAGTCTAGTGTTGTTGGTTACTAGATGTTCTAGTCCCAGATTTGTTACTGCATTGTAGAAGGTTACATGTGTGGGTTCAGTTGTATATTCATTAAGGGCAGGGGTGGGACTCTACAGGTTCACACCTATTCACTAGAACCGGTTGTTAACATTCTATGCAGTTTGGAGAACTGGTTATTAGAAGAAATTACTGGCCTAATCCTGTAAGGAAGGCAGGAAGGAAACATTCTGGTGTTGCTTACAGAAACTGCCTCTCTGTTGACCTTTACTACATTCTTGGAAGGACTGGACTTCCTATTTCAGGAACTTCTCTGGAGTTTTTTTTTCCTCCTTTGCTGGTACTTTTCTTGTTTGGAGTGACCATTCAAAGTTACAATGGCACTGAAAAAAGTGACTTATGACCGTTTTTCACACTTACGACTGTTGCAGCATCCCCGCAGTCATGAGAGGCCAGGCGAGAAGATGCGTGCCTCGATGTGAGTGATGTTGAGTTGGTCACTCCCAGCCAATAACATGACCAGCAAGCCACATCCACCCAGTCACATGACCACCAAGCCATGCCCACCCACTAAGCCACGCCCACAGAACCAGTTGATAAAAAATTTGAATCCCACCCCTGGTTAAGGGTCCAGTTAATATGAGGTAGATTGAAGTCACCAGGAAAGATAAAAGTGCCCATTTTGAGGTTTTCTTTATTCAAGGCTGGAAATCTCAGTTTGACCAGTTTTTAGCTTCTTGTTCTTTATATACATCAGGAACAGACTCACAAAAAAAGTGCATGCTTCTTTTTTTAAAGGAACAACCATCTTTTATTTTCACATTGCAATAGATATGGAAATCTGTTTTGAGCACTAGACATAGAGAAAAAAAATGTATGAGGCAACTATCCCTTTGTTTAATAATGTAATCTTATTGCAGCATTTATTTTATGTAATAAGCTATAGGCAATTCTTTATTTATTGTTGGAAATTGGTTAGAATCTTTTGGATCTGAAAAAGTAAATGGACTTAGAAAGACTTCCCAAACCAGCATATAGAGAAATAATATTATAAAGAATAAATTTCTGAACTAGAAATCAGTCAAAGGTTGGAAGAAAAAAGGATTATGTTGTATTCTACGTTACAGGTTTTATTTTGTTTGCATATCTACTTTAGAGTCTTTCAGCCAAAAGCAACTTACCTGTATGTGGGCTGAAGCACAATGTTAAACTGTCTCCCAGCCAGCCCTATATTTTCTTCCAGGTGAAGAAAATGTGAACTTCTTGATGATTTTTCAAGAAACTCTCATCTTTGTTCATGTAGATAATAGAATAACATAGTTGGAAGTCTTCTAGTCCAACCCTCCGCTTAGGCAGGACAACTTATGCCATTTCAGACAAATGGTTATCCAATCTGTTCTTAAAAACTCCAAATGTAAAAGCACCATCAACTTCTGAAGGCAAGTCATTCCACTGATTAATTGTTCTAACTGTCAGGAAATTTCTCATTAGTTCTCGGTTAGGTCTATACTTCATTAGTTTCCATAAATTGCTTCTTGTCCTGCCTTCACGTGCTGGAGAATAATTCGACTCCTTTGTGGCAACCCCTTTGATATTGGAACACTGCTATTATGTTACCCCAATTCCAGCAACCGTTCTTGATATGGTTTAGCCTCCAGTCCCCTATTCATCTTCGTAGTTCTTCTCTGCACTCTTTCTAGAGTCTCAACATCTTTTTTTATGTTGTGGTGACCAAAACTGGATATAGTATTCCAAGTGTGGCCTTACCAAGGCATTATAAAGTGGAATTAACACCTCTTTTAATATAGCCCATGACTATGTTGGCTGTTTTGGTGCTCCAGGATATTTGAAAGATATGGTTCAGTGTTTTTGAGACCAGAACATTAAATCAATCCTTTCAGAACTCTGCATTATAATCCATTTGGTCCTGGTGATTTGAACTCATCTTGGATGGACAGGTGCTCTCTTACCATTATTTTGCCTATTTTAACTTTATGCCAAATCTATTTTTTACACTACTGTTTTTGATAGGTTGGACCTTTTTTTTCCTTTTGTATAAAGACAGATGCAAAAAATGAATTAAGCAGTTCTACTTTTTCCCTGTTAGTTTCTCCCATTAACAGAGCAATCATTTTCTTGTCTTTTTTTCCTTGTGTTTTACATGTTGAAAAAAGCTTTTTTAGTTATGTTTTACTTTTGTCACAAGCCTTAGTTCATTATGAGTCTTGGCTTTCCTGACTCCATCTTTGCATGCTTGGGCTACTTGCTGATACTCTGTCTTAGTTATATGCCCCTCTTTCCACTTTTTATACTTATCCTTTTTGTCTTTCAATCTATCAGAGAGGTCTTTATGCAGTCATGCTGCTTTCTTTTGAGAGCTGTTATTTTTTTGCTTCATTGGTATTGTGTCAGGCTCGGCTTTTATAATCTCACTTTTCAAAATTTCCCAAGTTTCTTGAGTTGTTTTCCTCTTGAGGATACTCATCCATGGAATTCTTCCTAAACTCTCTCTAAGTTTATTGAAGTTAGGTCTCTTAAAGTCCAAGACAATGACTAGAGGTGGAGTGTGTCTGGCTTTATTGGAATATTGTACAAGAATCCATGGTTCTATAACATTCTCTCTTGTTTAGATTTAACACCTTAGCCAATACACTACACTGATTGGAGACCTTTCAGAAGTGATCAATTGAACAAGAAGTCTATTCATATGTGTCAGTGCTAAATAAAACAATAATTGTTAGTGATTTGTTTGAAAAGTGATTTGTTTCAAAATAAAGGAATTATCATACGGAAAAGATTCAGTTGTCATTGTTAATAATACATGACAATTTTAGTCTGTCCAACAGGGATGCTCTATTCCAGGGCAGTCCAATTCCCAACCTATGGGCCGGATGTGTCACTTGCTGGCTATGCTTATGCCCAGCTTAGAAAAAAGTGGAATTTAAAAAATATAAAGAAGAGGAACAAGAGGGGAAGGGCTCTTTTGGCTCTGTTTTTCATTTTTTAGAAATGGCGATCTCTACTTATGAGAAACTAGAAGATTGGGACAAAGAAGAAGCCATCTTTAATGAACAAGTAACTTTATCTGGGGAAGAAAGGGGAAAGAGATGGAGAATTTAAGCCCTAAAAAAACAACCAAAAAAAGGGAAAAATAAGGTGAAAAGTGGATATAATGTCAGAAAGGAATAGAGAAGAGGGAAATGGAGATGAGAAGACAAGGGGGTAAAAAGCACAGAGTGAGGAAGCAAGGGGGGAAGGAAGGGAAGAGAAGCTACAAAGGTTTGAAACAAGATGTAAAGAAACAGGATTTATTTAGAGATAATGGGTACAAAGGTACATAAGACTGTATTGTATTTGTATTAGAAATAATGTTAGAAAATTGGAACAACATATCATTATAAAATGGGATAAAATATTCAATGTAACTTAGTGAAACTTTTTCTTTTTTGAACAAAATAAAATGAAATGAAATATGAGAATTGAATTAAGAAGGAATGGGAACATTTTAATTACATAATGTTTTAAAATATAAGTGAAATGGGGGGGAAGTAACTACGTAAAATTTATAAGGGTTCCCACAGAAGCATGATACCTATTTGAAAAGGAATGTGTAAAATGTTTAAGATTTAAATGAATATTAATTTTAATGATATACTTCAATTGGTATGGATTGTTGTTTTAATTATATTATATATTTATAATTTTTTCTTTTCTTAAAATATAGTGTGTAGCTTTAGAATGTACTAAGCAGAATCCGAAGGAAAGTTATGTATTATATTAAGTGTTAAATTTAGGGGAAAGATATAAAGGCGTCATACTCCAATCAGTGATTACAGGAGAAATTTTGTGTTAATGAGAAAAGATAATAGACAGTTGAAACAGGACAGACAAAGGATATAAGTATAATGATTTAAATTGAGATGAAATAAATAAAATAGAATTAAGAGAGTGAAAAGAGTGGAGAAGCTATATAGAAAATGTAGAATGGTAATAAGATACGGAATGGTATATAAAAGTGAGCATGGACTTGAATTTATGTCTGTACGAAGAGATGTAACACGGGATCAAGCCGCTTTCCAAAAAGATGTTTTATGTTTTCATGTTGTGTGTTTGGTTTGTATGTTTGTTTTTTAAAAATTAATAAAAATTTTGGAAAAAAGAAAGAAAAAAGTCCCGATATGTCACATGACGCCACCGTAACAACATGAATTTGATACCCCTGCTCTGTTCTATATTACTTTATGGGTCTTTATTTATTTAATAGTTGTCTTCTGCATTTTTAAGGGGCAACTGTTTCCTCTTATATGCAGTTCAACTCTGGGAAATGATTGGAAAGTATACTTTTAGTCTATGAAAATAAATTTCTGCTTTCTTTTCACCTTGTCCATCTTTCTCTATAGCTATCTTTTGTTGATCTGTTTTGACAATTTGAAATATGATTCTCAGATTTGGTAAAGTCAAAGTAGCAAGTGGATTCTACTCTCAAGACTACTTTGGTGACAGTGAAATTTGGAGACCATAAACATTCTCAACTTTCAATTACACATAGATATTTTAGTTAAAAGTCATATAGTTTACCTCAGCTTTGTCATTGTTATGCTTCTGTTTTGTAGGGCATAATCTAATAAATTGAATAGTTTCAATTCAAATAAAGGGGAAATAATTGATTTACTGAATGTTATAAACTATATGTCAGATCCGTGTATCTGCCATTCAAGGGGAAGAGAGGCTGGTCCTTACACTATAAGCCAGTTACAATACAGGACTAAAGACTAAAGATTTGCTTAAGTTTGACCCCCGGTGACTATTGAATGAGACATATAGCCCTATATTTCTTGGTGGCCTTCTATCTATGCAGTTTGGATGAAAACTAACATTTCCACTTCCATGATATTAGTTTAAATAGGATTATTTAATTGGACATTAGGCCAGAGGTGGTATTCAAGCAGGTTCTAACCAGTTCTGGAGAACCGGTAGCGGAAATTTTGAGTAGTTCAGAGAACTGGCGAATACCACCTCTGACTGGAGATTTTACAGTATCCTTCCCCTGCCACGCCCACCAAGCCACGCCCACAGAACCGGTAGTAAAAATGTTTGAATCCCACCACTGCATTGGGCGATATGGGAGAAAGAGGCCTTCACAGTGCAGTGGGTGCTATGGATATGGAAACAGATTTTAGAGGGCAGTACAGTCCCTTTTGAGGTATGGACTGACCGCAAAAATCTGGAGGTGCTGAGAACTCCTCCCTGCAAGCTCTCCCCAAAGAGGCCCAATATTTTAATTGGTTTGATTTCACTTGAAGTACATCCGGGGGAAGGGATTTCTTAGCCAACACACTGTCCTGAATGCCTCAGTATAAGAGCTCCTAAGAGGAAGCAGTTAACACTATTGTCCCCATGAAGTAGCTAGCAGTGCAAGTAATCGCTAGGCAACAGGCAAAGAAAAAAATTCTGAGTTCTAGTGATGCTTTGACACAAAAATTAAAAAGGAACTACAAAGAAACACATGGTTTGGGGCCCACTGAGGGGAGTTGACAATGAGGGGAGAGTGAGATGGAATGCAGTCTCCAAACTTCTAGAAGACAAGCTGTGAGAGCCAAGGACACTCTGGCAGGTGTTTGCCAAGACCAGAGACTTTTTCTCACGACAATACAATGACACTCAATTGGACAATGTAACCTGCACTAGTAGGGGAGAGGGAGAAATCTATAATTCCTGTTTGCACAGGAATTATGTAAAGCTGGTTTTGCCTTTATCAGTGCCAAAATGATGTACTCAGTAAAATTTTGTAATCAGAGATTGGACGATCTTAAATGTGCTTGCTTTGGTTGGGTTTATCAGTCAGAACATTGGCACGTTTATTTAGTAATTGTTCAAAGTTACAGAGACACTGAAAAAAGTGACTTATGATCATTTTTCACACTTATGATCATTCCAGCATCCCCATGGTCACATGATCTAAATTCAGTGCTTGACAACTGACTGATATTTATGATGGTTAAAGTGTCCTGGGACATAATGATCACTTTTTGCAACTTTCTGATAAGCCAAATCAATGGGGAAGCCAGATTCATTTAACAATCATGTTGCTAGCTTAGCAACTGCAGTGATTCAGTTAACAAAGATGGCAAGAAAAGTCATAAAATGGGCAATTCATTTAACAACCATCTTGCTTACCAACAGAAATTTTGGGCTCAATTGTGTGTTGTGGTTTGCTGGCAGCCCGGGCAGACGGCAGCGGAATTGGACAATGGGGAAGAACGGGGACCAGTCCAGGAGTCTGGAGAGGAGTCGGACAAGGATGCTGCATCCAATTCAGAGTTGGGGCCAGGACCATCTGGGAGTGGGGTTCTGACTCTGGAACTTCCGGAGTCTGGCAGCAGCGAGGCCGAGGAACAAGGGGAGCCTGTTCCCAATGCGCTGATGCACAGAGCTGCTAGAAGGCAAGAACATCTGAGACAAAAGGGGCAACTCGGGAGTAAGGCTTGGAGGTGATTGCCCCTTCCATAAAGCATAAAGGACATGCAAAGATTAAGAAACCTTTGTAGGAAGCAAAGTCATTTGTTCTGTTCAGATTAATCCTTGAAGCTCTGTGTGGACTTTGTACTTTGGTTGATTTTTTTACAGTTAATTTGGCACTTTAATTGTTGGCAGCAATTCAAAGGAGAGAAAGATTGGTCTTGAGTGACTGTTTGGGACTCATTACTGGCTGGGAATGAACATAATTCCCTGCATTGAAATAAAACAAGAGTTGTTTTAATTAAGTGTGCGCTTAATTATGGTCTTGGGAAACTTTGGTCAGAACACTGTGATCATACGTTGAGGACTATCTTTAAACACTTTTCTATGAAACCAAGTGCGACAGCAAATTTATTTATTTATTTATATTTCAAATTTCTAAACCGCTCTTTAAATTTCCTTAATCAGTTCATCAAGCTTTCTTATATAAAACTCATTGCTTGCTGGCAATCCACTTTTTCTTTATCACATAAATTAGCTTTTTCCAGCTTTTCATTTTTTTTAGCCGCAATGCACAGTGGTCATGTCAACACAGTAATCACCACAAACAGCCCGAATGGAGCAATCTCCTTCAGGGTCAAAAATGCATTCATGGTGCATTGCTTAAAATTCACTAATGAACTTTTGGGCTTCCATTTTACAAACAATAGAAATCCAATATTTTCTCACAGCACCTTAAGTTAAATAAAATAAAGGAACAGATGGTAAAGAACCTATCAATATATTATTGCTGCCATCTGTGAATGTCTTATAACACTGGAGACAAGTTTCTACTTAGTTTTTTGGGGAGACTTGCCAAAAATTGCCATATTGTTGTGTCTTGCAGTTGGAAAATTGGCAAGTTGGAATATTATTTTTAATACAAGGAAACTCCCAGTTAACATATGGATGCAGGAAAAAAAAAATGGATATTTTGAACTGCTCATTAAATGATGCCTTATATCACTTGTGTGGTAATACACAAGATGTAAGTTAGCATATAAATTGTAATTTGCATATTTTCTGATATCACACAAATAGTCCAAATTGCATTACTTCTCCCATCATGTGTTATAACATGATCGTGCAAAGGGCAATTTTGCAGAACTTTGTTATATTGAGATTTAATAAACCAAGATTTGACTTGCATGCTGATATATAACTTTGTCATTCCAGTCCAGATTTTTACCACTTTATGCCTACCAACTGCATAAGACAATAGTCTGGATCCAGACATTGAACAGGATGAACCACACAAGTTGTGTGCATAAGGATGGCAAAGATAGCCTGCCTTTTCAGTACAGGGAGAGCCACCAACTAACTAGGTTTTAGCAGTAGATCTGTTTCAAAGTAATAAAACCACATTCAATCATGAATGTCAAGGAACAGCTAACCCTGATCTGATTTTTTTAAAAATTTCAGCCAAAGCAAAATAAAATAATTATCCTTAAAACATACCATTAAAAAGCTTCCACCATAAATTTATAAAACAAACTAGTATCAAATGCAGGCAAAATCACTTCAACATTCAGTGGTTAGCAGTGGAAAAAAACAACTCTCAGGATTTTCTGCAAAGCTTAGAAAAAAAATGGCTTCTCTATCATAAAGATTCCTGTGTTTTTACATCCTCTAGTTACTTTCAGACAAACTATTGTTCTTTGATTCTGACATTCACAGAATTGAATGTCAATTCTGTACATTATATTATTTCACATAATCATAACCCATCAGAGGCATTTTTAAAGGCTTCAAGCTGACTTGGTCATTTTGAAATGAAATTGATGGATACAGATACTTTTTCTAGGCCAAGCTGGAAGAAAGAAACATATTCATTATGGCAGAGATTTTTCAGGCATAAAGGACAGCTATAGCTATGCAGTATTATTTCAAGACTTTCTATTTAATGACTTATTCATAATTTGAGGGGTTTTCACTAAGAAAATCAAACTTAAGTAGCACCTTTATGTACTGCTTCACATTTAGGGAATATGCACCCGTATTAATGAAATTATTTTTCTCAGAAATTTTTCAGAAGGATCTCACGTGCCCATCTTTTTTTTCTAAAGAAACATAATAATCTTCAGAACCTGTAAAAAATAAAGCAAGCCAAACCACTCTCCCCCCCACCCCCAGCCCCCTATTTTTTAAGCTCTCAACTTTCAAAAATTCTAGTGCTGTCTAATGGGACCTAATACAATATACACAGCCTTTTAGAAGTAAAGAGCCCCTGATTTTTTGTATTTATTTTCTGAAGCCAGTATTGTATTTATTTACTGTGGAAATATGGAATGGGTAAGGATCATTGGGGTCATGAAATCTACTTCTCTACTCAATGCCGAATCCCCAGTTAAGATATCAGGATGGCTGAGACCCGTCAAATAGATTTTTATTTGATGTGTCCATTTTCTGTTACATTTTAGGTACTTTTGTTGCAATTTGTGTTCTTTTAGGGATTGTTAGCAATCATTACAATGTCCAGTTATGAGAAGTATTGTATATATAGAATTTCTTTTGATCAAAGAGATTCAGTAGTAAAGTTGAGTGGCCCATCTCCCTCCCTCCCTCCCTCCCTCCCTCCCTCCCTCCCTCCCTCCCTTCCTTCCTTCCTTCCTTCCTTCCTTCCTTCCTTCCTTCCTCCCTTCTTCATTCATTCAATTTTTATTTCATTTTTATAAGTAGTTCAAGAAGGCAACCATACATAATGCTTCCTCTTCTTTTTATTCCCACAACACCAACCCTGTGAGGTGTCTTAGGCTGAGAGAAAGTGATTGGCCCAAAGTCCTGTCTAAGGCAGGAGTAGAACTCAACCCCCAGTTTCTTGGCCAGCAACTGTTTGTGTCATGTACCATGGAGTGTTGCACTGTTTTTCTTGTGTACCATAGAAAACCCGACATTGTGGTATGCAGGCCTAAAGAGAAGACTCTCAGTTCCTTGAAGTAGAAGAAAAATGAGCATCTTAGGAATATGTCTTGATTTACTTCTATCGTTATTCTTTGCAATCTGGCAAACATATCTGAGGAGCAAAGTACATAAACCAAAACATCTATAATTGTTTAGTAATGGTAGTCGATTACTCGACAGAATCACCCTATCTTTTCTGTTAAGAGGCATTATAGTATGCAGATAATCTCTATGGAAAAATGCAATGGTGCAGAGTGCAATCAATCAAATGATAAATTGAGTGTTACATCGATTATGCTAGCTATGCATAGAAATATATACATTTGATGGTCTTTAGGACACTTCAGATGTGCAAGACAAAAAGTGAAATAGACATCTATATGTAAAAAATTGGCAATGATCTGCAGTTTGATCTGGCATTACATTCTGTAAAACTATCCATGTTTTCCAAATTGGAAGCTTGATTTTAAATGGAAAGGTCATTATCATTATTAAGTTTTATAAGAAAATGACTGCAGGTGCAGGTATCTATTTAATATCTGAGACATCATGAATGTCATTGTTAACACACTTTGCTGTGTGCTAATAACTCTTTAAGGGTACCCTTGACTTGAGCAATGTTGGAAATATTATATTACTTGGACTGCTGGTAGCATTTAAGTGCACTTCTTTAATAGCAAGGTAAAAGGGAATGACTTCTTTTTATACAACTTTGGCTCCATGGAGGCCGCACTACAAGTTTGGACTAAATGTTTTTTCTCTTTTACTTCTAGTTTCCAAAAACAGTCATACTTCAGCTCAGCGAGTTCTTACCTTTATTGGTTATTTAAGTTTTATCCTGGTAAATTGTCCTTCCTACAAAATTTTACTCTGGTAAATTGTCTTTTGTACAAAATATGTGTGTCTCGGAGGGCAATAAAATGAAGGCTTCAGTAATCAAACTAAGTGACATTTCCGTGGAGGAAATGGCGTGGCCTGTCTTTAAAATATGCATTTATTCATGCGCCCCCCCTAAAACTTTTGTAATTTTTGCATTCTATGATTTTCTAATTCCAATCCAGTGATAACTTGTTTCTTTTTCTATTATATATTTAAATTAAAAATAAGGATATGTAGTTTCTATTAATGAGTTTTGTAGGGGTCTTTTAGTATTATGTCCCTGGGCGACTTCCTTACTCAGCATGAAGTCTTCAGAAGAGGTGCTTGTGCACCTGATTAATTCATAAATGGTGTTGAGGGCTGCATATTTGCACAATCCTTGTTAAATCATGGAAGTCTGCTATTTCTCTGTAGGATGCATTGCAAATTGTGATGCCACCTTCCGTACCTAATCAAACTATTCTGAATCATCCCCAAATTTCCTAAGTATTCTCATTGATGTGACATCCTTCTCAGGGACTAGAAGGTCAAGGTCCATCACTAACATTTATAACAATTTTGAAGAGACAATAACTTCCTCCTGTTAAAAGCACTGTCATATATCAACGAAGCACTGCATTTAATGAGAGTCCAGGAATCAGAGGAATATAAATATCAGTGTTTTAGCAAATGCTAACGTGACGTGTAAAAAATAATTTATCAAATAGGTATCCAAAAGCAGAACAGACTTTTTTCTGAAATAAACAATTTAATTACTTAACATTGCATTACATTGTCTTTAATTGTGTTTATCTGACATGAATTCTGTGAATTCTGTGAAGACTCTGCAAGAAAATGCATTTCATCTATTTCTTCTCTTTCCAACAGCCCATCTACAAAACACAAAATCAGGTACAAGTGATAGAAGTACCACACCTTAAAGTCACATCAAGAGGCAACACAAGTTTAATTTCACATGGGCCCTTATTGATAATTTGGAACCTAGAGGCATTCAGGAAACCTAAAACTTGTTTGACTAGAACCACTTAAATTATAAAAATAAAAACAAATCTAATGTACTGTAAACTATTAAAAGGCTTACATTTTAGTTCGCTGAAGTAGTTCTTAATAGAAGCCATAAATCATTGATAAAACCTGAAAACTCAGAGATCCATATAAGATTAGCCTTCAGTAGCTTTGTGCCTTTCACTATGTTACTCACCCACTTGCTTAGCTCTCCACAAATATGGAGAACAGCAAAACTCTGGTTGGAATTATGGAAGCTATATGTTAATGTAACTGAAGTATCATCAGCTATTAAAGATGCGGTAGATTGTGCTGCACACACTGGAAGAGAATTTGGCATGCATTTAATATTCCACTGTCTGCTCCTTAGAGTATGTATGAAGAAAATTTCCTGACACTAATTTTTTGTGTTTTGATAGAGTCAGGCAATCACTTTGACATCACAATTTATGTTATGAAAAATGCACAGAATTATTTTTTGGCAATATAATTGGTCACTTGGATAGTTTGAAATAAATTGACCGAGCAATGATTCAACTTGAGGAGAAAACCAATTGGGAATTAATTATATCATTAGCAAATTTTGGAATATGGATTGCACTTTTGAACTTGCCAGGTCAGCAATCTAGTTTTTGGTTGCTTTATCCAAGGAACAAAAAGTCTCAAGAGAGACCTTCCAAAACTGTTAAATGTGATGGTAAAGACCCTTATAGTTTACCATTTTTATTTTCATGTGATTCTCAGGGCAAGTTCCTGCAATTTTCTTGCCAAAGTTTTTCAGAAGTGACTTGACATTGCCTCCTTCCTAGGCTAGAGAAAAAGTGACTGGTTCATGGATTCCCAGCTGGCTTCATGCCTAAAGTAGAACTAGAACTCATAGTCTCCTGCTTTTTAGCCTAGTGACTTAACCACGATACAAACTGGCTCTCAAAAATCTGAATTTTAACTTTGTAAATCTACAGACTTATAGTCTAATTTAAAAATGACAAAACAAATATTTTATCCTTATAGATGCAGGCTCCTGTGTTGGCCTCCAGTTTTATGCACATAGATTTTTTTTTTTTTTTGTATTTGGCATGTGGGAATAAAGAGGCAGAAGTGAGAGTGAAAGGCTAACAGTAGCTTGCCACTAGCTAACAGGTGGCTGACTGACAGAGAACAGCTGATTCTGTTTGACAGCTCCTTTTATACTTAACTGTCAAATGGAATCAGCCAATCAGAAGAGATTCCAGCTCCCGCTCAAACAGCGGACTGGAGTGAAGACTTTGGCAGAATGCTGCACTTCTTCCCCCTGGTTAGGAGCATGCATAGTTCTCCAGATAGGTGGGGCATCACCTGATTCACCCAGATCTCCTCAGTCCAGCCAGAGCAGTCGAAGGGAGATGTCTTGCTGCAGGGCTGGAGATCTCCACTGGGGGCGATGCCAGAACTTCACCCGGGAGCGTGCCAGGAGCTGGCTGGAAGTCTTCTAAAGGAAGGTCTTCCTTGAGACACTGCTGGTTGGGATTCAGCTCTGGTTCTTTCACATTGGCCACTGGGAAGTCCACTTCATTCACTTCGGCCTCGGCTTCTTCCAGGGATGAACCTTTAGAAGCACTCCAATGACTTCTCAGTTGGTCAACATGACATCGCCAAACTCTCTCTCATCGGCCAATCTTATTCTGTAAGATTTTGGCCCGGTAAGCCCCTCTATCCACCCTGGTAACCATTGTGGGTTTCTCACATAATTCCGGGCATAGACCGGGTCATTCAGGTTCTGACCCAGGTCATTCAGGTTCTGATCTCCAGGCGTAGACCAGGTCATTTAGTCTCTGACAATCCTGGCATAGACCAGGTTTTTTAGGTTCTGACCCCAATCCTGAATCTAACAGGGTTGTTGGGGCATAGGCTGAGTGCAGATGGTCAAGGGTGGTCCTTAGCCGCCTGCCCATTAGTAGTTCTATGGGTGATAGATTAATTGCAGAATTGGGGGTAGTATGTTGAGTGAGGAGGTGTAGGGCAACCTGGGAAGGCCAGTCTCCTTTGGTAATCCTTCCTAAAGTCTCTTTGGCTGATCTAATGGCTCATTCAGCCAAGCCGTTTGAAGCCAGATGGAATAGAGAGATAAGGGCATGTCTGATTCCTTTGGGGGATAGGAATAGTTCAAAGGGGCTTGAAGTGAACTGGGGGCCATTATCAGAAACTAGGGTGTCTAGATACCCATGATTTCCAAACATGCTGTCAAGGGCCCTAGTCACAGCTTCTGTGGTGGTGGTCTTTAATGGGGATAGTTCAACCCATTTAGAATAGGACTCCACCAGAACTAAGAATGCTTTCCCTTGGAAGGGTCCTGCCAAATCTTTGTAGTTGCCCACTCTCCTGGAGTGGCAGCAGGAGGTTGTGGCCTTGACAATTGACAGGCTTGGAACCTTTGTACCTTTTCATTCACTGCATCGTCCAAACCAGACCACCACACATAGCTTCGGGCCAAAGTCTTCATTCTGGTTACCCCAGGATGCCCTTCATGCAACACATCTAAAATAAGGGGCCTCAACTTGTAAAGGATAATTACCCTGCTCCCCCAGAGAAGGCACCCTTGTTGAACATTCAGTTCAAATTGGTGTGTTTTAAAATGGCAAAATTCCACTGCTACAGGGCCTCTAAGCCATCTCCTTCATACCCAGTCTAAAACTTGACCTAAGTGTGAATCTTTTGAAGTAAACTGAGCAATGTTAGCAGCAGTCAGTGGTAATTGCAGGTCATCAGTGAGGAAAATAGAAACAGTTCGGGCAGGGTCAGATACAGGAATAGGTAAGGGACACCTGCTTAAAGCACCTGTATGTGCCAAGTTCTTGCCAGGCCTGTAAGTAAGGGTATAACTATAGGCAGCCAAAAATAAAGCCCAACATGTCATTCGTGGAGATAGAATTGGAGGGCTGGGTTTGTTTCCAACTAAGATGCCCAGCAGAGGTTGGTGATCTGTGACAAGTTCAAAATGGTGGCCATACAAGTATTCATGAAACTTTTTAACTGATGCAACAGCAGCCAAGGCCTCTTTATCTATTTGGCTGTAGTTTCTTTCTACAATAGGAGCCTCTGGACCATTTGGAAGTATTTGGCCTAAAACAGCACCTATCCCAAAAGGCGAAGCATCACATACCCAAACTAAGGGGAGCAAATTGTTGAATTGAATCAAAACCTTTTGTGAGGTCAATAGTGACTTAATGGCTTCAAAAGAGGCTTGTTCCTTAGTGCCCCATCCAGGAGCAAGGGTTGCTTTATGGGGCAAAAATGAACTGTAAAAATTGAGGAGACCCCAAAATGTTTGTAATTCAGTTTTTGTAGTGGGTGTTGAGGTAATTCCTCTGAGGAAAAGGAGCGCATACAGGGACACGTATTTGAGAGGAGTGTTTGAATAATACACACAGAGCACACAGATACACTGAATAGTAAATGTAGGTTTTTACTTCCAGAAAGGTTTAAGCAAAGTCCAAAATAAGCAATCCAAAGTCATTCACAGGTAAAATCAGTCAGTTTTCATCCAGGGATAATCCAAATATCAAATTCCAGTGTCAAAAAACAGTTCAGTATCAGACTTACATTAAATCCAGTAATATCAGTCAATTAGAAGAAATGGAGCAACGGCAATACTTTCCAACAGAAGGAAACAGAGATACACTCACACTCTCTTCTGAGACTCAGACTAAAAACCCAGGTTTCTGGCTCCATCTTATGGCCGTTTGAGAAACCACACCTAATTACAGTTTTGCATTTTCTTAAAGATACAGTTTTAAAATGTTTATCCTGGTTTATATATATTTCTAACCCAAATAGCTGTTAGGTGACTCATATTCCTAACAGTAGGAAAAGGGGCTTTCTGAATGGCTCTAACTTTTGATTCAATTGGGTGAATGCCAGAAGAATCAATGTGGTATCCCAAAAAGACTACCTGATCAGTTAGCAAATTTGCAGATCTTTCTGTTGAGCTTAATCCCTGTCTTTTTGAAACAATTTAATACTCTTCTTAATTGACTTAAAAGGTCTTCAGTACTGTCAGCTGCAATAAGGATGTCATCAAAGTAGGAGATGACTCCTGGTATGTTGTATAATAAACGTTCCATTATGGATTGTAAGATGCCTGGTGCTACGCTTACGCCAAATTGGAGGCGCTTGCATCTGAAAGCCCCTCTGTGTGTTATTATTGTGTGCACTTCAGCAGTTAGCTTGTCCAGAGGGAATTGTTGGTAGGCCTGGATCATATCTAATTTCACAAAAAATGAACTTTTGCCCAGTGAATGAAGTAATTGTTGTATAATGGGCACTGGGTAGGCATTTGGCTGGAGCCCCTTATTAATTGTGGATTTATAATCTGCACAAATTCTATTTGAGCCATCCTATTTTAAAGGAATGACTACTGGGGTCTCCCATTTTGCGAAATCTACAGGTTTTAGCATTCCCTTGGCAATAAGCTTGTCCAGCTGACCATCCACTTTGGGGCAGGGCTAAAGATATTCTGTGTGGTTTGAGCCTGATTGGAGCTATCTGGGGATCCAAATTAGGTGAGATGGGTGTGCCTTTATGACAACCAAGTTTGTCATCAAAAACCTCAGCAAAGTCAAAACGTAATTGGTCTCAGTCTTGTGTGATAACTGAATTAGTGCCAGTCACTTATAAGCTCAGGGAGGCAAACCAATCAAGTCCTAACAAACTTGGTAAGCACCCATCCACTATAACAAGAGGGAGTTGTCCTTTGAATTGTTGAAATTGGATATGAAACTTGCCTTTTCTGATGACTGGAATGGCTTGACCTTGGTAGTCTTGTAGTGACAGCTTGCAAGGTGTAAGTTGTTTTTTGGAGATGCCAGAAACCAGGTGCCTCGGGGTGTTCCAGGACAGGATAGAAAGGGAAGAGCCAGTATCCACTGCCATCTTGCAGGGTTTGCCTTCTAACAGAACATCAACTTTAATTTTGTTAATGTAACTATAACAAGTTTGGTTAGTTAGTGCTACAGCTCTTGGACATGCTGTATTTATGGTTTAAAGTTTTTTTGCTGTGGCTAGTATGGAGCTGGCTGGCTCATATTCTTCCCAGCCTGGCAGATTCTCACTAGGTGACTCTTTCTCTGGCACCTGAGGTAGATGATATTTCTGAAGTGGCAGGTTGCTCTTGCATGGTTGCCTCTACAGCTCAGGCAGATGATCTGTGTTGCAGTGAATCTCTTTTCGGCTGTGTTGTTTCTTCTTTGGGCTAGCTGGGGACCCTTTCTTCTTCCTCATCATAGAATTCTGTGTTCAGGTTCTTTGTAGTGAATGGCTGCATTGGTTCTTCCACTTGGGTAGCTGCTGGAGCCTTGAATTTCTGCTGTGGAAAGCACTGACATTTCCGTGGCTTGTACCTCTTCAATGGCTGCTTTTAGATTAAGGTCAGATTTGACTAGGAGACGCCTCTGTAAATGGAGGTTTCTAACATCACAGACCAGCTGATTTAAAAGCATATTGTCCAGGTCCTGGAAACCATAGTGAAGGGCAGCCAATCTGAGGGCAACCATATACTCACTTATGGTTTCTCCCTCAGCCTGGGTTTTTCTTCTGAATGTGTGCCAGTGGGCTAAGCTTTGGTGTGTAGTGGTTACTCAGGACTTCTTGCAGCTCATCCCATGTCATGGCTTTGACAGTTTGTGGGGCTAACAGGGCCATGGCACTATCGAAGACGGCTGCTTTGCAGAAGCTGAGGAAGTATGCTTTTTTCTGTTAGCAGGAATCTCTGTCAGGTTGGTGGGTCTATCATGCACTCAAATCTGTTTGAGGTTGGACATCCAGGTCTCAGTAGTTGGGTGGAAAGGTGGAAAGTTTGGTGGTGCCGCCATCTGACTTGCTTAGTGCCTTCAGCTCAGTGAGTTCAACTCTCGTTGCCTCAGTATATGCCTCACTGCGCTCCTTGTCGCCAGTTTGGTATTTGGCACATGGGAATAAAGAGGCAGAGGTGAGAGTGAAAGGCTAACAAGTTTATTGTAACATTTTTAAGCAGCCGTGGCTTGCCACTAGCTAACAGGTGGACAGCTGATAGAGAGAAGCTGATTCTGTTTGACAGCTGCTTTTATACTTAGCTGTCAAACAGAATCAGCCAATCAGAAGGGATTCTGGCTCCACTCAAAGAGTAGACTGGAGCAAAGACCTTAGCAGAATGCTGCAGATTTCATTGTTTAATTGCCCAAAGATGGATAGTGCTTCCCCTTCCTAGAATAATCCCAATCTTTAAAAAGAGTGAAAAATTTAATTCATCCTATTCCCAGTCAATTAGTCTTTTAAATATTATACTGTACCATTATATGCAACTATCATAAAAATGTTTGTATGATGAGTGATAATATTTTTTTTCTCTTACTCCCATTAACATGTTCTACCAGATGATTGCAGAACTAATCAGAAGACTACAGATAGTCTTCGTTCCTCAATTTACGGCTGGTTGAATTTACAATAGATGCCCCAAAAGGTACTTACCAGCAGGTTCTAAAGTTCTGACAGCCACATGACTACATTTTCAGCTCTCACCAACCAGCTTGCGTTTGTCACTGTTTGCAACATACTACGATAATATAAATGCAATTTACTACATTTTTTTCTGAAAACCAGCATTTTCTTCCAGTTTTGGGGAAACAACACATAGCAAACAATGGTTTCACTTAATCCCTGCAAAAAACAGTTGTGAAATCAGATCAGTCACATGATGAGCTGCTTTATGAGCATCACAAGTCTGTTAATGGGAAGACTCCATTATGGTCATAAGTTAAGGAATACCTATAATACTTAGTTCTGGCTTCATCTCCAAAAATATATTTTCCTTCCTTCCTTCCTTCCTTCCTTCCTTCCTTCCTTCCTTCCTTCCTTCCTTCCTTCCTTCCTTCCTTCCTTCCTTCCTTCCTTCCTTCCTTCCTTCCTTCCTTCCTTCCTCCTTCTCCCTCCCTCCCTCCCTCTTATGAGTTGAAGCTTGTGGAAAATCTTGTATTCGGATTAACTTACATAAAAGTTGATTACATAAAAGTTCTGAACCAGATCCATAACCTAAGCCTTAATTTTATAACAATATAAACTACAATAATATGTGACTGCATACACTAAACATAATCCTTTAACTCTTAGGCTCATTGCAAAGGATTCAATTCAATTTATTATTGAATAAAACATATTGAGCAAGTATTGTAAATGAACAGAAAATACAAAAATAAACAGAAGTTGCAGTGGTAGGCATTCATTTTCTGTCAACATCCTTTTTCCTTCAAAACTAAGTCACCTGTTCCTTGTTCAACAATGTGTGAGCAGAGAAAAAAATAATGCTGAAATAGTTAACAAAAAAATCAATTTGGGTGAGAGCAGATGAAAATGTAAACCAAACTGAGACATTTTTTCCATGTCTTTGGTCTTCTGTTTTCTTTTTTCATTTGTTAAATCATAAATAGTTACAAACAGAGCTGTAGTTCAGAGGGGCTTTGTTTCTAACATAAACAAGGTATGAGGCATACTACTGAATGTCAGCCAAAAAGAGTATAGTGTATATTACAGAGTGATACATACATATAAAAGAAGTGTCAGGCTTTCACTGAGAAATTATAGTTTGTCAAAGACTAATATAAAAAATAAGTTGAGCTCTGAATATGTACTTAGCGGGATAATGATCCATTCTAAACTTTTGAGAGACTATCCTATTTTTATGAAATTAACCTAATTCCTTATACAAAACCACAGAAACAGAATAGTCATTTGGTTTATTATTAGTCTTCAAGAAACTTGCTCATGCTAGTTGAAAAATGTTAAGACTCCTAAAAAATTAACTTTAACTTTTAATTTTAACTTTAACTTTTAATTTTAACTTTGTTTATTGGACTAGGTTAGCTAAATTCACTTTATCAATCAGTGATGGCGATTCTAATTGATACTTTAATAAAAGAAACATAGTTATAGAAAGTGACCTATTCCAGTCCCCAATTTTATAGAAAAATTGAAATTCATTCTACACTTTCGCTGTCCTTTGTCTCTGCTTGTTTGAAGCAATTATTCCCAAGTTATTTTAATTGAATCAGCATCGATACTATATATGAAAAAAAAAAATCTAAATCTTTTCTGCTAATTGATATGGCACTGAATGATATTTATTGAATCCAGTGGTGACAGACAGAGGGTAGCAATAAACACCATTCCAAAATTTCAGAACCTGAAGAGGTCAGTGTAGCAACAGCAACAAGAAACGGAAGAGTTGCAATAAATTACCAGCAGCTGCAATGTGTATTTTTAAAACACAGTTTCTAACATTTATTACGCCAGTTATTTTTCTAATCACAAATGATTGCAAACTGTTTGGTTTTCATCAAGTCTTCATGCATTGATTCAAACCATTCATTTTAAGCATTTCACATGTTTTCCTTTTTGCCTGAATTTATTTTTACAAACACAAAAAAGATACATAATAGTGATCCAAGAACCTTACCTTAATTATTTAACCATGGCTGTTAGGCATGAACAAGCTAGATAATTTTAGACGTCAGCTGACATGTTATGAGTATAAAACTCTTCCACTAAAATCAAAGGGTGTCAAAACTGCTTAACTTTGAGTAAATAGTAAAAAAATCATTTTTTCATTAAAGCTGTTGTTTGTTTTCTGTGCCTCATATTATGACCTTACATAAACTCAATACAGGGACAGTGCATAGTATATGCGCCACACATAGCATGGATTTTCAATCCATTTTAATGACTTATATGGCCGTACAAAGTTAGATGTGACATGTACATATGTGTGTGTGTAAAATTCATATTTACATATCTGTATACATTTATATTCTCATACCCGTATCTATATATTTATATGCATATGCAAACACAATCATATGATTGACTGCATGTATAGCTGTAAACATGAATGGTGCCTATCAGGTTCTACTTTTAATCTATAAAACCAGAGAAATACAATAGACACAGCAAACCAAAGTTACCAGCCAATCTCCTGGAGCTTTCTTTGCTATTTTGACCTGTCAATGACCTTTAAAAGATGACATTGAAAGATTATCCTTTCCCAGGGTGAGAAATAATTTGCTTCAATAGCTCTTCTGCCCCAGACATGTCTAAAATGCAGAGAGTAAACATATAGACTTAGTTTACATTGGCTGAGGCTCTAAGCAACACCATTCAAGTCATTTAGGACGTCTTGGTTGTCAGCAGTACCTCAATTACACAAATGTGCTGAAATACATCTATAGGTATTTGAGCACTGGCCTGAAATGCAACTCGTGTTTCATAATGTAAGCAAGAAAGATGGCTGGCATAGTGAAAAAAAAAATCTATTGGGTTGGATGCAGACTTGATAAAACATGTATTATCGAGTTACATTGAGATACAAGCACTCATAATTATTATATCCACAATTTTCTCTTTGCTGGAGTGCGGGGAGGGGAGAGGCAGAATAAAGGGAAATGGTTTAAGTTGTTTGACTGAATTTTTGGAGATTTCTGCGTGCAGTGTTTTACATTTTAGTGTAAGAAAAACTTTGCAGATGTAATGGAATATAGCAAACATGTCTCATTCATTCCAGAGAACAGATATTTGTATTGGTGAAGAGAGTCACATGTATCCTTTCTGAAGTGAGTCTGTACTTTCTAGATATGTAATTGTAGTTTGTATAAATATCAAATTTATCTTTACGTATAGTGGGATAGTAAAATACCAGTTGCACTTTTTTATTCTGCTAGAAATTTGTTTCACTTTCCATGCAACTAACATATGTGTTTGACATTTGAATAAGGTACACACTATGTAAATAATCTTGGTTTGTCATTGAATGCTTTTCAACATGTCCATTTTACATTGCATTTCATGTTGATTTGTAATCTGTAGAACTTGTCTTCAAGATACCGAATATAATCAAGGAGCAGATTGGCATGGCATCAGTAATTTCCAGATTTAAATCTTCTGGGATGCATTGATGACAAAATCACTAACTTCACAATCATTCAAATTGCTCAGATTATTTTTGAAGTATCAACACAAGTTAGTTGTCTTGACACTAAGGGAAGAGCAAAGTAAAGTCTTCTTCAAGGTCCTCATAAGGAAGCATCCGTGTAGTTTTCTTGGTCAGTATATAGAAGTGGTTTGCCATTGTTTCTTCCAAATTCATGTCTCTTATCATTTCTCAATGGTTTCCCATTCAAGCACTAACTAAGTCTGATTTTGCTTAACATTTTCAAGGTCATCTAAGATCAACTACATGCTGCCACCTTCTGAGATTGATGAAGGAGCAGATAGCATTATTTTAATGACTACATACACATATTGTTGGATGTGGTATGATCAAATCCCCATGAATTCTATAGATGTGGCAGAGTATAGGTGAGTTAATAAATGAGATATCTACATACATGTCACATATTAATAACAGATTTAAGAGCAGATGAGAAGAAAATAATAAAAAAAAACCTGTGAAAAATTACACATCTGTGAATTAATGTTAACTTCTTCTTGTTTTTTTGGTACCTATAGTCAATTTTATCAAGAACTGACTGCCTTATCTTTTTATAGTTATCAATATAAAAAACCAAATTGGAACAAACCATTGCCATTGCCACCACTGAACATATGCTTGAGCCTTCTTGCATAAATACACATAACTTTGCATTTACCAATATTTGAAAATTAAATTGTCAGAAGCCACGGAAACAACTGAGTATTAACATCAAAGATACAGTGTAATATTGGCGCCATTGCTTTCTTTGGGTCAGTATCTTTTGGCCAGCCCTGGGATTAGTCTCTGTCATTTATAGGTGAATTGTTATTTCGGGATATATTTTGATTCCCAGTATTTCTTTCAAATGGATCTTGTAGAACTGCCATCTCTGGGAACCGAAATGCATTGCTATGTTGATGCCAAACTCAGGGATTGAAATTGAGAAATCGGCTTCTTATTGACTGAAAACTGTGATCCCCTGCTGGGTGACCTACTGTCAATGTATATTTGATGTGTTAAGGGCCTATTATGAAGACTCAAGTCTCTTAGAGTAATTTAAGTTATTATAACATTACACGGTAGTATCTAATCCCTTTTTTCTGATGAAGGCATTTTTGAAAAATGTTTGAAACTCTGTCCAAGATAAACTAGTGTTCAGCCTACTCTATGTTCTGGCAACACTGCCCCCCTGATTATCTGATTTTCTGATCATTCCTTCATTTCTCCTAAGTCTTCAATAGCAGACAGAGTTGTCACCAGTGTGGAAGTTAAGCTCATTAGAATCTAAATGCACGGCTGGGTTGTTAAAAATGGCTCTCTTCATATTTTCCCATATTCAGGATCTTTACCCTCTACCACTGTATCAGTTCCTTTACCTCATGCCAGATTACCTGTAATGTGAAGACTGGTAATAATCCACTCACCAAGCTGTAGTTGTTGAATGTCAGGCAAGAGGAATAGAGAAAAAAACACAAGACAAATCCATGCAGTGCTAACTGCTGACATTGAGTGGTTTTGACCCATTTTGTGCAGACACTGTCAGCACTAATCTGAATTCCATTTATTTCCACAGTACATTTGCAAGAGAGAGAGAGGGAGGAGGAGGAGGAGGAGGAGGAAGAGGAGGAGGAGGAGGAGGAGGAGGAATTGCAAACTAGGTAGCAGTCAGATAAGAAGTAGCTTAGCAATGGAGGCATGGAAATAACTTAGAAGATACTTTTTCCTAGTTTGGACTTTAAAGACAAAGGGTTGGGGAGTGCTGAAATGAGTAGATTGACACTTGAAATTAAAGAACAAGAGGATAAACAATTTTATAAAATTTGGGACCTTTTCTATCAACGGTTAGATAATAAAACACAATAATAGAATATGTAGAATTTTAGAAAATAATGAACATATAAAGATATATTTCTTTGTTTTGATATCACATCTATAAAACGTTTTTAGGATAGATTTGGGAGGATTATATGAATTGTTATAAAATAAACTAAGTAAATTATAGTTATCTCTCCAAGTATGAATGAATAAAATTATAGTCAAATGATTGTTTAATAGGGATACCAGGATATTTAATCTTTGATTGATAATATGAGTTATCATGCAATGTAACTATAATTGAGACTACGAAATGGATGCACAAAAAAATTGGTAAACCAACCGACACACTGCTTGTACATTTTTGAAAGAAAGCTGGATGTTTTTTTATGTTTTGTTTGTTTTTGTTTGTCTTTAAACCAATAAAATTGTTTTTTTTTAAAAAACAAACAAACAAAGGGAGCGGGGAGAGAGAGAGAAAGATGTGCTGTACTTTCAGATTGTGTTACTCCAACCTTACATTAAAGATAGTGGTAATTCATGATTGGTGCTTCTTGTCTCGATACCTCTAAAGTTACTAGTATGAGATAAACAATTCCATCACACATTCATCCATGCCTCCATCCACATGCTCGGTGAACAAATGATTATGAAAATACCTTCTAGAGTTCCCACCCTCCCTCCATTCATATTCCAAATTGATGCAAAAATAACTTTCTTTCATTTTCCTCCTCTCCCCTTTGTCCCAAGAAATATTTATAACTATAACCTTACTTTAATTAAAAGAGGCCAACTCTTTTAATTATACTATACACCTTGCAATATGTTTGGATTCTTTGAGCTTGGCTTTCATTTTGTGGGCATTTTTGTTATTTTCCTTCTGCTCTGATATTTGGTCACAATAAAGATTTATATATCTTATTTTCTTTTGTAATATCAGGAAGCCCAGGCAAAGAGGAACGTTTGCAAAACAATGGACAGATATACAGAAAACAAAAAACAGAAGCACTTGCCATTTTCATGCAATAATAATGTAAATTCATAAACATCCAAAAATAAATTTGAAAACATTTCTAACCCCGAGCATGAGAGACACAAAGGGAAGCCTCTTCTGTGGTTAAGAAAAACTTTCTGGGAAATTGGAAGACAGATTTGGGTGCCTGTATGGCATGTAATACAACATAGTAATTGGAATCAGAAAGTAAAAGCCAGCAGCTAGCATATAGGAGGAGCATGGAACTTTACACTTTGGTCAGTTCTATTCAGAACTGAGTTCTATTAATCAGTTCTATTCAGGCTGACAAATCTATACGTGGAAAATCAAAATTATTGAGTCGTTGAGCACTTTATAGTTGAGATTGTTTATCAGAAGTTTCCAGATTTTTTTTTCCAGCCTACATAAAACCAGACAGAGCTTTGATCACACCGTCACAGCTGCCCTCTTGATTCTTCCTACCACATCATATGGACAGAAGGAGTATAGGATCATCCAGAGACCGCGAAGAATAGCTTCTTAGACAATTAGACTGTTTTTATTGTGAAGATGCAGCAATAGAACCTGCAAGTCTGAATAAATTTTCCCTTCCCTCACTTTGTGTGAGGTAGAAAGGTGCTTGTCTGAGATATTTTTTTCAAGGCGTTTTCTTTGTGCAGGTTCAAGCTCCATTTATGTCACCATCACTCTCCTGTCCTTCAAAATTGTCTCTTACACTCTGTATAGCTGTGATGATGAACCTAGGGCATACATGCCCGAAGTGGAACACAGAGCCATCGCCCATTGCTCTTCACGGGAGTGCTGGAAACCGAAAGAGCAGCTCCCTAGCATGCATATGAGCTTCCTGTTTCTGGTGCATGCATGCATGCAATTAGCTGCCCTTCCAGTTTCCGGTGCTCCGCCGTGTGTGTGCACATGCTTCCATTTCAGCACTCGGTGCCAAAAAAGGTTCGTCAACACTACTCTATAGTTGTGAATGGTTTAGTCCTGCTATCATGCATGCAACTTAAATATGGGTTTCCCTGAGATGGGGAGGGAACAAGGAAGAAAGAAGGAATCTGGGTCCAGCCTGTACCTATCATGGCTTCTAAACATTGATGAGAGGAAGCCCACTTTTTCCCAATTTCTTATAGCAAGAGACAATGAAGAGTCCAGAATATATTTCAGAAAATTCATCTGATTTACATTTCAATGCAGATTACACTTCTGCACTATACTTAACCTGTGGTCCAGAGGTCTATTGCGAATGAGCGTTAATAGAGTGAAAGTGTCAGAATATGATTTTTTCACTGTCTAGTAAAGCCACGTGTAATGCAATGCAATGAATGTGTGCATTGCTGTGTTAAATTGTTAGAAATAGCAGAATTTTTAAACTCTAGCACAGAGCTGTACAAATTTTGGGAGGGTTTTCTTTTTTTCCAGTTCACAAAAGCTTCCAATGTGGATGGAAGCTTTTGGTCTACATAAAGGAAAAATTGAAAACTTGCATCAGGTCACAATGATATGATCAGGGACAATATTCTCCAGCAAATATAAGAATTAGTTGGCAATAAAATTTTACTCCATATGGCCTGCCTACCTTTGCTAATGACAATGTGCATTTAAGGGGGAATAAAATCACAACGTTACTATTAGTTGTAAAATAAACCATCAGATTTGGAAGATTCCACCAGTTGAGACACTTGGATCTTGTGATAGCTTGGTGACAAATTCTATTCTAAATGTCAAAACCAACTTTATTTTATGGTGCAAGTAGTTTAGAATTGTCTCCTTTTAATATTCTAATCGTGAGGTATAAAGTGAAATGGTTGCACAGTGTAATAGTTGGAAGAAAGTCACATGTCAATGAGACAGGAGAGGTGACAGACACAGAATGAGTCCCTGAGGTGCTCTCAAAGTGCATTGGTTAAAGTTTCCCATGAGGATTTTTTTTTTCTCATTAGTAGTGAGACACAGTTGGCTAATTCAGTAGCATAGGGTTACTGTTAGTCAGAGGATCAAAATATGTTTCTTTTCATACTTTAGAACCTTTATTTGTATATGCTGACTTCTGATTAAAAATTATAAGACTTAGTTCATAGAGTTGCTTGCAGTCTGAAATATAAGGTGGTTGGCAAAAAGGCAATGCATCTGACAACATGATGAGGAAAAAATGAAATGCAAAGAAAAAGGGGGAAAATACATAAGCTTGTATTGTTTCGTAGAGTCTCACTAACCATCTTACAGTGCTGATTTCATAAATTACCACTACAAAACTGACACACCATCATGGAGATCGGTGCCATCAAAACTGAAAAATGCTAAGCAGTTCTTTGTTTTGCTTGTTTAAAACTGTACTAAAACTGAAATATATATATATATACATACTGAATTAATGTGAGTTGTCTAGGGGGTGAGGGAGGAACTAAGAACTTTGATAGTTAATTTTATATGTATTTAAACATATGTAGAAATGTTAACTGGAAAAAGTTATTCTCATTTTCCCCCTATGAAATTATAAAAGGTACGTGATTCTATGCTATCAAAGCAAATTGTACTCCTACTCAGCACCCAAAGGGGTAACGGGGTTAGATGTTGTCTCTCTTATTACCCACCAGGTCAGGCAGGAAGGAAAGAGTCATCCCCAGTGTTCATTTACATGCTCATTGTTACCTTACAGAAACTGGGAATGAATGAACGGAAACAGGAAAATGAAGCCGGCAAAGCTCACAGATTATTATGTACTTTATCAGCATATATAGGAAATGTGTAGCATGTGCTATTACGTACATCCAGGAAGAAAAATCTGCTTTTTAAAATCTCAATTTCTTCTCTTTTTCCTTCAAAATATAGTTACTTGAGCTATAGTTTCAAAGAAGATCCATGGTATTCAAACAAATATGGTTCAAAAGCTTGGAATCAGTCTGGACACTAATAATAAGATGGAATCCAACCATTTTGTGCAGCAGCTGATACAAGTTTACCTGCTGAAAATTTCTACCAGGGATGGACTGTCCTTCATGTGTAGACACAGCAATTAATTTAGCTATACTTTGTCATTGACTTATCAGCCTTCTACTGTTCTACTGTTAAGAAATAATATCTTACCTTACTCATCAGAGACACCATGGAACGTGAACAGAAACGTCCAAATGCCATCTTATTTGGTCTCGAAGACACCAGTGAATCAGTCGACATCACCAAAGTTCGTGATATCATAAGCAACTCAAATACAACAAACATCTCTCCTGAAGATATCACTGAAATAACCAGAGATGGCCCTGGGTGCAAATACAATGACAGCTCTGTGGCCCCCAGATTTTGTAGAGTTGTGTGCAAAAAATGAGTCCAGCAAACGCATATTCATTCATACAATAAATGCCATTGCAAAAACCAATCCCAACTGTTGAGGTAATTCCCCGTTAGGAGAATGAGTGCATACAGGGAGACGTATAGAGAGTAATGTTGGAATAATACACACAGAGCACACAGATACAGTGTACAGTAAATGTAGGTTTTTACTTCCAGAAAGGTTTAAGCAAAGTCCAAAATAAGTAATCCAAAGTCATTCACAAGTTAAATCAGTCAGTTTTCAATCCAGGGATAATCCAAAGATCAAAGTCCAGTGTGAAAAAACAGTTCAGTATTAGACTTACATTAAATCCAGTAATACCAGTCAATTAGAAGAAATGGAGCAACGGCAATACTTTCTAACAGAAGGAAACAGAGATACACTCACACTCTCTTCTGAGACTCAGACTAAGACAAACCAGGTTTCTGGCTCCATCTTATGGTCGTTTGAGTAACCACACCCAATTGCAGTTTTTAGCATGCTCTTAAAGAGACAGTATTAAAATGTCTATCCTGGTTTATATATTTCTAACCCAAATACCTGTTAGGTGACTTATATTCCTAACACCGACCACAAAAAACTTCGCTCAAGACCAGACTTATCCATACTGCAAAGAAACTGCTCTCGTGAACTCTGCGCAGAACTCAAAAACTGTCTAGACAATGGAGAAAAGGATCTATACATTGACTACAGAGCTGATTGCATCAAAAGAAAGTCACACAACCCACAACTCCACATCCAACCCCACCCCATCCAATCCAACATCACTCAAAACTAGGCATGCACACACCTAACTACCTCTGTTCCAACCACAACTGGCCTTAAATGCAAGCTACTCAATGCAAGAAGCCTTATAAATAAAATACCTGAATTTCTCCTCTTACTAAATATGGCTAAATTTGACATTATATTTGTCTGTGAAACATGGCTCAACGCATCTCTCCCTGACTCCATTACCACAGTAAGAGACTATCATGTTTACCGATCGTGAAATCCATAGAGGTGTTGCTAGAGGAGGTGTTGCTATCTTCTATAAAAAGTCCCTACATCTAAAAAACATCCAAGTTACCCAGGAGCTTGCTATTCCTGAGACCATCATCTGTAAACTGTCCTTAAATATCACATTTCAGTTCTTACTATGTTACAGGGCCCCTGATTTTGACATCGAACATGCAAACAAGCTAAATACACTACTAAAATGGATGCTTTTATCTTTCTTGGTGACTTCAATCTACCTCATATTAACTGGACCCTTAACAAATGTACAACTGAACCCACAAATGAAACCTTCTACAATGCAGTAACAAATTTGGGACTAGAACTACTAGTAACCAGCAACACTAGACTTAACAACTGCCTTGATCTCATCTTCTGCAATAGTTTGAATTCAATTTATGGAATACAAATTAAAGAACCCTTTTCCAACAGTGACCACAACATGATTGACTTTTGTCTCAACATACGTCCACACAAAATTCATCACAATGACAGAATCCCCAATTATAACTTCAAAAAAGGCAACTATGATCTTATAAACGACGATCTCTCATCCCTTGATTGGCAATTTCTATTCTCTGGATGCAATACTGTTGAAGGCCATTACAACATATTTTTACTTGAAGTCATCAAACTATATGCACCAATAACAACTCCCAAAACCAGAAAAAAACAAATTACCCATAACAATAAGGAAGCTTCAAAAAGAAATCACTTTGGCAGAAAAACAAATCTGGACATGTTGCCAACTTCAAAAGCCGATACAAAAATTTATGCCACCAGATAAAAACTGAATGCACCAATTATCACATTAAACAAGAGGAAAACCTTCTACGCACCAATTCTACCTGCGCTTTCTACAATTTTGTAAACAACAAACTAAAAGACTCAAGGTCCATCCCAACCCTGAAAGGACCTAATGGTAAAGACTGCAACGATGACATTATTAAAGCCAAACTCTTTAAAACATTCTTTGGCTCACTATTTGTAAACAGCAATAGATCATGCCCAGTATTTCCTGGTCAAACCACAGACAACTACAATGATCTAATACATATAGATTTTACAGAAGACAATGTTGAAAAAGCACTGCGCAATCTAAAACCATCTCTATCTATTGGACCAGTTGGAATAAGCATAATCTTTGAAAAATCTTTCAGGACCAGCTTCTTGCCAAAACTATGGTCACAAGCCATGGTCATCCCCATTTTCAAAAAGGGAGACCCCAGCCTAGTTGAAAATTACAGACCAATCTGTTTATGCTGTATCACCTGTAAAGTCATGGAATCAATTATTAACCAATCCATCATCCTCCACTTAGAGACAAACAACCTATTCTCCAATAAACAATTTGGTTTCAGGAAAAAACTATTATGTAATCTGCAACTCTTACACTGCAAAAACATATGGAATACACAACTCAATCAGGGCAAAGCAATAGACACAATCTACATAGACTTCTGTAAAGCCTTTGATTCAGTGGTACACGACAAACTACTCCTAAAAATAAATCTTACGGTATCTCTGGACACCTGCATAACTGGACAGAAGCATTCCTGTCAAACAGACAACAAATGGTCAAAATTGGGAGTCTCCAATCAAATTCTGTACCTGTCAACAGTGGTGTCCCCCAAGGCAGTGTTCTAGGACCAACTCTTTTCATACTCTACATAAATAACCTCTGCGATCATATCAAGAGCAACTGTGTTCTCTTTGCTGATGATGTAAAACTATTCAACACCACAGACAATACTGCTACCCTTCAAAAAGACTTTGACTATGTATCAGAATGGTCAAACAAATGGCAACTTCAAATCTCAACAAATAAATGCTCTGTCCTACATATTGACAAAAAAAATCCAGAAAATAAAATACAGGGCGAATAGTCAAGACTTTGTTGATGATCCAAACTCTGTCAAGGGTCTTGGAGTACTCATCTCTAATGACCTAAGCGCTAGAGCCCACTGTAACTACATAGCCAAAAAGGTGTTGTTAACCTAATCTTATGTAGCTTTTTCTCTGGTAATATTACACTACTAACTAGAGCATACAAAACATTTGCTAGACCAATACTCGTATTCAGCTCATCAGTCTGGAACCCACATTACGTATCTGATATTAACACAATTGAGAAAGTCCAGAAATATTTCACAAGAAGACTTCTCCACTCCTCTATTCGTTGCAGAATACCTTATGCCACCAGACTTGAAATTCTAGACCTAGAAAACCTAGAACTATGCCGCCTTCGGTCCAATCTTAGTATATAAAATCATACATTGCAATGTCCTACCTGTCAATGAATACTTCAGCTTCAACCATAACAATACAAGAGCAAACAAAAGATACAAACTCAAGGTTAATCACAACAAACCTGCTTGCAGGAAATACGACTTCAGCAACAGAGTGGTCAATGTCTGGAATGCTCTACCTGACTCTGTGATTTCTTCCCCAAACCCCAAAAACTTTAACCTTAGACTGTCTACTATTGACCTCACCCCTTTCCTAAGAGGTCTGTAGGAGGCGTGCATAAGCGCAGCAATCGTGCCTACCGTTCCTGTCCTATTATGTCTTTTATTTTTTATTTTTCTTATATGTATCCATGTATTCATAGCCATGTTTTTACTTATACCTATTATTTTGTAAGCAATTGACAAAAATAAACAAACAAACAAACAAATAAATAAATTTAGATACGGCTTAAACTCTTGTCCTCATCTCCAAAATACATTTCCAGTTTGAAGATTGCATATTTTTATGCACTGCTTTCGAATATAAGAATTCTATGCCATAAAAAATGGACATAAACAAGTAAGTATGTTTATTATGGAATAAATGTGAATCCTTCCCGTCTTAAGTCCATCCAGATAGGACTTTTCCAATTTGATAGTAACCACCCACAAAACAATTATTACACTAGATAGACATAGATACCATTGCATTCCTTAAGTTACATAATACACATATCATACATATAATTGTATATGGAAAGTACCTTGAGAAACAGGAGGAAGAGCTGCAGATTGGACAACTGATACATAAAAGATGTCTTGGCCTACAGAAAGGGTTATAGCATAGGAAGCATTTCAGAAGAGACCCTTCTAGTTTTGCAGAGAATAAAAGGAAAGGAAGGAAGAAGTACTTTGGGTCTTGCAATATTTTGTTAATGTAATCTAACCGGAAAGATAGATCAAGTACTCCTGGCTTTGCTTCCTTTCTGGACTACCTTTCTGGGCTAGCATCAATCTTACAACATTCATACTGGAGAATTCTGGGAATCTGTGCAGAGATGGAAAATTTCATCACTACTCACTATGGAGAAAAGGTTGGTGAAGCTGATAGATTTTGCTGAAATAGATCAATCTTTGATTAAAGAAAGACATTATCAACATTTATTGCTGACTGGAAGTTTCATATGGACTCTTTGCATTTTTTTTTCATAAAATGAATTTAAGGCTTATAGTTTTCACAGTTAGACAAGGTAGATTATAGTAAAAATAATATGATGTAACTTTAGAGAGAAAAGTTAAAATATGTATTTGTACTTATAACTGCTATGAAAAAATATTGGAAGCCAATTGATATATTTTTTTCTTTCTTTTCTATTTGTATTATCTTTTTTGCTTCTCTTACTTGTTTTGCTTTTTCTCTGATTTCTTTCTTTTTCCCTTCTTACCACCTATTAGTTTGTGTTAGCTAGTATCTAATATTTAATATCTAATGTTCTAATAAAAGTATTTTAAAGAGAATTTTGGTGCGTATACCTTAAAGTTGAGAAACACAATCTTGGAGTCTTCTTTTGTATAAACAGGGTCCTTTAGGGACCTTTAGGCAAAATTATGTATAAAAAGGGGTCTCTGTGGTGGTAGTGGTTGACAGATATTAAAAAGACAGAATCTGAAAGATTTTGATTGTGTATATGAAATCTTAACTTTTTGCCACCACCATAGGTAGAATTACCCTAGTCTGTAAGAACTTAAAAAATGGAAGCAAATTCTAATATATGTTGAAGTTAAATTAAGCGTTATAGTGTCAGATTCATCACATTTGGCTTGGTGCCTTGTTGGTGTCCTGCCATCAGTTGGGGAAGGGAGGATTAAACAAATGGGTATTAAAGCTGTATACATTTATTATGGGAAATTGGGAGGGGGATTGACAGTTGAGGAAGGATAGAGCATTTTGGGATTTGGTTCATTCAAGGCTGTTTACTCTAAGAGTAGAATTTCACCAATCTAAACACCTCAGCATTTCCCAAAAAATCTTGGTGGTGCCAGATTGGTTGCATGTGGACAGATCACGGGGAAGGGGCTAGGGGAAAACAAAGGGTTGGTTCTGTATTGGTGTGCAGGAACTTTAGATTCCTCTCAACTTTATTTCAGTCAACATCACTTAGTAAAAGTGCCTTTTCACATCAACCAAATGGAGTCAAGAGTTTTTCTTCACAAGGAGATCAGATTAGGACAGGTCCGATATATAATGGAATTGGAAGAGTGTTGGTTTCCCTGTGCCCCTAACTATGGCACTATTTCTGCCCTCTTATTTTGATGCCATCTAAAGACAGCCTTAAGATGCATTAAATCTGTTAGGTTTTGCCATTCATTGTTTTGGAAGGAACTCACGAGACTATCATACTTCAGATGGAAGTAAGGAAAAGCAAGTTTAGTAGTGGGAAAATCAAATATACAGCTAGAACCTGTAGGGGAAGCAATGGAATGTACATAATGAACTAAATCCATAAAGAAACCATTACCACAAAGTCAAAATACAATTTGAACTGTATGGACAGGGGTGGACAGGGGTTATTGACATTATCTAATTGTCCTCTATGGTTTCACCAATGACTTTGGAGTTGTAAATATTTATAAATGATTCACTTTAAAGTATTTGTCAGATGCAACTATAGTACGTCAATTTTTTTCATTTCCAAATAACAGGAGGCCAGATTCAATCAGATTCTAGTCAGGCTAACTTTCTTCTCCTGAATACCCAGTTCCCTAAACACAACAACCTGTAATATGAATGAAAAGTGCTAATGATGCATCATTACCAAGAAGTAGCAAGTTTTTTAAGGTCCTATGCTGTATAAATTTTAAATTAGCATAATTATTCAGTGCATTCCCAAAGGCATTGTTGATTATGCTTAGTTGCTGTAAAAAACACACACAGCAAAGAAAAGAAATACTGCACTCAGATGTCCCACAGTAGCAATACAACTTTCAATTTAAATTGTGCAAAATAACATATCATGTAATGATGGCAATAAAGATAATTTTTGCTTAAACAAACTCAGTGAAAAAAATAGCAGTGCTTCAGTGTTGTGATCCCTTAATACATCCTTGGATTTCCAAAATTTTTATTTCTCTGTTTTTATTAGATACAGTATTTTAAATTTTAGATGTGCATATTGACCACAAAAGTTGGTGTTGAACCTGAGTAAACTATGTTAAAATAGGCCATTTCTCGTTAATTTGAGAATTAATTGGTTCTGAATCTCAGCAAGATTCTGTTGAGAATCTTGAACCTGAACCTTGATTTAGACATTTGAAGTTTTATACCTCTTACTGAAGTTCATGATAATCAAGACATTCTCTGTGTTTAATGTTATTGATTGAATCTCTGTTTAATGTTATTGATTGAAGATGTAGGTATAGTAACCTCTTCTCAGGGGAAATAAGAGTTTAATTTTTTATATAAATAGATCTAATCATTTTTATGCAAGTCACCTATAATATCTGATTTTTAAGAAAAGAATCTGCTGAAAACTTTTTTTTATTGATTGAGAGAATCTGGTTAATTTACAGGCATACTTGCCCTTTCTGCAAAGATCAACATTTCTAACGATTAGGTTTATAAGATTTTATGCAAGACCAGTCTTTACTCTTGCAGTTATACTGCACATTTTTTTTCAATATGGACAATACCAATGTACATGCATACAAATAATCCAAGCCAAGAGTATCTGTATAGTTTTGAGGTACAGCTTCGTTATTTTGTGGAACAGGAGACTATATTTATTGATAGAAAGAAATTCACTTCTCCTTTTCTGTAATTCATGGGTTTTTTCCCTTGGGAGTGGAAACAAGGACAGTAAATTTGTTTGAAAATAGCATGTATCACTGACTTTTCACAAGAAAAATATTAAATGACCCCAGACACTTGGAATTCTCATGAAGCCCAGGCCCCATGACCAAAAGCAAGGGTCTGTGGGACTTGTAGTCCAGCAATAAGGGGGGCACTAAACTATGATTTCACAAAATTCCAGAAGGGGTATTGGTATAGTAATAAATCAAAATATGGCACAAAAAAAAGGAATGTAAAGGTTCTTGATTTTTGTCAGTAAGTCATGTGAAATGCCAGAATATGAGAATGTTTTATGTAGGTGGCACATACAGCGGCAAAAAGGATGTGGAATTGAATATTCATTACTGACACTTTCATTTTTCTTCCTATTTTGTTGTTCCTTGATACGAAGAGCTTGGTGAAAATAAATAGGTAATCCTCGACCCTCTAACAGTTTGCTTAATAACTGTTCAACGTTACAATGGCCCTGAAAAAAGTTAACTTATGACCATTTTTCAGACTTATGATCACTGCCCAGAGAGATGGTTCTGCACGCCACTTCCGACATGCATGGCATAGGTTCTCCATCATAGGTATATAACGTAGAGCACTACCATCTATTGATTGACATTATCTCAATAGATTGACTTAAATCCAAGGGCTGTAAATAAATAATAAAATAATTTCTTATGTAGCAGTAATTTAAAGAACTATATTGAATGATATGGGAAACCAAGATAACAGAAGCATTTCAGTATCCCAATGAGGCCAATTGTGAAAGAATTGAGCATTTGCTAAGATGCCATTTACTCTAAAGATTCGATCCAAATAAGAAGAAACTCATTGGGAAAAGCACATTGGCCTGAAGTTGAGTGGAGGAACAAAAAAAATCAAGATGATGGCTACCATCTTGGCTTTTTGCCCTCCTCCTAAATGTCCTTGGAAAAGCTCAGCCGTTTTGACTAAGAAATAAGGCTAGCAAAATATTTAATCCCTAAAATCACATGTTGTCAGGAAACTGCTATTTAGAGGATGGATCAAGTATCAAATTATCCTTAAGTTATTATGGAGCTGCATAGACCCAAGGCAGACCTTGCCATTCCAAATTCGTGGGACCTTAGTTGTTTGTTTCCAAGAGAAGAAAAATAGTCAGGGGAGATTCTCATATTATAGGTAGAATACAATATAGTGTAAGGTCTGGCAGTACGGTGCTATCCTCTAGAAATCTAGATATCTTGAGAATGAAATTCACAAAAGCCCTCAACCAAACTTTGGGTTGGGGAATTCTAGGAGCTAAAGTTCCAACTTCGATGGAAGGTGTTGGGTTAGACTGTTAGACAATCCTGTGTTAGAAGCCAGTGTGAAATATTACAGCCTTTGGATTTATTTTCAGAACTCCTTAATGTTCCATATTAAAACAGAGCCTTCTACCTATTCACACACAGTAGTAGCATATAAACTCTTAAGTAGCATTTTATATAAGTATTATTCCCGTAGTTAATAGGATTTCTTGTGAATACTGTTAACTTTCCTACCACACTGAAGTGATCTCCTGCCTCACAACTTTCTAACAGTACCCAAGAAATGTAAAAATAGAATTTGCTGAAGTAGCAACTAAAGATTGAATGGTTCTAGGTGAGTTTCCTTCTCTTCCCCCGTCCTCCTTTTTCTGTTTCTCCTTCTTCTTCCTCAGTGATCTCTTCCCAGCAGGAACATGCCTCAGTGCACAGCTCTGCTTCATGTGCAGTCGAAACACTTTCACTGAACATTTGACTTTCCAGCAGCTTTAAAATTCAAATAAGTTCTGGCAATATTTAATCGAGACATGTTAGTTTAACACCAAGCCAAGCCAAACCTCTTAATGTTCAGTGGCCATGAGATAAAATTCTTCGCCAGATTGCACCAATAAATTTAGAGCAGGGTAATTCTCTGCAGTCATGGTGATGGTTATGAAATTAAGAGAGAACTAGTGTACAGATTTTTCAGACATTAATGTCCTTCATTCCCACCCACCCTACCACAGAAAGTTTGATGTTTTATCTGACATTTTATGGGCCTAGGCCCCAATAGAAATTGAGATATGCAGAGGCACCTGAATAGAGAATATGGTGTCAACTCATCCATCACATAAGATATGATACTTAAACTAGTAGACTTGATTTTGAGCAGAAGTGGGCTGGGAGATTGATAACAGCAGTAAGTTAGTATTCCTCCCTCTTTTATACTGCCATCACAAATCTTTGACTATGTATAATTTACTGATACAATATGTCTGAAAAACAAATGCGCGACCAACTTCATTCAAATCCTCCTGCAAATATTTGACATTATATGTATTCTTCTACTTTAAACTCCCTCAACTTAGGCAATAATGCCTGATTTTATCATATTGGGGGAATGGGTTTTTTTTTCATGGATTTGCTTGTATTTTTAAAATTAGATATTATTGCTCTTGTTTTCTTGGATTTTTGTTCATTTAACATACATCTTTAAAAAAAATTACTTTTAAAAAATAACAATATTTGTCATTTGTAGTATTTATGATGCTTTCCAGATATGTTTGAGATAATTTCAAAAGCAAATATGGATGTTAGATTTCTTTGACTGAAGAACTCTGTATTTAATGTCTCCTCTCATTGATGTGCCATCAGTGACCTAATCAGCTGCAACAATAATAAAACCTTTGGCCATATGACACAGTATCTTCTCTGCTCTGTTACAGCATCGAGTAAGATCTTTATGACAGTTGAGGCACTTTCCTTCCTACCATCTTCCGAGAAGCTATCATCCTACTAGAATTAAGGGCAAAATCCAACCCTCTGATTCTGAAGGAAGTGTGTGTCATTTTGACCTTATTTATGAAATTGATTTAGGCTTATCTCCTAAAACCTTTATTAACTATTGAAGGGGGAAAGTGCAAACAGAACTCACAAATATTTGGGGAAAATTATACATCAGGAATTCTTGTTTCTACTGGTGGCTACAGAAATGGAACGCTCTCCAATGAAACTTAAGAAATTAGAGTATCCAATTTTTCTATTCCAGAAATCTTATCCAATACATGCCCTATGAACTTTATGGGCTCCTCAGCTTCTTTTTTGCAATCCTGAAAGACTACTCTGATTCATAAAAATAGTAATTATTATGCAATTATATTATTAAATTAAAAGAATAACTATCAGCATCTTTTGAAGAAGAAACACATAAAAATGGACCAAAGTTTTTGAAAAGCATGTCAATTAAAAGCAAGAAAATCTCCATTTACATGCATTTTTGTTTCTACTTCTACTCATTTGTATCTCTAAATTAAATATTTTCTATTAAATCTGCCATGGCTATACAAATCCTGCCTCCTACCACCATCACTCCTACCTCAAGGTCCAGGAAATCTCACTGGAAGATATCTGTTTGGAAGTTACATGGAGTCTCATCAGAAAATCCAATCTCCTGACATTGACATGACGTTCCCTCATCCATGTTGGCCTACGGTGTGGAATATTTCATTGCACAGCTGCTTCCAGCTTCTAGTGCAATGCGAGGTAAAAAAAAGTGCCTTGTATGCGTTTAGAAAGGCAGTGGAACCAAAGTGGCCTTGAAGGATGTGAAAAAGATAGAGAACATGCCCCTCGTTCTTTTGTTAGATCAAAGAAGAGAGAAAAAAACACCTTCCGACTTTTGAGCCTATTCTCCTAAAATAAACAGTGCCGTAGGAGTCTTCCCCTTACAAGAAGTCTGCTGTTCTTTGCTTACTATCAAAAGACCCAATAATAGCACTATTATTTTGACAGCGGAAAGCAGATGTGTGGGTTAAGTATGGGAGCAATTCAAAAGTCCATAGTAAACTGTGGAGGGGGTGGATGGGGGCAGAGAGAGCCAAGATAGCAGCAGCTTTAAAGTAATTGACTAATACAGTAAGGATATTAAAGTCATTTAGTGCCAAAAGGGAACACACTGAACCTTGACCCCGAGCCACTTTGGAATAATCTAGTATTCAATCCAGCGTGTAATGACTGCCAGGCCTGTCAATCCTCCAGGCTCTGCAGTCAAATGCTTGTGGCTACTATTGGCTTATGGTAAAAGAACAGAAAAGCAAGGAAATACCTCTCAATCAGCCTATGATATGATAATGTTATGGCTCCCATGCGTTTGGTATTGTCCCTGCATTGATTAATCTGTGGAGACTATTGTCAAAAACTGCCCTCACTTCTCAGAGGTCTTCTACTCAACCCTTTAGGAGCAGAAGACAATTGGAAAGAAAAGGCATAACTTACTGGATTAATTATTTTCATACAAGATAGTGTGCAATACCATAAAATGGCTGGTCACTAGATTTTTTTTTTCTAATAAAAGTCTCTTTTGTAGTATTGGTAGAGGAAGTGTGTTTTCGCAAGTATGCAAGCTGTAAAATTTATTAGGTGGTAAAAATACTACATTTTGGAAAGGAGGAGGAGGAGGAGGAGGAGGAGGAGGAGGAGGAGGAGGAGGAGGAGGAGGAGGAGGAGGAGGAGATGATGATCATCATCATCATAATGATCATGAGGAACAAATGTATAGGGCAATCAGAAGCCAAACTATGCACCTCGTTGTTTTATTCTTCCATTACCTAGGGAAGGTGCTATGCAAACCTATCTTGATGCATTGTCTCCTCCCAAAGTAATGGAGTTATATTGCATAATGACATATTAATACTTTGAGTTTCTTGTTTCTCTTCCACTTCATTGTTCACTAAGAGTTAAGAAGAACATGGGTTACCTTGACTTCATGACATAAGGTAAATTATGGGAAGGAGGAGTGGATAGATCAGTAGATACAAATTCAAGTGATGACTGTGCTTGTACTGTCACATCTAATTTACCCTAAATTTTTAATGTGTACCCTCCATGTACATGAAATTTACTCTTCAAATTGAAGTGGTTAGGGAGAAAATATTTTGACCTTAAAATGTGATTAAATATATGTATGAAGTCAAGCATCCTTCTTAGATGCAGAGCTGTGATGCTGTACCTGGGATCTATTCAGTCACATCTCTAAGAGCCACTAAGACCATTTAGCCTTTATTTTTAATGCCTTCTCTAATTCCTTCTTCACAGCTCTGGTATTTCTGCAGAAATACTTCTCAGACTCCTCTTCCTGATGTTGTTGTCACCTGGTACTATGGTACTAAATGTATCAATACAGTCTTTTGGTCCTTATGTTCTAGACACAATATGTGGTTGATTGGCCAACATCCGCCTGCCTATCTGGGTCTGGAACAAATTTTAGCCCTGTTAATCTCCACAACCTTCTTGGAATCTCCAATTTGAACTTGATAGGACCTGGCCCATATATTGTGCAGATTTTCCTGAACCCAATGCTAGCTGCTTGGTTGTTCCTGAATCCACTTGTTTCCTGCCTGTATCTTACACTCGACCACTAAATGCTGGACTGTCTCTGCACAATCTGCACTATATTTATATACACATATGCATATAGGTGTGTGTGTGTGTGTGTGTGTCCCAGAAAGAGACAGGGGAAGAAAAGAGAGACATAGATGAACATAAATATTACTAAAAATATTCAGTGGAATTTTTTTTCCAGCCTTGTTATTTATGCAAAGGGAAGAAATATAAGTTCAACCATACTATTTAAAGTTACATGTAATATCCAAAAATTAGATCAGAAAGAATCATAGCTGTATTCATTCTTTTTCTGCAGTTTGCAAGATAAATTCTATATTCTTCCTTTATTCTCCATCCTTCTTCCTGACTGAATGAGTAGCAAAGAAAAGCAAGTCACTGTTTTTATTCCTGCTCCAGAAGAGCATGTTATATAATTTGCTTAATTTTGTTCTTTATGACACTTCCAGTCTCTCTACAGGAAAAATAAAGAGTAAAAATAGTAATAAATGGGTTTGCTTATAACTTTCATATAACTTCAATGTCAAAAACAAATCACTTTTGATAAAAGAAGAGAAAGTTTTTCCTGCCCTCTTGCAGTTCATTGCCCCAAAGCCATTATTCAAGGAATCTATTTATAAAACGTATTTTCTGGACAATAATATCCTTTACCCTTGAAAAATATTATCTATTTGTAGGCAGTTTTAGAATGTGACTCACATTGTTCTTTCTTTTCACCTAATGGATCTTCTCAAAAATACAGACTGAAATCTGTTATTGTGCGGTCACTTTTTCAGATAGTGAGTTCTTTTGTAAAAGCATGGCAAAGTTATAAATTGATGGAGAAGACTGAATTCTAAAAGTGCTAGCTTGCTATTCATGTTCTTCTTTTCCACCCAATCTAGGATAGGATTTGTCTTAGCTGAAATGGCCATTATCCAGAACTGGCTCAGCTAAATGATTTGGCATGAAATCTAAATGCATACTTATTTGGTATATATACATTTAGTATGAAGCGAAATCTCCATCTAAAGAGCTTTAAGTCCAGTCTTGTATAATAGAGTATTTAATATCTACATGATGATGAGATAGTATGTAGTCTATGAGTGCAACATCAACACTGTTTTGCAGACAAGTAGTTTTCGGCCACTTAGAAAACCGCAGAAGACTTGGAGTCTGTCTGTCTGTCATCGTTGTCATCATTATCATCAAGCTTACTTGGGTCAGTGATAATCTGAAAAAAAACAAAAACTCAAAGTTAATCAAAGCAAGGTGGAATAATTAACTAATCTTCATTGGGCTCAATCTTAACTCAAAGTTAATCAAAGCAGGGTGGAATAATTAACTAATCTTCATTGGGCTCAATCTTACAGTATGGATGTTTCTTCTTTTTGCCAGACTAAATTTTGCCTCCTTAATTAATTTTAATGTTAATATTATATTAACATTTAATTTTAATATGAATATTTAATATTTATATTACAATGTTTATATACTGGCTCAATCATTTTGGCTATTCCTTAAGAAAAGACCTGATCTAAGACCGAGATCAAGTTATTGTAAGGTACTCAATGTGAAACCACCTTCAATGGGCATCCAACAATGGCATGTGGTGTAGAATATAACTGGATAGGAACAGGCTGCAAAGAAAATTTTGATAACCCCACTGTCTATAATTATAGGAGCAGTTTCCACCCACATTCAATATTCTTGTTTTAACCACTAAGGCCCTGAATGAAGATCCTTGAAATAATAGAATTCTTGAAGATGTTATATTTGGGGTGCTGGTGTCCACTTTTAAACAAATCCTAGGAAACTTCTCTCTTAATCATTCTATGTATTGCCATTGTGGGAAGAAATATCCATCTGGTTCAGTCCAAAGCTGGGAGAAAGCGTTTATGGTTCTGGTGCAGCGGACAAAATGAAGCTGAGAGTGGATTTTGTTAATACTTTCACTGGGCTTTGTAGCTGAGCTTCCTGTTCCTGTGCAAGAACATGTCCTTTAATATCATACTGGCTGTTGTGAGATTCCTATGGAGTCATATGGGGGTTATGTCATAGCTAGCTCCATAGTGGAAATACAAATCTTAGGTGTTTGTCTGAGATAATCTGGTCAACTTCTGGCTTATTGTTTATCAGTTCCAAGGATTCTGTGACTTTGAAGTTTGGACTGCTCTGGGGGTGCAATGAAGGGGTTTGTGTTCTGAAAGGGTGTTGGGCAATTCCTATTGTGGCTTAATGGCTTTCATCCTGTGTTGGATCTTGGGTGAGGGGCTGCTTCTAATCCTACTCTTCTGCCTTTGTTCAGACTTTGCTGCAGGGAGTTTCAAAATATCCTGTCTTGAATGGATTTCTGCCTGCAGTATTCGATTTGCTTATGAATAGATCTATCTAGATACTTGCCTTCCTCTTTCAATAAGCTCTTTATCTCTTAAATGTTGACATTTGCTGCGGGCTATTAAGAAAGACTTGGGGACTGCTTCCTGCTTCTAAAAACATGTTTCACCATTTCTCTGTTAGGGAAATATAATGTTTGAATAGAATAGAATAGAATAGAATAGAATAGAATAGAATAGAATAGAATAGAATAGAATAGAATGGAATGGAATGGAATGGAATGGAGTGGAGTGGAGTGGAGTGGAGTGGAGTGGAATGGAATGGAATGGAATGGAATGGAACGGAGCAGAATGGAACAGAACAGAACAGAACAGAACAGAATAGAATAGAATAGAATAGAATAGAACAGAATAGAATAGAATAGAATAGAATAGAATAGAATAGAATAGAATAGAATAGAATTCTTTATTGGCCACACAGAAGGAATTTATTTTGGTGCAAATGCTCTCAGTATTCATAAAAAGAAAAAAAATATATTTGTCAAGAATCATAGGTATAAAAGTTAATAGTAGTGAAATAAGCAGTCAAATCATACTAAGAACCATAATAATAAGCGATCAAATCAAATCAAATCATACTAGTAAACAGTCAATAAAAAATCATAAGGATACAAGTAACAAAGTTACATTCATGCAGTCATAAGTGGGAGGAGATGGGTGAAAGGAAAGATGAGAAGATTAATAGTATAGTAATGCAAACTTAGTAAATAGTTTGACAGTGTTAAGGGAATTATCTGTTTAGCAGAGTGATGGCATTCAGGAAAAAACTATTCTTGTTTCTGGTTGTTCTGGTGTGCCATGCTCTATAGCGCCATTTTGAGGCTAGGAGTTGAAACAGTTTATGTCCAGGATGTCAGGAGTCCGTAAATATTTCCCAAAGTATTTCATTCTTCTAGGGGAGAAGGCTTCCCATACCATAATATGATTATCAGACCTGTAAAGCTTCAAATTTCTAACCTGTTGGGCTTAATATTATTTTCTCTCTCTTCCACCATTTTGCTTTTGGCTGATCTGTGGTTTTGGGTGTTCTGGTTTCAGCTATGTATTCCTGTTCTCTTTCTAATCACTGTTACGTTCCATTAGTGTCAATGGTGAAGACACATAACAAGCTTTATTACAAACTTCATCTTGGTAGGCCATTGTCTGTAATAACCACTTTACTATGATGTGGTATCCACACAGATATGTTTGTATTTACCGTGTCACAAAGAACTTCCTTGAATGAAAACTATATTTTCTTGGTGCCACGTACTTACTGTGATGGTGAAAGGTCTTCTGAAATTCCCCTAGAAAAGTTTTTGCAACACTTTTTTCTTCTTTTTTCCTTCTGTTAAAGTCAGAAAGCCACTGTAATCCAGCTGTTGCTAGACTTTGCAGTTTTGAATGGAAATATGGAGTAAGGATGGAAATATGGAGTAAGTAATCTAGAGCCATAGGACTATCTTTGACATATCATTTTATTACACAGTCTAAAAAGGGAAGCCAAAGCGTGATATGTTTTTCTCAAAAATATTCATTTAAATTTAGGGATTTATGTGGTGCTGCATATTAGTTACGGGAAGGATTTCAGTCATTCCTATGCATGGTATAATTGCAATAGAGCTCCAGCCCACTTTCTTAGTTTAAGATCAAGTCTTCCAGATTGTAACTCCAAGTCCTGAGAGTCTCTAGCAGGCTATTTTACAGATCAAACCTAGCTTGGGTTGATTTTGTAAGGCACCTCTGCTCACTCAGTTCTTATTTTTCAGTCCCTGACTCTTTCCTCCCTCCTTCCTCTCTCTCTCCATCCTCCCCGCCTTCCTTTCTCCCTGACACACAGGCACCTTGAGCTTTCACAATGAATGCATTCTGATAAATGTCTTGCTGTCTATATTGAAAAGCTTTGGGTGAAAGAGATATTAATTTAATTCTGGTACCCTTAGTTTTCCATCCCCAGCACTAGTCCATTAAATGGATGCAACGTTTCAAAAAGTGTTTCCAAATGATGCATTTTGATCACATTTTGGGGATCATTGGTTCTACATTTGCTAGATAAATTGGGATCCAGATCTTGATGTCCCTGTCCTCAGTGGGTCATATAACTGTGACATATTCATCAATGAGGAGGATTGCAACCCGACTTTCTTCTTTGAAATAGTAATGACAGAAAGGTGTCCTGAGAGATATTTGGTTTGACAATGTCGTGTGTGCATTAAGAGACAGGCAAAAAAGTTTGTTTGGGTTTAAAATAAATGGGAAGTTCTTGCTGTTCTTTAACCTACTTGACTGAACCAAAAACAACTAAGATCAAGTAGATCATATACAACTGATGCCCATAATAAAAAAACAAAATTTAAAAATCTACAATAATGCAGTTCTTTTATGCTTAATTTCTCTATTTGTTTTAACAATAGTTTTAATCTGAACCAGGAATTCCAAGATATGAGGTCAATGACTCCTAGGAAAATTTTCAAACAAATTACTAACAATTATTGTTTTACTTAGCACTGACACATATGAATAGACTTCTTGTTCAATTGATCACTTCTGAAAGGTCTCCAATCAGTGTAGTGTATTGGCTAAGGTGTTAAATCTAAACCAGAGAGAATGTTATAGAATCATGGATTCTTGTACAATATGCCAATAAAACCAGACACACTAAACCACTACTCATTGTCTTTGACTTGAAGAGACCTAACTTCAATAAACTTAGAGAGAGTTTGGGAAGAATTCCATGGATGAGTATCCTCAAGAGGAAAACAACCCAAGAAGCTTGGGAAATTTTGAAAAGTGAAAATTGGGAAATTATAAAAGCTGAACCTGGCACAATACCAATGAAGCAGAAAAATAACAACTCTCAAAAGAAAGCAACATGGCTGCATAAAGACCTCTCTGATAAATTGAAAGACAAAAAGGATAAGTATAAAAAGTGGAAAGAGGGGCATATAACGAAGGCAGAGTATCAGCAAATAGCCGGAGTCTGCAAAGATGAAGTAAGGAAAGCTAAGGCTCATAATGAACTCAGGCTTGTGACAAAAGTAAAAAAAATAACAAAAAAGACCTTCTTTCAACATGTTAAAAACAAGAAAAAAAAGTCAAGGAAATGATTAGTCCACTGGTGGGAGAAAGTGGCAAGAAGGTGACCAGAAACTACTTAACTCATTTTTTTTTTCATCTGTCTTTACACAAAGGGGAAAAAAACAGTCCAACCTATCACAAACAGCACCACAAAAAAACAGATTAGGAAAACAAGTTAAAATAAAGAAGAAAATTGTAAATGAGCACTGTCCTCCCTAGATGAGTTCAAATCACCAGGACTGGATGGATTACACCCCAAGGTTCTAAAGGAACTGGCGGAAGTGATCTCAAAACCACAGAACTATATATTTCAAAGATCCTGGACCACTGGGGAACTGCCAGAGGACTGGAAAAGAGCTGATGTCATTCCCATCTTCAAAAAAGGGGAAAAAAATAGATCCAGGAAATTACAGACCTGTCAGCCTGACTTAAATACCAGGAAAGATTCTGGAAAAGATAATCAAGCAACGAATCAGCAAACACCTAGAAGCAAACAAAGTAATAATCAAAAGCCAACATGGGTTTGTCAAAAAACAGATCATGCCAGACAAATCTTATTGCATTCTTTGACAAAGTGACAAAATTAGTGGACCAGAGGAATGCTGTCAATATAATTTACTTGGACTTCAGTCAGGCATTTGACAAAGGAGATCATAACCAACTACTTGATAAGATAGAAAAATGTGGGTTAGATAGCATCACCACCAGATGGATTTGTAACTGGCTGACCAACTGCACTCAACATGTAGTCCTCAATGCAATTGCATTTATATGGAGGGAAGTATGCAGTGGGGTGCCCTAAGGCTCCGTCTTAGGCCCGGTACTCTTCAGCATCTTCATCAATGTCTTGGACAAGGGGATAGATGGGGAACTCATCAGATTTACAGATGACACCAAGCTAGTAGGTTGGCCAGAAGGTAGATCTAAGATACAGAAGGATCTTGACAGACTTGAGCTCTATCTAACAAAATGAAATCCAATGGTGAAAAAAGTAATAAAAAAAAAGTAAGGCTCTACATTTAGGCAAGAAAAACAAAATGCACAGGGACATTATATGTGGTACCTCGCTCAATAGAGATAACTGTGAGAGGGATCTTGGAGTCCTAGTGGACAATCATTTAAATATGAGTCAGCAGCGTGCTGCAGCTGCCAAAAAAGCCAACACAGTTCTAGGTTGCTTTAATAGAGGAATAGAATCAAGACCACGTGTTTATAATGCTTTGGTAAGGCCACACTTGGAATTCTGCATCCAGTTTTGGTCACCATGATGTACAAAAGATGTTGAGACTCTAGAAAGAGTGCAGAGAAGAGAACAAAGATAATTAGGGGACTGGAGGCTAAAACATATAAAGGATGGTTGCTGGAATTGGGTATGTCTAGTTTGATGAGAAGAATAAAGAAGAGGGAGACAAGCTATTCTCCAAAGCACCTGAGGACAGGACAAGAAGCTATGGATAGAAACTAATCAAGGAGAGAAGCAACATAAAACTAAGAAGAAATTTCCTGACTAGAACAATTAATCAGTGGAACAACTTGCCTCCAGAAGTTGTAAATGCTCCAACATGATGTTTTAAAGAACAGATTGGATAACCATTTGTCTGAAATGTCATAAGGTTTCCTGCTAGAAGACCTCCAACTCTATTCTATTCATTCAGTCATACTTGGACAAGGCACTGGCTGGGACAATGGGAGAAGAAGCTGTTAGATCTGGGAGGATGGTTCAAGAACGGAGGCAAGATAAACAACAACTCAGATAAACAACAACAGCTCTTTATTAGTGACTTCAGATCTGAGCGAACTATCCCAGCCGCAGCAGCCCCTTTTATAGAGCTGGCTGCAGCTAGGTAGCCAATGAAGGCGATTTGAGTTTGCCGCTCTTGGCAGGGCCAATCGCAGCAGCCCGTTTACTGGCCAGTCGCATCAGTCTATGGTGACCAATCACGATTGGCTATTTGCGGGCGAATCAGAGTTGCAGGCTTTCGAGCCTGCTAGTCCGGAACAGAAGCAATTCAATTTCTTTCTTTGTTTCACTTATTGTAGCTTCATAAAGATGTTGCTTTACAGATTCAGAGCCATTCATGTTTTTTGCCCCAAACTTAGCTACTGGAAAAGTTAGGATTTCCCCCTACAGTTACAAGAATTATTCAGTATACCCTATGATTTCCTCTAGTAGATTCCTTGTCCCTCTTTGATAGCTTGGTCTTATAACAAGACAGGCTGAAATCCCTTCTCAGGAGAGACTTTCTATCCTACTTTACAGGTCTGTTATGGGGATAGATTTCAAGAATCATTTAGCATTAGCATTAGAAGAAAATATGGGCTGTAAATGCAATTAATGCACAACTTCAACCAAAGTCACAAATATAACGATAAATAACTTTATCAATATCAACACTACGTTGTTTCTCAGATTTACATCATTTAGTTCATGTTAGCGTTTCCTTTTTGGTTTATGAGTAATACTTGCATAAAAATTTGAATGCATTTGTATGTGCACTGGCCTTAATCCTCACAAATATATAATATTTCCTAATATAAACATTTTCATAAACACTTTGCTAATAAACAACAATTTCTCCTACTGTATGTTTTTGCAATATATACCATCTTTCCATAAAATAAACATTTTGAACTGTGAACACAACATCACACCATTTGGGAAAAGGCATTGTGATTCTTGCAGAGATTTAAAATAAATGAAATGGGTAAATTTGTATTCAAATGTGAATTGAACATTTTTTTTCTCCTATTCGTATTCAAATATACAACTATGTGAGTATGTATATACTCATTCACTCTCCTCTACTTTTATTACTTTGGAATAAAAATGCAAATGACTTTATTAGCTTAGGCATGACACCAAATAGAAATTTATGCACATAATTTTTTTTTTAAAAAAGGGACTCTTAAAAGTAAAGCAGTTGTAGCCTATTAATTTTCTTTTTGACAGTTTTTAAAATTTTCAATTCCCTCCCTCTGCCGAAAAAGGAACGGAAAGGAAAAAGAAGAAAAGGAACAGCATGAATACTGTCAATATATCACAACAGCCACATTACATTTTGTGATATACATCATAATATAAAGAGCACGATTAGAGCACAACCTGGAAACCATTAAATCATTCTAAATCACTGTTACATTCCATTAGTGTCAATGGTGAAGACACATAATAAGCTTTATTACAAACTTCACCTTGGTAGGCCATTGTCTGTAATAACCACTTTACAATGATGTGGTATCAGACCCAGAAATCCAGGGAGATAATAAAGGCTCCCTTATTTCTTTTTGATTGGATGGGTAAAGTTACATTTAGCTTAAAAAAATATTTTTAAAGAGAAAAGCTTATTTTCCTTAATTTTCGGTATATCCGAATGAAAAGAAAAAGATAGATGTTTGGAGAAAAAAACTATGAACTAAATTCAAAATAACTTTTCAGTATTTTAAATAGTTTAATCTTTAAAATTCACTTTAACCTGTAATGTGATGCCTTTCTAGCCACACTTTCCTTCTGAAATACTACAAAATGTCTGGATTCTGTATAGTTTGTTTCCAGATTAAAACAAGTATTTGGAGCAACGGTTCAGAGTGCTTTTCACCGAATCACCAACCAGGTCACAGTAATAGGGCTGCTCATTATTGGGCACTGATGATTACCCAAAATCCTCTTTTTCACCTACAACAAATCGATGTAGAATTTTCCAAAGGCAGAAATAGCAAGAATATTGTGCTAATTCTATTAGGCATAAAATTTAAATTGTTGGGCAAAACTTTAATAGCTCTACTAGAATGACAGAGAAATATCAACATTTTTGAGTTCCCCAAACGCTTATTGTCATAACTGATACCAGCACAAGATAAAATAAATGAATGGAAAATTTGTCAGAACAAAACCAGGCTAGGATTGCAGTTCAGACATGGCATCTATGTATTGATTAAATCAGTCAACAATAGTTGCAGTTTAGATCAGCTTTCCCTAAAATTCGGGGACCAAGTATCAGCATCACATAATTGTGGATTTCTTAAAAGATTAATTATGATCTATATCCTATTGATTTTGTTGGGTCTAGATTATGACTTATTTGGATGGAACTTTTGTTCTGATCCTATCAGAAACTGTTCTTTTCTCTCTAGGCTTCGTTGCTCTGGAATTCTGAAAGATGAGCTTCAAAATATTTGAATATTCTGTGGGATACCAGGTTGAACAGGGGTAAAGTATGGCTTAGGTGTATGATTAAATGTACCTTTGGTTTTAAACTCTTGAGTTTTATAACCTTATATCTTAGAAATCACTCTGCTAGTGGTGTCTTTAGCATGGGTTCAGATTCATCTTATATTTACTATAGCTTTGGTCTGAAATTTCACAAGGAGTGTTCTCTGCTCCTCTACTCATTGCAGAATACCTTATGCCACCAGACTTGAAACTCTAGACCTAGAAAATCTAGAACTACGCCGCCTCTAGTCCGATCTAAATATAGTATATAAAATCATGCATTGCAATGTCCTACCTACAAATGAATACTTCAGCTTCAATCATAACAATACAAGAGCACACAACAAATACAAACTCAAGGTTAACCCCACCAAACTTGACTGCAGAAAATACGACTTAAGCAACAGAGTGGTCAATGTTTGAAACACTCTACCTGATTCTGTGGTTTCTTCTCCAAACCCCAAAAACTTTAACCTTAGACTGTCTACTATTGACCTCACCCCTTTCCTAAGAGGTCTGTAGGGGGCGTGCATAAGCGCACCAATCGTGCCTACCGTCCCTGTCCTATTGTTTTTTATTTTTCTTATAAGTATCTATCTCATGTATTCAAAACTATATTTATTCTTATACCTGTACCTTGTAAGCGATTGACAAATCAACTAAATACTAAAAAAAAAATACTGAAATGAAAATCCAGCATGGCTGGGCAGATACTGCTCCCACTCAGAACTGACATATTTCAATGTTTTTTATTTTCCTCAAAAAACAAAAGTACCATACACTGCTTTCGCTTTCTAATTCCCAACTGTACCACTGATTACTCAGATATCCTGGGAAAAATATTTTTAAAATATATAGCACGAAATCAAATCCTTTAAAAAAAAAAAAAAACTTATAGACTTGAAAGTAGTACAGAAAACTCTGAAAACTTTCTTTAGATTTCATCCAAATGTGGCCATGTATCTGTTTTTCTCTCCTTATCTAGCTATCTGTCTCCCAACAAGTGTCATCCATATGCAAGATTCGTGGATAGGAATGGTGACTGGAGGCAGGAAGAGGAGAATACAAGGTCAGGTTTCTGGCATATAGAAGTCTCAAATTGCCTAGGAGCCATATCTGAACCAGCCAAACTGATGTGACTTCTGAGCCATACTTTGGCCCTCCCTGAAGCAGTATTTCATTCTTCTGCTTTATGATTCTGTCTTAGAAGACTGAGTGTTTAACCATGTATCTCATCCTATTAACCCATATAACCTTGAGCTATCAGACTTCCAGATGACAACACAAAGCATCTTACCTATAATGAGTATTTTATCTATTTGTTAAAGTTGTCGCTGATATAAGGTGAAATGTTTTGTATTACACAATTCCATGTGTCTTGAAACAATTTTGTTGGTGCATTGTTTCCTTTTCTGATAAAATCGTTATTTATTTGCACACAATGTACAGAACTTTATTCTTTTCTCCAGAGCTCCTCCAAAATTGATGACATCTGAAATATTGGATATTTAAATATATGAGAACTAGCCATATTAATTAAATGTGGTTAGTTTAATTTCTATTAAGTGTAAGAAATGCTTTAATCCACCACATTATCCTGCCTATACTATACAACAAAAATTTTTGAATGCAAGCTTTGGCCTTCAAAACGAAGAAGGTTGCATATCCTTGCTTTCTGGTACTACTAGCAAACTGTCATTCTGATCGGCAAGGAAAGGGTCAGAGGGAAAAAGACAGAGATACAGAGAGATCCATTTGATACAAGAATCCCAGGACATCCAGTGCATCCAGTACTTCCAATGCTAAAAATCAAACCAAGATCAGGAATAGGTCTTATCAAAAGTTAATCGTTCCAATATTATTTCCCAGACCAGAATCCTGATTGTGGGAAAAGATGCAATAAAATGAAAGAGGCCCATTAATGCTTTTGCCATTTGATAATGGTAACCAAAAATGCCAGAATTATTTAGAATGGAATAGAAAAGGTTTCAATAAATCATCAAGGAAAGACTTGTAAAAGTATGAAAAATATTGTGCTTCCTACATGTATCACTAACCTTAGGAAAATATTATAATGTATAATGTATAAACTATTCCCAAGAACCGTTATTCCTAATAACATGGTCCAGATGCAGTTCAGGCTTCCAGGCAAAAGCTTTCAACACTTATAGAAAAGTTTTAAGAACAATATAGCCAGAATTCTCTAAGCAGTCACACAACGTATTATATATTTGAATGTTTGAATGTTCCGTTCTGATTGGTCAGGCGGATGGCGGGAAACTTGAATAGCTGTCATTGGCTGAGACCCATGAACAGCCGCTATAAAAGAGGCTGCCACAGCTCCATTGTTGTTCAGTTCCAGAGAGGAAAATTAAAAGCAACTAAAGATTAACTGGTCTCGAGTCGTCTTTCCCACAACTGAACACTGGCGATGAGGATGGGATTTTGAGACAAGGGAGACCAGCTGAGCACGTGGCAATGAGAATTGAGCTAGGCAAGATGGCCGGCAACAACTTGCCACCCGCACCATTTAACCCAGCAACAGAAGACTGGGAATCGTACATGGACCAATTCCTCATGTTTCTAGAAGAGAACGAGCTCCAAGGAATATCTGAAAATAGGAAGAGAGCCATTTTCCTCATCCACTGTGGGCCAACAGTCTTCAAAATGGCAAAGGCATTAGCGTCACCCCACGATTTAAAGAAAATGGCGTGGTCCAATTTAGACAAGTTACTGCGAGCCCATTATACACCAACCATCTCATGCCTTATCAAGAGACACAAATTCTAAAAGTGCGACCAAAAGGAAGATGAAAGCATCGGAGATTTTGTCGCAGCCCTAAGAGACATTGGAGGAGTGTGCGAATTCCTAAACATGGACGAGGCTATGAGAGACCGCATGGTCCTCGGATTAAGAGACCTTACCCTACAGAGCCGACTACTGACCAGACCCAAAATAACATTGACTGAGACCATAGAAGAAACCACCGCAGAAGAAGCGGCACAGAAATCAGCAGCCACCATGTGACAGATGAATAAAGTAACACAGGAAACCCTGAAAGTCACTAACCAAGCTCAAAACAAGAAGCAAGAGGAAACTCAAAAAACCACTACCACGACACACCATGAGGACATCAAATCCCTATCTGAAACCGATGAGAAAGAAGAAGAAGTAAATCAACTTCGGTCGGAGAAAGGCAGATGGGAGCGAAGGAAAAGAAAGTTGGGATTTCATTGTGCTGGGTGCGGAGGGGACCACCCATGTTCCAAATGCCATTTTTTCGATGCTATTTGCAGGCATTGTGAACAGCAGGGACACATAGCTAGGGCATGCCGAAACAGAAGTAACTATAGTCCTAGATGACGAGGAGTTCCCCCCCTTCCCCAGAACAAGAGAGAGACAGACAGGGGGCCGTTGGAACCAAGAAAGCAAAAACAAATGGTGGAAAGAAGCCAATAGAAAAGAAGAAACACACCAGACAATAACTATTGGACACTCTAGCATAGTCAATGCGAAGAAGGTAATGGTACAAGTCACCATAGAAGGCCAACCATGTAAGATGGAGGTGGATTCCAACTCCTATCTATCAATGGTATCATGGAACACTCTTAAAAGCCTGATACCCAACATGAAAAGAAAGGAACTAGAAAAACAAAAACTCACCCTTAAAGACTACCAGGGAAACAGAATTCTCATAGTTGGAATTGGACATTTCCTGATCAAATTTAGAAAATACACGAAAGTCCTTCCACTGACCATAGTCAACTGGGATCACCCCAGCCTACTAGGACTCGAATGGTTCGAACCGCTAGGAATTGGAGTGACCGGAATAAACAACATCACTGAGACAGACTGGGAAGAGAACCTAATGAGAGAATTCCAGGACGTCTTCAATGGAGAACTGGGCAAGTACCGAGGGTCCCCTATCTCATTTAATTTGGATTCTAAGGTAGCCCCAATAAGGTTAAAAGCTAGATGAGTTCCTTTCGTGTTAAAACCGAAAATTGATGAACAATTAGATAAACTTATCAAGGGAGCTCCCAGACCCCAAAATAAAACAGATTTAGAAGCCTTCTTGGGACTTATTAATTTTTACAAAGGACTTAATTACATCAGACTGTGTACTAATCCAATACAGCGAAACCCTGCCATTAATGTTAACCTGCGATGCGTCACTGTTCAGCATCGGGGATATACTCAGCCACATATTACCCAATGGAAGAGAAGCACCAATCACATTCTATTCAAAAACTCTATCAAAAGCAGAGCGGAACTCCAGCCAATTGGATAGAGAAGCGTTGGCCGCAATAACAGGAGTTAAAAAGTTCCATGAGTACATCTATGGCAGGAAATTTTCACTGGCCACAGACCATAAACCTCTTTTAGGGATAATCGCAGGAAACAAACCTACACCCAACATATTGTCACCGTGGATGACGAGATTGTCCGAATTCCTCACTGCATACAACTACGAATTAATCTACTGGCCAGGAAAGAACATAACACACGCTGACGCCCTGAGCCATTCTCCACTATCTGAGTTAGATGATGATCCAGCACCAACCACATCAACCCTGTACATCGAGACCCTGGCAAACCTATCCATAACAGCAACAGACATTGCAAAGGAAACTGCGAGAGACAGAATCCTGGCGTGAATTTTAAATTGGGTAGGTAAAGGGTGGCCAGAGACCGAAAGTGATGAGACTGTTAAACCATTTTGGCATAGACAAATTGAACTATCTATTTTAAAAGGATGTGTACAATGGGGAGATAGAGTAATACCGGACATATTGAGGGAACATATACTTAAATTATTACATGAAGGTCACCCAGGTATAGTCCGAATGAAGTCCCTGGCTAGGAGTTATGTATGGTGGCCAGGGATGGATACGGATATAGGGAAATGGGTAGCAACATGCAAACGTTGCCAAGAATCTAGACCTGCACCCCCTTCTGCACCTGCACTTGACTGGGAAACACCTAGTGGCCCATGGTCTAGAATACACATTGATTTTGCTGGACCAACTAAAGGACACACATTCTTAATAGTAGTAGACACTTACTCAAATTGGCTAGAGGTAAGCCTTATGCACTCAACCACAACAGAATCTGTCATTAGACAACTAAGAAAGCTTTTTGCAACACATGGATTGCCGGATTTGTATCTGACAACGGACCTCAATTCACTGCACTACCTTTTGAGAGGTTCTTAGCCAAACAAGGCATAAGACATGCTTTAACAGTGCCAGGTCGACTGGCTACAAATGGACAGGCGGAACATATGGTCCGTTATACTAAGGAAACACTACACAGGCTAGAAGCTGGAGATATCCAGGAAAAAATATATAAATTACTAACAATACAGCACATTACACCAAACACAACAACTAATAAAAGTGCAGCAGAACTATTGATGGAAAGAAAACTTAGATCTAGTCTAGATAGACTACACCCCACATATAGCACAGAAAAGCCAACAGACTCCTCCAGTAAGTGCCGTACATTTAAAACAGGGGACCTGGTCTATTCAAAAAACCTAATGGGAGAGCCATTATGGATACCAGCTAAAATAATCCAAGTAACAGGACCCCAGTCATACAGGGTAGAGACAGAGGAAGGAAAGAGCTGGAAGAGGCATATAGACCAACTCAGGTCAAGGGCCCTAGTAAGAAACACTAACAATCAGATGGAAGGAGAAGAGCCCACACAAACACAGGAACCAAATCAAACATTAACCCAAAATAATAACCAAGCTAGAGGGGGGAGAGACTCCTCAAACACATCCAAGAGGGAAGGGGGAGACCCTCCACAAGCACAAGGAATAACAAAACAAATCCTAACAACAACACAACAACCAATACCACCATTAGCCCTGAGGGGAAATCAAAATCACGTACCTGAAAAAGAAAATTTCAGAAGACCGGAGCAGGTGTCGGAAACCATCATGAAGCCACTCCTGGCAGGAGCAGCTGAGCCAACTCAACCAGCCCGGAAAGGCCAGGCAGGAGCGGCATGGCTGACTCCACCTTCCAGGAGGTTTCACTGAAGAGGAAGGGAGGAACAGCGAACCCATCCGAACAATCCGAAGACAACACTACGACTGAATTGTGCAGGTCCAGTAGAAACCATAAAAGCCCCGCCTATTTACTTGACTACGTAACATAGGGATGGCCTGATTGGTGAGACTGGACCAAATAGGGAGGGGTGTTATATATTTAAATGTTTGAATGCTGCATTCTGATTGGTCGGCCAGATGGCGGGAAACTTGAATAGCCGTCATTGGCCGAGAGCTGTGAACAGCCGCTATAAAAGAGGCTGCCGCGGCTCCGTTGTTGTTCAGTTCCAGAGAGAAAATTAAAAGCAACTAAAGTTTAACTGGTCTCGAGTCATCTTTCCCACAGCTGAACACAATGCACATGTTTGAATAATCCTAGCAGAGATTTCATCGCAGAAACTCCTGATCTCCAGCTAAGAATTGCTGCTGTCCCTTAGATTGGATTGTGATTGCTGCTCCCCTTGGAATCACACTTCCCATTAGATCACTACCTATAAGGGGCTTATCAGAGTTGTACGGCAGACAAATCGTAAAGTTAATTTTTCAAGATCCCTGTCAGATTAATCTTTTAAGGCTCTTTACCAGTTTCTAGTTCTTCACAAAAAGACTCATCCAAGGGGGTCATACCAGACCATCAGGTTGATTAATGTGTGAAAGCAAGTCCAATGTTTCCAGCAAAGAATGTTATGTTAAGTATGTTAAGTCATGGGAAGGATCGACTCGAGAACAGTTAGAGTTCAGCTCTTTTTATTAGTCTCTGTGAAAACTGCTCTGCCGCGGAGCCGCGGCAGCCTCTTTTACAGCGGCTGCTTGCAGCTCGCGGCCAATGACGGCTCTTTGAATCTCTCACCGTCTCGCGGGCCAATCACATTATAGTATTCAAAATTCAAATATATAACACAGTATGTTCTAGTTCTTTTTGCTACTTGCAAAAGAAACACAGTATGTTACTATGAGCTGAATCAGGTAATTAATCTATCTGATATAGCATTAAAACTCACAATAGTTCTCCAAATATTAAGCAATATTTTTCAAGATTTCTCTCATGATCTGTGGGATTAAATTTGGGGTCATCTGCATGCAAAGTACATACTGTGCTATCAAGTCACAATCTTATCTCTGTTCATCTCCGCCTTCCTCCTTCTTTCAAATAGGCAACAGCACTGGCTTGCTTTCTTCAGGACAACATAAGAGGAAACTGGTGCCATCTTACCACTGTTTTGATATTCCAGCCTTGGGCTAAACTGTTAAAGGCCATGGAGTTAATACACAATACAGGTAGACCTCGAGGTACAAACCTAATGGAGCCTGCCCATTAGGTTTGTAAGTCAGACTCAATTTTTAAAATCAAACTCATTAATTGAATCAAATGGCTTGTTAAATGAATGAAGATCTGACTTATTTCCAGCCCACTACCAACCGTTTCCGCATCAGCTGATCAGCTATTTCCGGTTAGAGCTGTAGGATGAACTAAATTGCCTCCAAACAGCGCCAATTCAATTTTTTAAAAAAATGATGTTGATCAGCTCAAACATCTTCAGACAGCGGCCCAGAGTGGGGTGGGGTGGTCATTTACCAACTCTGATTGCAGTTGCTTTAAAAAAAAAAAACACTTACCACTTAGCTTAACAGTCTTCAGCCAGCAAGAGATAGGGGAACAGTTTTACAGAACTCTTGGCTTGCAGTAGTAACAGAAACTGAAGGGACCTTGAGATCATCTAGTCCAACCCACTGCTTTCACAAGAGTATTTCTGATAAATGCCTTATCCAGTCTCTTCTTAAAAGTCTCCAGTGAGGCATCCACAACTTCTGGATTTAATTTAAATTTAAAACCTCTTTAAAAAAAACACTGCCCTGATCAGCACAAGGCAAAATCCAAAAACTCATGCAAGCAAGCAGAAGTGGGCCTCCCATACATGGAAAAATGATAAGAAACCCGCCCCCCCGAAAATGCTTATACGTGCTTATTTGGGGCCCTCAAAAAATAAGACCCAGTCTTATTTTCAGGGAAACATGGTATAATCGTAAAATTATCAATAGGCTTTTATTCCAAAATAATAAGTAGAAAAACATAAAAGTTTTAGTATATCTTGCAACAGCTGTTCTGGAAGGCTATCTGTTTAAGAAAGAAGCACTGTAACAACTAAAGCCAAATTAATCCTCTCTTAGCAGTTGGAGACAAGAGAAATATCAGAAGAAAAACAAAAGATTCCCAGAGTTAGGTGAAAGAAGAGAAAGTTTCAGAGCTGATAAAATTAGATTCCTATGGGATCATTTATATGGACTCTATAAATTTCCTTGCCAAATGTACATTGTAACCTGCAAATCACCACATTTTGCTCACCATTGTAAGCATGGTAACTAATTTTAATAGATATATGTCTTCTAATATGCCCAAAGTTGTTTATCCTTGTGAAAACGATTTCTGATTTTCTATTCATTCTAGGGATCTTTTGAGTTTCTTCTTATTGTTCTTTTTTAAAATGTTACTTTTCTAATTTAAGAAAAATGTTTCTATCCAACATTCAACATACTTTCCAACTGCTTTAGATAAATTTAAACTGAAACCACTGAAAGTCTCACTGTCCATAGAATAACGTTATTTCCATAACGTTACCCCCGCAAACACTGCTATATTTCTTGTGGGGTTTAATTGAATTATAGGAATCTAGGGAGAGCAAGCCTATTTGGGCTGCTATAGATGTGACTGTGCCACACAATACAGAACATTCACATACTTATAAGCTGAGTTATAATTAAGATCAATTCAAACATCTCAATTCATCGCGTAAGAATTTCTTTGAAATTCTCTTCTTTAAAAATAAAATCAAATTGATTGAGACTGGTCGATAAAAAAAAGTTAGAAAAATTTTAATCACAACAAGCTAAAAGGTTCTCTGTGTTTGACGTATATCTTACTGAAGTGCTGTTTTCAAATTGAAAAAGGTGCTTGTTTAAGACAGAAGATGATCAACATTCCTTCAGGACAAACTTTAGTTGACTTATTAATTCTTACTAGAGCAGAGTGATGACAAATGAAATTGTGCCAGAAGTGAAGAAAATGATGAATAAGGAAAAGCAATGCCACCTCAAGGCTTTGGTAAGCATAACTCAAGCCATAGTTTGTCCCCTAGAGATATACTGTGATGGGTTGAGCCTTGCATTAGGTAGAAGATTAAGTGCCTTGGCTTCCCCTGTTAGTTAATTATACACTCAAATGTTTCCACTATATCATAAGTAGCTAAGTTGATTTTTTAAAAAAAACATCTGTACGTGGATTGCTTATTGGTTGTTTCATTTGACAACTCGATCCTGGGTGTTGCATCCCATCGGCAACAGTTATGTGTCAGGCGAAGCGGGGAAGAAAAGGCGGGAGCGGGATGAGAAAGCATTTGTGTATTTAGTTTTCATCAGAAGAATTCTTGTAGTTGAAAAAAATATGTACCTGTCAAGTTTTCAACATTTTGCAAGCAATGCTGTTGTGATGTCTAAACCTGGCTGACAAATCCACATTCCAGTAGTAATGACAAATCAAGGGTAGTTCTCCCACCCTTTGGCTTTCCTTTTAATGTGTATTTTTTAAAACTGTGCTTTGACAGTCGTACATATGATTGGACACATAGGTGGCACTTTGATGCCCTGTTTCATTATTAAGGTGAAAATTCACAATGGAATAAATGTATGGCCCCCCAAGTCTGCTATGGGTCCTGGAAATTATGTAGCTTTCAACAGTACTGGGAAGCCCGGGGCACTGAAAAGGAAAGGGTGTGGAAACTTTCAAAGGAAAATATGAACTATATCTGCAGAATAAGACATATTCTTTAAACAGCAAGTCTTGGGATATTTGTGTGAATATGGAACATCACTCCTAGAAAAGATTGAAAGATCTCTTTTTTGATGAACCACCCTGTTTATATAAAACAACTGGATAGCATTTTAAGTAAGAGGTTGAACATATTTTTATGTCGATATGCTGACATCGTATTAATTGAGTGGTTTAGCAGTTATTTCCTTCTTCTACAGATAGAGCTTTCAGCTAAAATAACATTGATGTAAAGTACTTAAATTAATCCTTTTGCCAATAACGCTACAGGTAATCAATATGCCTGGAATTAAACCACTGTTTTTGGCCAGAAGGCATATAAGTCCCTTGTTTTAACCACTGCCAATGAAAAAGTAATAAACCTATCTGAAGCGAAATGGTCAAAGAACACCAGGAATAACAACTAAAATTGAAATCAAATTACAAATGTGACTTGCAACCAAAAAAGATGAATTTTTTTAAAAAAATTAAATAGCCACAGTAATCATCAATTTGATAAACTCAGTCAAAAAAACTTAACGTCATGGCTATGTAATTATTTTTCTAAAGATAAAAAACACACATATATTACTTGTTATATAGAAGAAAAATAGTCATTTATTCTCTTTTTTAGTTTTAAATTCAGAGGTATTATTTTTCTAATATGTATCCAAAGAGATTAGGAAAATAATAATAAAACAATAAAAATCCTATTGATCCAACATTTTTATAATTATTGTTGCAATATTTATACGTTCGCTATTCTGACAATTACTGTATATCAAATTGATATTTAACCTAAAATAGGCCTGGAATACATTTGCAATACTTATGCTCCTTGTAAATCTTTTTTTCTTTATGATATTATTTTGGCATTGCATGAAAATGTAAACTTGAATTATGTTTATCCTCTTTAATTAACAATACTACAAAGGAAGTAAAAATCTAACAATGGTATTTAGGAATGAAACTGGCACACTGAGTTAGACATGTTGCTTTCCTTAAAACAGCTACATTTTCCCATTCTAACGGAAGAAAGTTAAAACACAAAGTTTAAACAGGAGAAATAAATAAGATTTCTTAGTTGCCAGCATTTCCCTGATTGTGATAAATTATAAATTATGCAGTCAATGTAGGCCAACAAAAGAAGACATCTTCAAATTTCAATCAAAGGTAATTATTTAAGCAGGCTGGATGTTCTCCTTTCATAGAGTATGATCTCTCCTTGACAGCTCATACTGACAGATGACCTTATCTGCAACATCCTTATCCTCCAGATCATGAACAGGGTGTCTCTCCGCTTGAATATCTCTATATATTTGTGACACTAGGCTTTCAAATATAGCTATTGACAAATCAGAACATCATTCTAAGTGCTGGTCTTCCTATCACTCACAATAAAGTAGCCATCACTTGTGGTGTTGTAGAGCAAGCCAATCCCTGAAAAATGAGTTCTCAGTGAGTGCTAATTTGACACAGCTCGCTTGCCTTCCCATAATTGCTCTGTCATTGTCAGTTGGCAGTTCGGGCTCATTCCTGGAAGCTGCACCATACAATTTGATACAATTACTCCCATTTACTGCCACTATTATGCCACCGATGCTGCCCAGTCCGCATATTGACATGCCTCATTAAACCTGGATGCAGGTCATTAATGAACATTGTTAGCATTTCTCTTAAACTTTTTTGCCCCTAATAAACAGTCAGTGTTCCATGAAGGAGCACTGCCATTCTTGTGATATGATATTTATTATCTGCTGGGGGGGAAGTGTAGGGGTGTATGTGTGTTGGTGGAGAGGGAAAGGCAGTGCAAGTGAAAACCATGCAGATGCTGTAAAAGAGAGATCTATGGTTAGATCAGGGAAGAAGAGCACTGATCAGTGGGGGTATTTTGGGGCAGGGACACTGTACTATTAACCAAGTGACCTTTTCTATTCTATGGAAGATGGTGAGGATAAACACGATAAACCAGATTCCACCAGGTCTCTCAGGGTCGATTCACTCCCCACCATTTTAACACTTTCCCCAAGATGAGGCTGTGTGACACTCCAAATATTTTTTAAATTATTACTTTTATTTTATTTGCCCTGGGTCCTCCATCTATTATGTCCAGCTAACTTCCACATGCATTTTTATTCAGAAATAATTATGTGTTGATCAGAGGAGTTGGCGGCTGTCACCTGTATGGCAGGCACACCTGCTGTGTGACATAGGTGGTAACGATGGCATGCTCTTGAGCTGTCATGACAGGGACAAGGGCTTTATTGTCTATATGTCACCATTTCTCTTAGGCAAATTATCCTTTCCTGCACAATGACAATAATAAATGTTACCGTGCTTTCATAAACCCTGGTTGTAGGCCCTTTTCTTGTCCCTCATCAAAACTGTATATCACTCATAATTTTCTGAGATGAGGAAAAAAATCTTGCAAATCTACTACAATATATAAAAATGTGTATGTTGAATATTTCTATGAGAACTTGGAAGCTAGTATTCTTTTCTTTCCTCCTTATTACTTTCCTCCATAATTAAATCAGGAATTGTCCTCTAAAGAATAAGAGTAGTCAGACCACTGATCTTTAGATAGACATGACTGGCCCATCAGAGCTCTTGTGGTGATGAGATGATCAGATACAAACACCAGTCTCAGTATACTACTGAGTATACTCAAGTTATTCTTTTCTTTGCCTCCCTGTTCAAGTCAGCAGGGAGAAGACAACAAATTCCCTTCTCTTCACCATTATTGCACCACACTTTCAAAGAAAAGAAGTCTGTCCCAAGATTATTAGACATCTATCAAAGCAAAGTAGAGAGGATGACTTAAAAGGGAGGCATTAGCAATGAGGGAGCATTTTATCCACTAAAGTGTTAGTTCTAAGAAAGAAGGGAGGTACGTTTTCCAGAAGATTTAAAATAATTTCAACCTCCAGTAGTTGTTTTCTACCAAGATTTGGGGCTAATATACACTTGTATCCTCGAGCAATTATACTTTTCCATATTGTGAATAATACTCAGTAGTATATTTCCACAACAAGAAGTAGAGACAACTCCAGAAGGCTCCATGAGGATATGATGATATGTTAATACTGAGATCTTCTAACAGAGAATTAAAAAGTCTATATGAAACAAGTCTCACTTTTTTTTTTCATTCTTGTTGAATAACTATATCCACCTCAGGAACTGGGTATAGTTATGGAAACAAATGTCTAGAAGTCCCATTGCCATATTTGAATGGGTCGATAGAAAGATTAATTTTGAATCTAATGGCAAACCTATCACATGCATGCCACAGGTGGCATATAGAGCCATTTGTGCCGGCACACGAGCTGCAGGAAAACTTACCTCACTGTGCATGCGCGCACCTCACCTCCAACCCCTTACCTGCATTGTGCGTCACAGCTGATTTTCGGTCGGTTTGAGGCCTTTTTCGGCCTCCCAAAGGCTCGAGTAAGGCTTCTGCAGGCTTTGCAGGCCGAAAAGTAGTCCTGTTTCATCACTTCCTGTTTGTCCAAAAATACTGGAAGTGATGAAATGGGGCTAGTTTTTGTCCTGAAAAGCCTGGAGAAGCCTTCCTCAAGCTTTTGGGAGGCTGAAAAAGGCCTCAAACCGACCGAAAATCAGCTGTGAGGCGCAGTGCAGGTAAGGGGGTGGTGTGAGTGGGTGGGTGGGTAGGTGGGGATACACGTGCATGCGTAGGGAACATGGGGTGTGTGCATTGTGTTCTGGGTGCTGGCACGCAAGTGCATGTTTGCAAGCGTGCGCACAATTTTTGGCACAGGAGCCTAAAAAGGTTAGCCACCATTGTCCTAACGGATAGAAAAAGGTGAAAAGTAAATGTACCTACTTTTATATATGCAAGAGTATAGTGTTTTATTTCTTCAATATTCAAGAATGTTTTTCTGCTTTTACAGGGGAATAGTAAAAAAGAAGTTGGATTGCTCTTTGATAGTATATTTGTTTATGAAATTTCAATTTTTCATTGTTTTCAATAATATGCAGTCTGTTCATTTTGTTGGATAGGGCCCATTGTTCAAGTTTGTCAAGATCTTTTGGACCCTGAGCTTGTCTTCGGGGGGCGGAGGGTATTCCTGCCAGTTTAGTGTTCATCTTCAAATTTGATGAGTTCCCCTTCTCTTCCCTCATCTAAGTCATTTATGAAGATATTGAAAAGTGTTGGCCCTAGGGGGTGAAGGTTCACCCATAGGGGTGAAGGTTGCCTCTGGGATTAGCTGGGCAGTGCTCATTGGAACAGATATGCCTGTGGGAGGTTGTCCAGAAACAGCCTGCCTGGGCTGGGTAGATTAGTCCAAGGGCCCCAACAATGGACTTGGGTCCTGATCAGATTGTTGTGTCATAGCCATCTTGTCTGCCTCTCTGGCTCGTTCCTGCAATTGCCTTTCCAAAGCTAGGTGCTATCTATGGGCATCCTTATCCACCACCTTAGAGGCCTTTTTGGGGCCCACTGGCTTATCTCGGGACTTATTTGTCTTGGAGCAGAAAGCGTTGTCACCTTCTATTGTGGAGGACTCTTGCCTCTGACTTTAATTTTTAATTATTTTTTAAAATTATTATTATTATTATTATTGTTGTTGTTGTTATTGTTATTGATATTTGTACTTTGGGGTGATGCCTTCCCCTGTGGTTGAAAGTAGAACGCTTCTCCAGGATAGTATGTATATATGTGTGTGTGTGTGTGTGTGTGTGTGTGTGTGTATGCCCATATACATATACATATGCTTATATCTATATGTAAATCTGTGCATATGGTAACAGTATCTAAGGGTCCCCAACAAGGGAAACCCCAAGCGCTCCAAGCGAGAACTTTCTGGATCCCTGGTCTCCAACAAGGGAAACCAGCTATACAGGATCTGAGGTGGATTCTTTCCTGTCAAAACAAAACATCCCGCTGTTTAAAATGGCACTTGCGGCTTCACTCCAAAGAAATGATCCAAAGGCAATTGCAAGGAAATTCCTGTTTAATGACTAGCCTGCTTATCCAACATCAGCCGGACAAGGGAGAGTTAAACCCAGGGAGAACAAAGTGGGAAGGTTCTGCCCCAGTCCCCAAAAAGGGAAACCAGTGGGGAATGGCGCCTGTGATATTTAGGCACGAACTTGAGCCAGCCATTGAAAAAGGCGGGAAGCCAGAATTTCTGCTGTGAATGTCTGAGAAGTCTAACGAGCCGCTGCTGTTGAGGCTCTAACTTGCTAGTAAAATGCTCCTGTCAGACGAAACGGCAAGGCGAAGTGAGCTGTGGCTGCGAGCGCTCAGCTACGATTGCAGAGAAGACGATCGGAAAATTAGATAAGGTAATTGCCTGAGGCAGTTGCCTCAGGCTGCCCGCGGAGTGGCAGGCTCCGCTAGCTACAAAGAAACTATTTTTAAACTGATCGAGGCAACCTAATAGAGGCACAAGCCTGAAAAAAGCCAAATTAAATGGGGAAGATTTTTACAAGCTGAAATAACCCAAGAGCAAACCTGAATCAGAAAACTGTTCCAGTCAGGGAGTGGACAACCTCTTACCACGAAGGCTGAGCTAAAACTGGGGGATGATGGGGAGGTGTCCCGTGGAGGAGGAGGAAGAGCATCCTGGAGTTTTAAGCCCAGCCTTTCCAGAAGAGACTGAAGCACCTCCCACTTCTGGATGCTCTGAACAGCTCATGGGAGAAGCAGTGGTGCAGTTTTGTGCCATTTTGACACTGAGGAGCAAAAGAATGAGAGAGATAAGAGAAGTTGTGATGAGAGCTTATTGCAGCCTTCCATGGGGCTGGGGGCAGAAGCTAGGGGTGCAGGATGCAATGTGATTGGTGGCAGGTTGTGGCAGGAATGTGCAGTCCACAGTAGCTTGAGCACACACCAGTGAAGTGGTAATAGATGAGAAAAAGAAACAAGTACCCCCAAAACACAGCTTTCATTAGTTTGCAGCCTGCCATTGCATAAGGTCTCAATTGAGACCGTGGGGCTGCAAGGGGTGAGGGCCCCACCGCTTGCACGTGCATGTGCGCTCACACACCCACACAAAACCACATGTGCTGGGTCTGGGAGAGGTGAATCCTGGGAAAAGTCCTTCTCTTAACTGAAGGGGAATCCCACAGTTTGAAGCGAACAGGATACAGGCATGAGTATAATCAGTGATTATCACTGTTGCATTACTGTTCTGAATGTGATTCATTGTACTGTAATTAAGTTTTAATTAACATCACTCTGCTGTACTTATTTTAGAAAATTAAATAAAGTTCATTTTATTGCACATCCTAAACTGAGCAGCAGAAGCTAGAATTCTCTTCTGATTAAAGGAAGCCATCTGGCCAAATTACCTTTAAAGCATAATCAAGTGTTCTGAAGTTATGTTTTATAGCACTTTTGATAGATGTGTGCCTCAGGTGTGTAACTCTGAATTATGTTATTGTCAACCGTCTGACTAATGAACCCCAAATAAGGAAATATTCTCTGGAGCTTTGAATTCCCAAAAGTAAATCTGTATTGGAGACACTATCTTGGTACTGAAGAATCAAAGCCCGCCCTGATTTTCCAGCACAAATGCTTGCCTAGTTAAACAATAGCTTCCCTTTCTCCTCACCCCTGGGAAATCTCATTTGTCCAATTAAGAGATGTCCTTTTGTTATGGGAACAGTCCACCTCATTCTCAAACACCTGCAGTGATGACCTTGATGATTTTCAGGCTCTCACAATCTGTGCATAACTTCTTGGCCTCCCATTCCACCCTTTCCTCCCCCCCAGTTTATTGGCAAGTTGAACAGGGTTTGAAAGAAGCAAAGCAGTTCAATCTTGATATGCTGACCCACACGGAAGGAAAAAGACACCTGGAAAATATTAAACATAGATTAACACTGTTATTTAGGAAATCTTGGCCTTCAACAATTTCATTAGTCATTGAAGGTATTTTGCAGGAACCTTCTTACTAACTTGCCTATGCTAGCATTGTGGGCCCCTACCCAGTCAGTATTGGCAGGGGATATCCTTTCCACTACTCTAAATATTATAATCTCCCCTTAAAATACCTTGAGATAATATTTTCTTGATCTCATAGTGTTTCTCACCATCCACTACAGTGGGAGGTGGAGGGTCCTCTTTAACTTGCCTTTACTTAGCGCCTAGGAAGGGTTTCAAGTTTCAACAAGCTACAGTGGAATACCAAGTGGACTCGCCCGAGCACTTTTGGTAACCGTAATACCATTGTATTAATATCATTAATACAATGATATTAATAAAGTATTAATACTAATATCCGATACGTAATGTGGGTTCCAGCTCATCAGTCTTAACACAGTTATTAACACAGTTGAGAAAGTCCAGAAATATTTCACAAGAAGAGTTCTCCACTCCTCTACTCGTTGTAGAATACCTTATGCCACCAGACTTGAAATTCTAGAACTAGAAAACCTTGAATTATGCTGTCTTCGGTCTGATCTAAGTATGGTATATAAAATCATACATTGCAATGTCCTATCTGTCAATGAATACTTCAGCTTCAACCATAATAACACAAGAGCACACAATAGATACAAACTCAAGGTTAACCGCACCAAACTTGATCGCAGGAAATACGACTTCAGGAACAGAGTGGTCAATGTCTGGAATACTCTACCCAACTCTGTAGTTTCTTCCCCAAACCGCTCAAACTTTAAACTTAGACTGTCTACTATTGACTTCAACCCCTTTCCTAAGAGGTCTGTAGGGGGTGTGCATAAGCGCACCAGCGTGCCTGCTGTCCCTGTCCTATTGTTTCTTTTATTATTATTTTTCTTACATGTATCCATGTATTCATAACTATGTTTTAGCACCCATCGAACGGCATAAGCCTCCTTTTCCCACGCCACCAAATGTCTTTTGGTGTCGGTCAGTTTCTGGGAAGTGTAGGTGCAGGGTTGTAGCATTCCATTTTCATTTCTTTAGAGCAGGGTGGCCTGGAAATTATCTGGAAGCCCTTAAAACCCTGTGGAAATTATCACCAAAGCAAGTACACTGGACCCAGTATTTCCAATGTTTCACTTTCAACCTCCGGGGGAAAAACTTCCTGGCTGATGCCCTGTCCACATTGTCACAGCACTATAGTGATAAACCAGAAATAATCAGACTGCTGCTCCTAGCATCATAGCTAGCCACTAAAATGATGACCAAAGCACAAATGATGGGAGACCTCCAAACTGACAGTGATACTACCCAAGCATTTAAATTGGCCCTCATGACTGATGAGTGGTTCCAGAACCATAAAACCTCTTGTCTAATGGAAGAGGGCTTACCATGGATGGGAGGGAAACTATATGTCCCAAAAAGGCAAAGACTCAGCCTCATACGAATGTGCCACAACTCAAAAATGTCCTGCCATCTCGGATTTGGGAAAACACTACACCTAATAAAGAGACAGTTTTGGTGGCCATCCCTCAAGGAAAGACACTGAGAGCTATGTGGCAAGCTGTTCCATTTGTGCAGCAGCAAAGAAGCATCAGGGAGAAACACCCAGCCTTTTGCAGATGGTTGCCAAAGATCTCCATGGATTTCATCATTGAATTACCCGAGAGTACAGGGAACACTGTCATCTGGATAGTTATGGACCTGTTCTCCAAAGAGGTCCATTTCATCCCATGTCAAAAAAATCCTATAGCAAAGGCCCTTGTAAAGATGTTTTACACCACATATATCACCTCCATGGGCCCCCTCAAAGAATCATCTCTGACAGGGGGATCCATTTCACCTCAAAGTTCTTGAGAGCATTCCTAGATCTCCTGGGAACTGAACAGGGCCTGAGTTCTAGTCACCGTCCTCAAACTAATGGCAGGATGGAGTTCAAACTTGGTTCTAGAGCACTACCTAAGTTACTTTATTAATTATCAACAGGATGATTGGACTGACCTACTGCCCTTTGCAGAGGTGGCCTGCAACAATCCATTCTAGTACAGGGTTTATTCCCTTCAGAGTAGCCACTGGCCAAGATTTCAACTCCATGCCAGAGTTTCCAGCTGCAGAGCCCACAATACCCTCCCTTAAGGAGTGGATATAACAACTACAGAACACCTGGCCAGTTGTGAGAAAAACATTAGAGGAAGCGTGGGCAGCATACAAAGCACAAACAGATAAAAAAAAAGGGTGGAATCAAAACCATATAAATTAGGAGACATGGTGTATCTGTCCACTAGGTTCTTACAATCCTTAAAACACTCAAAAAAACTAGGACCAAAATTTATAGGATCTTTCCTCATCTGGCGAATCGTAAACCCAGTAACGGCGGAACTCCAATTGCTAAAGTCCCTAAGACAAATGCATCCAGTATTCCACTGTAGCCTCTTAAAGCCTGAAATAACCTCAGACCTAAGACTGCTATACCATCACAACCCGTTATGATAAAGGGTGAGCGGCACTTTGAAATTAAAGAAATACTTGATTCTAGGAAACATCATGGACAAAAGGAGTACCTGGTTGTCTGGAGACACCTTCCACCCTCTGAAAATGAATAGGTCCACAAAAAAAATATTCAGCCCTAAACTGTAGAAACACTTTCACGATGTGTACCTGGATAAACCACACTAATTATCTCCATTTGTATCCAGTGGTGAGATTCAATTTTTTTTTACTACCGGTTCTGTGGGCATGGCTTGGGGGGGCTTGGCTTGGCTTGGTGGGTGCGGCAGGGGAAGGCTACTGCAAAATCCCCATTCCCACCCCACTCCTGGGGGAAGGCTACTGCAAAAATCCCATTCCCTCCTCACCTCACTAACCTGCTTTCCAGCTCTGTTATCCTGTGCAGGGCAACAAACGAAGACCCAGCCGATCAGCTGCAACTCGGGAGGCAGAGAATAGATGGGGAGGTGGTATTTGCCAGTTCTCTGAACTACTCAAAATTTCCGCTACCTGTTCTCCAGAACTGGTCAGAACCTGCTAAATACCACCTCTGTTTGTATCTCTTTCCAGGTGGACCTCTCCTTTTCCTTATGTCAGGTCCCATAAATCCCTATCAAGACACTGACTTTCTGGTGGGGAAGGGGCCCTGGATATTCTTTTACAATCTCTTTCCTGTCACTTTGATGTACCTGTTTTGGAAAGGGAGGGGGATGGAATTGTTTTGGGTCATCTGTTTTATCTTAGCTGTGAAGAAATGGCCAAAGTGGTGCATGAGAACAATCTCTTGTCACCATTTTTGGCTCGAGTTCTCAAAACAACTTAGCACCTGTGGATTGGCTCTGCTTGGACTGGACATATGGGATGGAGTTTCTGCAATCTTTAATCTAATGGATTTTGAGCGCATTTTTGACCCTGCTTTGCTTTTCTTGCTATCACTTTCCCTCAATAAAAGTTTCCTTTTGGAATAATGCCTGTTTCGAGAGTTCTGCTTTCTTGAAAGGGGAGGAAAGACAAGTCCTTAGAGGGGGCTATTATATTATATTAATTTATTATTTGATTATTTTGCCTAGGCTAAACTATACAAATGTAGATTCTTCAGTATCTTCTCATTGTTTGATATTTACAGCCTCCTGTTCCTGTTTTGCAGAGTTCAGTTTCAATCCAGTATCATGGAATTTCTTGATGCATATTTGGCAGGAATAAAGAATATTAAACAACTCTGGACACTTTACAACCAATTCAACAATATAAAATCAACAGGAATATATAAAAAGAGAAAGCTTCACAATGACATTTCCTTGATGTATCCACCTACTCATTGCATCCTGATCCTGCCCTTTTCAGCGTATGATTCATTGCCATGCAAATATTTCCATTCTTTCAAAATAATTAATGTAAGTCTCTTCTTGGTCATCCTCTGGGACTCCGCTGCCACTGTTTTCTAATAATAGCTTCATTACCACACCTTTTCCAAAACTTCCTCCTTTCTTCTCTTTAGCTTGTTTGTCCTATTAGAAAAAAACTCCTGATGTCAAAGAAGCAATTTAAAGGTCACAATCCTAACATTAATCTCTATAAAACAGGGGTAGTTTGATAATGTTTGTCTGATTGCAAGAGACAATGTATGTTTTGGTTTATTTGCTTTGCTTTGAGGATTAGATAGTTTTGTGTATGTGTATAAGAGAAACCTCTTTGTCATTGTTTAGATATTGGGACAAGCCATATATGCATGCTTAATAGAAAAGAATCGGATGATTGTAATATTTTGATTAGAAGCCGAATCAACTTGTCTTTCAATGCACTGTTCATTGTTAGGGGGGAAGTAGTCTTGCTGCTTTAACAGCTAAAAAATCTGAAGAAAAACAATTCATTATATTCTCTTGGATTTAATTTCCTCTCCTTTATTTTTCGTTTAAGTCAAGCTAGGATCAGGATAGTGGAAACACTGGTAGCTCAGAGAATTTGACTGAGAGATTGAGCTCAGTGCTATAGCACACTTGCAGAAAGATCTGAGTTTAGTATGGTATTGAACCTCTTAAGTTAGGGTTATAAGAAAGTCTCTTTTTCAATTTCTCTTTCAGTTTTCTTGCAAGTTCAGGCAGTGCCAAGGGTGGAGTGAAAAAAATATTGACCTCTGGGCTTTGATCTTGTCCTGATGAATTATGTCCAAATGAACCTGATCTTCAGTGGGCAAAAACCCATTCACTTTTAGAATGGAATACTGAGACATTTTAACAAATGTTTGGACTTGAATGTCTGTATTTACTTACTTTAATAATCTTTGCATTTCGATATTTTAATAAGTGTGCATTTTAACATTCCTAGCCTTGTATTTATCCAAAATCTTAGCAATTTACTCTGTATGTCTATAACATGCATTGAATTGAGGATTGTTGAATCTTTTTTATAAGCTGGCCAGAGTTGTTGATGAGATGGGTGGGCCTTCAAGTTGAAGAGAACAAACCAATAAACAGAAACCTATTAGCTTACTTTAAATAATATTTTAGCTTATGCCTAGCAACAGTATTTGCATTTATATTTTATTTTGTCTTACTTGCACTTTCTTACGTTATTTTTCTTTTCAACTTGTAACTTCTCTTATTGAACCTAGATACAATTCACACTGCATACTTTACAATCTCATACTGCATACTTTACAATCTTGTGTCTCTGGTATGGTTTTGGGATTCTTCTAATGTAAAATGCAGTTCTTAGCCACACAAAAAATTAATCTCTCTTTCCATCTTCCCTCCACTCCAGTACTATCATTTGCTTCTGTTCTCCAATCTCCAAACCATCTCTAATAACTGTGGCTATCTATAATACTACTCTTCTGATAGGCTGTTGATATGTCATTGATGAAAAATATGAACATATTCAGGTCCGATCAGCCGTGGGAAATATAATTTACTGTGTTATGGGGAAAATGCTCACTTAGATAAGGAACCAAAGCATTTGAAATACAACAAAGTATGTTTTATTGACATAAATAATTATAATGATCATTAGCTTTTGGTCAAATTATGCAAAAGAGCCCCAAACATAAGGAAGATTATGGGTTATATATCCGCAGCTATGTTATATTGGAATGATAAAAACCGCAGTGTAAATCATATAGTAGTGGGATCCTACCTGTTCCACTACCAGTTCTGTGATCTCGTGCATGTGCGCACCTAACACATGGGCATCTAACGTGCAGCGCAGCTTTCTACACACCAGCTGAGGCCTGCAGCGCCAATCAGCTGAGAGGATAAAGAAAAGCGCAGGGCGGGAAGGTTGATTCTGCACTTTTCTCTTTTTTTCCCCCTCTCAGCTGAGGTTTTTTTTCCTCCTCTCCACTGATCGCTGGAGGCATTTTTTTTTACTACCAGTTTGGCTGAACCGGTAGCATACCACCCTTGCTTTAAACCCCAAACTGTAGCATTAGAAAATACAGTGGGATTATATTACTAAGGGTATTTCAGCACCTCTGCATTCTTCTTTGCTAATGGGACTCTAATCCAGTGCTTCTGTTTTAATAGTGCCATAACCACCCTAACTGAAAACATTAACACTATGTACCCAAAACCATGGTATTTATTGTGCCCATATATTGCTTCATTTCACATCAACAAACAACTCCCAAAAGTACAAATGTTATATGGTCAAATTTCCAAATTTCTGAAATTGCCAAATAGTTTTCAAGGGAAGTCTTACATAAAGCAAAGGTCAGTAGCTCTGTCAAAATATATCAAGAATATGGTTTCAAAACTTCTTTAAACCGAAGTTGTGCAGTTGGTGTATAAGGTATACTAATAGTACCAAGGCTGTCCTGACCTCAGCCTTTACGTGCTCTTTCATCAGGAGTTTTTAACAGATTAACAGAGTTGGAAGGGACCTTGTAGGTCATCTAGTCCAACTACCTGCCGAAGCAGGAGACCCTACACTATTTCTGACAAATGGTAGTCCAGTCTTTTTTTGAAAGCTTCCAGTGTTGTATTCCATAACTTCTAAAGGCAAGCTGTTCCATTCGTTGATTGTCCTCACTGTCAGAAAGTTTCTCCTTATCTCTAGGTTTATTTATTTAGGGAATTTATATTGTCACCTATGTTCACATGGCCACTCAAGGCAGGTTACAGAATATAAAACCCCATATAAAAACAATAAAACTAATAAAAGAAGAGTCATATAATAAATTAATATACTAAAATCACCCCTTACCCTCGCCCCAGTGACAATATCTCAAACAAGCCATTGAATGGGCTCCATCCCATTCTGAGTTCCTGAGGCCTGCTGGCAGAACCAGGTCTTCAGCACTTTCTAGAAGAGGGCTAGAATGGGGGCCATTCTAATCTCTTGGGGATTATGTTCCAAAGAGAGGGAGCCACCATGGGCCTTCTTCTGGGCCCCACCAGGTGTATCTCCCTCAAGGATAGGACCCGCAACATTCCCTGCCTCCCCGCTCTGATAGATCGGGTAGATGTCACCAGCAAGAAATGGTCCCTCAGCTCAGATAACCTGGTCCTAAGCCATGAAGGGCTCTAAAGGTGACAACCAGCATCTTGAATTGCACCCGGAAGCAAATCAGCAGCCAATGCAGCTCCCAGAGGACAGGTAATACATGTGCACACTGGGATCTGCATAAAACCATGTGGACCACTGCATTTTGCACTAACTGGACCTTCTGGATGCTCTTCAAGTGCATCCCAATGTAGAGCGTGTTGCAATAGTTAAGACGGGAAGTGACTAGGGCATGAGTGACTGTGAGTAGGGATTGTTGGTCCAGCAAAGAGCATAACTGGCACACAACATGCAGTTGCACAGCCACCTGCACTATAGTTATGAACTGTTCATCCTTAAGCAGCCACTGGAGATAAGCAGTGTTGGAATGGACAGGATACTAGCAATTATTGGAAGGATATTTTTAAAAAATCTGTCTGTAAAAGGAACATCAAAGGAGTATAGGATGACAGTCTCCACCTCTCCTGAACCATAGGGACAGAGTCTTTCAGTCAATGGTATCTTTTCATACTTGCTGTACATGACGGCTGATGGAAGCACATGGCACCGTGTGAGCAAAAATGCTTTCGGATGGCTTGCTGACTCCAACTGGCTAAGATAGCTGGCAGGAGTAACAACATATCTAATGGTGTCTGGAGCCAGAAACAATGGAGCTTTCCCTAAGTCCGATTGCCTTTCAATGTCCTCTATCCTTTGTCACAAGGTTTGTTTTGCTTGGTCATAATCCAAGTATTGGATTGAGTATTTTAAACATTTAATTTTAAATGTTTTCTAGCACTTTACTTTTTATTAGATTGTAAACCAGAGTCACTGAATTAGTGAGAAGGGCAGCATAGAAATTTGATAAATAAATTAGCTTGAGGATCACAGATTAACCAGCTCAGTTTGATGGCTCTCCAAAATGGGTTGTCATCATTGAATTAAAGACCTCAGTTTGGACCTCTGCAATTCCTATTGGAAGCAGAGTATTAACAGAAATAATGGCAAGAGAAGAAACAGTAAGGTGAAATAATAGCTTTATTATTAATTTATTATCAGTTAAGAGAAAATATATGCAGTCCCCATCTCCAGTATATAACTGAGGCTAACTTCAATCTAATTTTACATTGCAGAAGTTCTGTTGCATAGTCTGAGAGATACAATTTTATGAGAGATGTAAAATATCCAGGGAGATGTTTGATGCATAATGGAGAAAAAAATGAGGAATAAATATCTAGGATGGCTCTGTTTATCTAGTTTGAGCTAGCTAGAAGAGTAAAAGACAGCCCTAACAAATTAAAATGTGATGGCAAATGTTGTCCTGGATTTCAGGAACAGCTGATCCATCAGGGACAGCTGAAGTGACATCTAGATTTATAAAGCTGAAGTGCCAAACATGAGTGACAGCTGACTTAGCAAGCATGGATGACACCTCTTCCACAGAGAATTAGAGACCAGAAGACAGAACCAAATAAGTGAAATGCCATTGGCATAAAAGACAGAAAATGTGGAGATTAAAGGTTATTCACAGAAGTATTTTTCTCTCCTTCAATGACTTTTGTCCTGTTTTGTCCTAGTATCTTGGATGAATCTGCTGTGTTGCAGGGGTAAAATGATCGCTGTGGTGGCCTTTGCAATCCTCCTGGCACTATTTATACATAGTTGACAATTTTCTATATTTTTCCTACTCTTCTGTGTTTTTAAAAGGCAACTTTGGGAAAAGTAGTATCACAGTGTAACCCTACATCCCAGGCTAAACAAATGTTGACAATGGGAAATTATGTGAAAGCACCAAATCTCCAGGATTTTTAAAAGGACTTTCTAAACTACTACCCTATAATTCATTGGGCTTTCTTAAATAATTAATCACTATCCTGGACTTAATAGCAGGTACTCTTGAAACAGAAAGTAACTCGTGAAAGTTTTGAAGATAATTCTAAAAATATATATATATGTTAAATATCAGTTATAAAGCAATATACATTCTATAATCTGAAAACCAAATGAATGATTAAATACTGCCACAAAAAGAAAGATTAAATATTCCCAGAAAGGTTGAGAGATCATTCCAAATAAGTAATTGTTCAATTTTGGGTGGGAATGTCTAGAAAGAACCAGCTTGCTATCATGATTAAGGTACCAGGTGAAAAACCTGGAGACTGTGAGTTCTTAGTCCTGCCTTTGGCATGAAGCCAACTGGCTGATCTTGAGCGAGTCTCTCTTTTTCAGTTTTAAAAAGGCAAAAACTAAACTACTTTTGAAATCTTGCCAAGAAAACTGTAGGAACTAATCCAGGCAGTCACCAAGAGTCAATACTGACTTGAAGACACACATACACAGAGGGAGAGAGAGAGAGAGAGAGAAGAACCTTCAAGTTTATCATTAACTTTTTACAGAAACATGGAACCAGTTGCTCCTTAAGGTAGCGCCTCAGATATTTAGGACTTGAAAATTAACTATTGAGGCTTATCTACATCTGTCTGCCCTTATTTGGGCTCCCATTTTATCCCTAAGAATGAAGCTTAGCATTTTATGAAGAAATAGTGTCTAAGGAGATTCTCAGTCATCCAGGTCATAGTTGTCCCACAGGTACTTTTTCAAAAGCAACTGGACTTTCCTCATTTTTCTTTGAAGATGTTTTGCTTCTCATCCAAGAACTTTCTTTTCAGAAGTTGCCTTTTGAAAAAGTACCTTTGGGATGAAGAAATAATGTTACCAAGACTTTAGCTTTTTATGAGCTATAAGAGTTCAGTACTTCTAACTGATCATATCCCGTGTTGGAGTGCAGTAGAATGAAATGCTTTTCATACTGTTCTATTGAGAACCTTACCAGCCATTAACTTGTGACCAAAATTACTATGTGCCTGTATTAACAGAAGCTTTACTGGGCAGCAACTGGGAAATTAAATTGGATTTAGTACAGTTACCAATCCCAAGAGTTACAGTAGCAACTTCTCGGCTGCAGCTTCTGATATAAACATCCTGACTGGTTAAACCGAGTTTGAGTACTCACCACATTATTTTTCTCATTCCTGGGGTGTGTGTTTGTATGAATCCAAATCTATACAGAAGCAGATATTTATTTGAAGAACTCAAATCAACAAGCTGGAATCAAGTTAAGACAAGATAAAGCATTCCAAAATTCCATTTTTATAGCCTAGGTCAGTGGTGGCTAACCTTTTTGGGCTCCTGTGCCAAAAATTGTGCACGTCCTGGCATTTGCATGCTTGCATGCCAGCACCCAGAAGGCAATGCGCGCGCCCTCCCATGCCCCCTGCGCATGCGGTATTACAGGAAATGATGAAACAGTCCTATTATTCGGCCTGCAAAACCTGCAGAGGCTTTTTTCAAGCCTCCGGGAGGCCAAAAAAGGCCTCAAACCAGCCGAAGATCAGCTGTGAGGCGCACGTGTGCGCAGTGAGGTTAGTCTGCCTGTGGCTCGCAAGCCGGCACAATTGGCTCTGCGAGCCACCTGACAGCATGTGTGCCATAGCTTCGCCATTGCAGGCCTAGGTAATAGAAAAGTTGATCAAATCATATATATTTCCTGTATTTTTCCTGTCCTTGCTCAAGTTAATTTGTCTGCAACCCATTTTGATAATTTCCTAATGCAGATCATTTACATGCCATTCTTCACAAATAAGAGCTCTACCTTTCACATCACAAACTTACACATTCGATGGAAAACTGAGTGGATTAAAATGCTCTGTGCAATGATGAGGCCACCAGCAAGTATGCAGAGGCAACACCTTGGTCCTTGATTTGAGAATGCAGAAGAGGCTCAGCAAGGAAATTGCCACTTATTATTAGCTTGTCGCACCTATAAAAGAGCCACAGAATGAAGAGAATGGAAGTGATTTACTGATGGCAACAGGGGTGCTCACACCAGGCTGGTGTACAGATAATTTCTCAGAGCAGTAGGAAAGGAATAACACATTGCCTTGGAAAGGATGGGCCCGAGACTTTAGAAGTGTCTAATACCTGCCTGGAGCAAAGGAATTAATATGGTGTATTCTTCCCTCTGCCATGTTCAACTTTGATAAATACTTAAAATGTATTTTTTTTTAAAGAAAGTCATTAACTTCTGAGATAGAATATTCAGCTCTCATCTTGGGAACATGTGAAGCTGCACTCCAATTTGTAACCAAATGTATACCCCATATTTTTAAATCAGAGACATGTATCTCATAAGGCTATAATACCTTATAAGAGAATTAAGAGATTCAACTCATTTGAATATTTCATTCATTATTGTGATCTTAAAGGAAATCTAGGGGATGCCTTTTCTAAACTTACAAGAGGGAGGGGGAGGAAAAAGAGAGAAGAAGAAGAAGAATGGGGACATTCAGCTGTACACTGAAGTAATGCAGATGAACTGGACACATATGTTGCACAATAGGCGATTCAGAGCAATATAGCACATGCTGTTTTATGATATGGAAAGCAATCAAATCTTATTTGCAAAAAATTCAGATCAATTGAATTTTAATGAGGTGCTGAAGTGTAGCATCCACACAGAATTCTGGGAATGTTTAAAATTAGTCCCATATTTGCCAGGAGACAGTTGGGTACATAAACTTTTTTATTTCTTTTTTATATATGATTCATGGGTCTGTTCGGACTGCAGATTGCTCTGCCATTCTGAGTTCAGCAATTTGAATAAATTATGCTGAAAATCACTCGATGGTTCATTTTGTGTGAAATTATATTTTCACTGGAAAGGTTAATTTTGAAGGGAGCTTGAATGGCTGGAAATTGTGCAGCTGGGGAGTCTGCATGTTCAGAAGGTAGCAGTTATTAAAAGCGATTGCATTTCCTCCCAGATTTCTCCTGAGACCAGAATCAGTGGAGATGTTAAACCTTGCTTGACACCCCAGTTGGATAATTGTGGGTGTGGGAGCTAATCAGCAGAAGATGTGTCCTCAATTTAAATCTTGTCAGTTAGTCAAGATTAGGGCTTCCTATATTGAGCACGATTAGGTTGGTTGCATATCAATGTGCTCGTACAGATGTCCACAAAGCCCAGATGTAGCAGTGAGAGTTTGAGCTCAGCAAAGGCTAAGAAATTAAACCACACCACACTAAATGGAGATTTTTAGCTGCCAGATTATTTTTTTAAAAATATTCCTTTTAGTATTAATTGTGTAACCATTGACAAAAACCACCCTTAAGTTAAGATACAGGAGCGAATGCAAAAAAAAAATCCTTTAATTTTAAAATGCATTCCTATATATACTTATTTTGACTCCACCGGTGCGAACCAAGGCTTTCTCTTGAGTATACATGCATCAGACTATGCTTTCAGCACAAATTGCAATCAGAAGAGGAAAGCAAGTCATAGAATGGAAATTTATGAACTACTGTTCAGAGGATACTTGCTAAACATTATTCCCCAATTTATTTACACTCCTGTTGCTTCAGGTTCTGTTTCATTTAAGTGCAGAGTACAAAATGTTAATTGATCAAAGGTTAATTGGTTAATTAACATTTTGTACTCTGCACTTAAATTGCCCCGTTCAAACCCAGTACAAGTCTTGCTCTGTGTATCCTGTGAATCTTTTCTTCCTTCCTTCCTTCCTTCCTTCCTTCCTTCCTTCCTTCCTTCCTTCCTTCCTTCCTTCCTTCCTTCCTTCCTTCCTTCTTTCTTTCTCTATTTCTCCCTTTCTTTTCTTTCTTTCTCCTTCTTCAAATCAAAGCATCACCTTGTGAAAACATGGAGTTTGTTATTCACCAAATCCATGAAGATCGGAAAGCCTTATAGTATAAATAGTATAAAAGCAAATATTTCACTGAAGGAGAGAAGCATGGAATTCATAAATTAATGACATAAATTGCCTATGATAGGTGACACTGTGATCTCATCAGGAAAGGAATTTTAGCCTGGCATGATCTCAGTGACTAATTCCAAAATGTGCAGTGAATTTTATAGTTCATCAGGCCGGCACTCTGCCATGCTTCTGAATTCCCCAATGATAAATATTTGTAACAGATTTCACATTGTAACACAAGGGCTTCTTTCAGAAGAGGTCAGTTTGTGTGGCAAAGACCCCCAAGGCTGGGGCAAATAAACAAAAAAGTCACCTCAGGTTCACCACTCCCAAAAGATTTCTGAGCCTGGTGATGCATACAGACTCCACTTGCTACTCACCAGCATTGCAATTTATGACCAGATGGTGATACATTTTGATTCTATAAACTTTTAGAGGTTGTTATGTTTTCCACTCAGTTTGTTAATTAAGTTTCAACATTTTTAATTTCTTCAGACATAAATAGTAATTTCCCATCTCTAAGGATTTTTACCAATAAGTACAGCTATATCATCTCAAATTCTTTGTCATCATAGAAAAAAAAAGTAATAACTTTGCTGATATTTGTTTGTTAGGGAGGTTTACAGCTCTATGCCTTCTTTGGAGTTGAAATATGTTTGCAAAAATATATTATGCAATTAAAATCCCTCTGCAAAAGATATTCTGAATTCTGTTTTTTTCCATACCAGTAACATAACTTCACCTAAAAATACAATTACTTATTTCATTCATGAATATGGCAATGAATGTTTTCAGTGGCACAACTCTGAAATATTTCCAAAGGTTTTATTAAGTATAGTAAAAATGTCAATTGCCTAATAAAATGATTTGTAGAAAGCTACATCTAAAATTGAGACAAAAGATTTAAGTTCGTTTCCAATTATTTCAATGCACATATGTATGCCTGTTAAAATTTATTTTTGCTCCAAGATTAAACTCATCATTGTGATATCAGATTGTATGCATCTTATTGAAAAAATGTAATTAATTCTAGAGAATTTATTGAATAAGATTTTTTTAAATTAAAAAAGTAATTAATTTCATCATTTAATTTTACTGTATATTGCTAAAGAATGGAAATATCTTATATTTAAACTAGTATGTTTTTCCTCTATAGGAAGTATGCACACTTGAATGTACATTATATATCCCAGTGTATTATTGTGCAAGAGAATGTATAGAAGAGAAGAAGACGTGTGTGTTCGAGAGAAAATGAGAAGGTGATCAGGTTATAAATCTTCATGCCAAATACACAGAGAAAGAAAGACTACACATTTTGATGGTATTAATTTGCACATTCTCCTTAGAATGCAGATATATCAGATGATTTTAAAATATACGACTAATTTAATAATTAACTAAGCCCTCTTCACTTCAGTAAAGCCCTTCCCAGAAGCCATAAATACTGCATTAGTCCTATTTCTGCCCAAAGGATCTTCCTTGTGAGAATGGGTGTAGGAAAAGCATCAAACTAGGTGACTGGTGTTGTCAGGAACAAATATGCCATTCATCTGTTCAGAAGCCACAGAAGGCCAATAACATGTTTGTGGTTAATAAGAAATTTTTATTGAAAATATCATAATGCCCTTAAAGAGATAAATATTTGGAATATTGCATGCAGGTCCCAGAGGTGCTTTTTCAAGATACAATTGGACGTTCTTGTTGTTGTTTTTTTGAAGATGTTTGTTTCTCATTCAAGAAGCTTCTTCAGCTTTGACTGGATAGTGGGCAACCAGAATCAAAATAGAGTTGGAAGTCTTCTACTCAGTCCCACGCTCAAGCAGGACATCCTATACTTTTTCAGACAAATGACTGTCTAGTTTCTTCTTAAAGACCTCCAGCACCCACAATGGCCAACAATGTTTGAAGGCCAGCTGTTCCACTGGTTAATTGTCCTCACCGTTTGGAAGTCTCTCTTCAATTCCAGGTTGCTTCTCTCCCTGATTAGTTTCCATCCATTGTTTCTTGCCCTGCCCTCTGGTGCTTTGGAAAATAAATTGAGCCCTTCATTTTTGTGGCAGCCTCTCAAATATTGGAATACGGTTATCGTGTCATCCCCCTAGTCCTTCTTTTCTCAAGATTAGCAAACCCAAATACTGCAACCATTCTTTATATATTTTAGCCTCCAGGCCTTTAATCATCTTAGTTGCTATTCCTTGCATTTTTTCCAAAGTCTCAACATTTTTTTTTTTTTATAATGGAAGGATTTATATTCTTGGAGGTTTATCTGTGTCTTCAGGGTCACCTGAATAGTACAAATGTGAGTGGAGCCTTCTTGAAACTGCTGAAAGGACTGTGTTGTAGACTGGAAATAGATGGTGCCTTATCCCTTCTTTTCTTTTGAGAGAGGGCTGTTCAATTTTGACATTTTGACAATTTTGACCCTTCCTTCAAACCAGCAGTCCTCTCTGTCCAAAATTTGAACATTGCTATTTTCAAAAAGAAAAGAACAATAAATGAAGCAACATTGTCACTCCATAAGTTGCAGAAATATCTGAAGAGCTCAGGGGGATCTTCAGCCAACACAACACATGTGCACACTTTAAACCCAAGACTATATTAAGGTAGAAGCTTGCCCACCAAGGATAAGCTGAGCAACGTGGCATTTGCAGTACAATGCAGTGAGACATGTGCATGTCTGGATGTACACTGGAGAAACCAAACAACCACTTCATAAATGCCTGGCCCAACATAGGGGAACAAAGGACAAGATTCAGCAGTCCATCTTCATTTAAAAGACAAAGGCCACTCTTTTGAATACAACGTATGGAAGGACAACATTGCTTCGTTTATTGTTCTCTGCTTTTTGAAGAAGGCAAAGTTCACCTGATATGAATTAATTAAAATAATCACGACGATTATTGCCCTTAATTTTCAAATGAAAATGAAAATTGTCAGCAAATTTTGGAGAGACCCTGAGGCTTTGGGTGGGTGGGAGATAAGGACAACCTTGGAGCATCAACTTCTATATCCCTTTTTGTTTATAGAATGAAGTTTCTGTGCGAGGAAAATAAAGAGGTGGAAAATACATATGTGAATATCACTACCTTAGCACTAATCATTCTGTTCACGTGAACTTTCTCTTCCACGGTTAGGTAAATGAATCAAGGCACTTCCAAAATATACAATGGGATTTTGGGCTATCAGGCATCATGTGCAGAAACAAAAAGAGGGCAAAAAGCTCAAACTCAATTATCAGGACTATATTTAGGGCTGGATAAAAGTAATTTGCGGGGTGTGTGCGTGTGTTTGTAGTACCAACTTTTTCAAAATGCTTTCCAGTACTTGGCTTATATTTTTGCCACGTCATTTCATTCTTAACGTTTGATTGAAATCAGCAGCAGCTGTCCTCCTTCGGTTTTGCAGGAGGGAAAAAAAAGAAGTCACACATCAAAATACTATTGAAGTCTTCTGAAGGATTTAAACTAAAGAAGGAAAAAGAAACAAGCAGAAAGCTCTGTCACGAAATCACAGCAAAACTTTAGAGACCTGAATGGGAGATCAAATAAACCCTGCAGCTGCTAACTGATTAACAGCATCCATCCAGAAGGCAGACTATCACTACAGTCAGAAGGTGGCCCTAGTGCTTTACATTTACTCCTTTGCGGAGTATGATGCAGTGATGATACCGCGAAGCAAACTTTTCTAGACCTTCCCAGGGTTCAGGAAGAGGGGAGCCCATAATATTGTTGATCAGCCCAGGCTCCTGCATTTCATGTATAAATGGAGTGATTTCAGCCTGCCCAGATAAGGTGCCTTGGGGGCATTACTCTTATTCTGGGCATTTGTCACAATCAAGAAGTGCTAAGCATCTGCTTAGACAGAAGATCTATGTGGATCACTCAGACCCTTCTCATTTTTATCCCTCTTCAGCTTATTTTTACCAAGACTTTTTTTCCCCTATATCTCTGTCATGCCCCTGTCAGAGTCTGAATCCAAGGAGGAAGCCGGACAGCTGACAGGAAGTGGGTGTGTGGTTCCTTTGGCTGTGGAGGAGGCGGTGGGAGTTATTTTATCCTGTGTTGTTATGGATTAACTTTGTTCCTAGCATCTTCCCAACCATGTGAGTTTTGCCGTGCCTTCAAGCCTAAGATTCTGGCTTCTGCCCTGCTAAACTAATTACTTCACTGTGGTTTGTTTGGACTTTCAGTTACAGTTTGTGTTGCTCATGTTTTGGACTTAATTTCCTGCACTCAAAAGCTGTTCCTGGAAAAGGTTTTGTCCAGCCAGAAGGTAACCTGGACATTGCGGGCAAAGCTGGAAATAATAAAAGGACTCTTATTGCTTATCTGACTGTGTTGCCTTTGTGACACGCCCTGGGTCATCACAATCTCTCTTTCTCCACACACACACACAAACATACACACAAATGGTACATAAAATACTTAAATACATAAAAATAATAAATAAAATTACTCTCCCGCATAATACATAAATAGATATAGCTACACTAGCATTCTCACAATAATATAATGAATTTCACTGGCCAACAAATTCATCTGACAATCAAAGAAGCACGTCACATGTATTTGAATATTAGCTACAGTAGGATAATCATGCTAGCTTTCAATTATCCCTATAGCAGGGCTGTGTCAAACTCCTGGCCTGCAGACTGAATGCGTCATGTGCTGGCCAAACCCGTGCCTGGTTTAGCAAAGGGGGAAAAAGCCCTGATATGTCATGTGATGCTGCCGTGATGACATAAATTTGACAACTCTGCCAGGGGTGGTATTCAGCATGTTCTGACCAGTTCTGGAGAACCAGTAGCGAAAATTTTGAATAGTTCAGAGAACCAGCAAATCCCACCTCTGACTGGAGATTTTACAGTATTTTTCCCCTGCCATACCCACCAAGCCACACCCACAGAACCGGCAGTAAAAAAATTTGAATCCCACCACTGAACCCTGTCCTATAGGCATTGATGACTAATAATGTTTCATAGATGTTTCTGGCTCATACTAATGTGATTTTTTTAAAAATCTTGTTGACAAGTATGGATCTTCTAGTAAAGTGTATATTATTCATCCAAACCAACGAATCTAAGCTAAGAGGGAAACTGAGCCCAATATACTCCTTTACCTCTTCTGTGAAACAGTCCTGTCATTTTTGGAATTAGAAAAGTTAAAACAAAGTTATACCTTTGCTCATGAATTTTTATTCTGGCATAAAGTAAGTGGATATTTGGGCTGGTAGAGAAAAACTACATTCAGCAGACAATTTTTGCTGCCAACTTTTTGCGCCCAGAATGAGTAAAAGAAGCCAACAATTTATCTGTTGTTGCTTGTGGCAAAAATTGACAATTCTTTCACCTGTATTTACTTTACATAATATAAATCAAGGATTTTCTTATTAATGTTACTGGCCACATTTTACACGTAACAGTTATATAATATTTTGCTAGATGCTTTCAAAATATAATTGCAGCACCTGAAATGTTTATGAATTATTATTTTAAGATTATATGTTTTAAGACAAACCTTATATTTAGAAATAAGAGCTGGACGTGCATGTGAAATGTTTGAAAAATCAATGCCCATTTGGTTTAGCTATCTTTTCTTCAAAGAAAGTAATAAGAAGGAGAGAAAGAAGGATGCACTGAATTACTAAGGGGAGCATTTCAATAATGACATACAATTAAATATCAGAATAAAAATAACACAGTTATAATCAATGTTTTGAAAAACAGCAGTTTCAAGACATTTTAGTTTGCTGCAGTCTCAGAAACGGTTTTGCAGCATCTTCCACCCATCCCCTAATATGGCAAGATTTTTTGGATTAAAGGTTCAATGGGAAATCATGCCCTCAGCTTCACAATCAAAAAAATCCATGTGTGGATCTTATGTTTTAAGTGCAATTGAAACAGAATGTCCTAAACATCCACTTGCTTGCCAGTGCCAGTGTTTAAAAGAAGGTACTACTCAAGAAAAACAAAATCAGTGTGGTTTCACATAATTCACAATTTCATATATTACTAAGACAACATGGGCTCTCACTACAAAGGAGTAATTTTTCAGCAGCTTCAGCAAATATTATAAAGAAGAACAGCGAGGAAAAAGAACATTATGCATTTTTCTTTGTCCTGTCCTTCAGGACATTTCTGAGGACTGGGTGCAACAGAAGATGGCAATTACTCCAAATAGTGATGATAATGAGAAGGATAAAAGTAAACCTGCTCAGAAAAAAACATCTTATGAAAAAGACTCTGAAAAAGACTCATGGTGGCATGGGCAAAGTCAATGGAAGTATAAGGAGTGATAAGGTAAGATATATCTGGTCATTGTGACCAAAGGAATTGTCTCTGTATTTGGTGGATGAAGAGGAAATGAGAAGAAAGTTGTCAAGGGCTTCAATTAATCCTCCAGGACCCTCCCTCCTACTCATTTATCAAACCCTGCTCTTCCTCTTCTTGCCTTTTTCCTCTCGATGTCTTTTAACCTTGTTAAGGCCAGTGGCCCTTATTGATTTTACATGGCTTTGAATTTAAAGAGAGACATCTTGAGTTAGTAAGGAATCGAAAAGGAATTTGGTGTTCTGTTCAGTGCCTAACCTGCCACTGAATGAGAAGCAGAGAGTTATACATTATTCTATAATACAATATGCAAACGAATTCAAAAATACTAAAGGAACACATCAGTGCTTAACACCCAACCTTCTGAACGGGGTCCTGCTGAGTGAAATGTATACCTCTGAGACAATTAGACAATAACTTTCTCAGAACAATCATGTTAGACCAATACTGTCTAATGACACAGAAATTTTGAAGTATCCACTACAGCAAAACACCGATCCACATTGTTAGGATTAATTAGCTTCCTATTAGCATATAGGCTTAATTCTTATAACTATTTCCAAGATTTGGCCCAATCTAATTATCTGGTGCTGGAGATGAAAGCCTTCTTTTTTAGATTTTCCATCTCTGGCAACTAAGAATTGCAATGATATACCAATAATCATGTTATGGATTAGCTCACCCAAACATGTAGAGAAATGTAATCTACTTCGCAAGTGGTGTAACATTCAAAGGGATTTTTAAAAATTTATTGGTATTTAAGCAGCAATTTAAGCATTTAAGCAGCAATTATATTAATGTAATAAATTTTGATTCATTTAAATTTCTGCATACTTTTTACTTGATATATATATGATTAATGGATAAATATATTTCCTGATCCTAACTCAGCCTAAACCCTGTTGACCATTCGTTGTCTTTGATTTTTCTTGTATCTAATCATATTACTCCCTTTACTGACCTTGACTAAACTAAGCACAGCTGGCACCAACCTGTGGTGAACTTTAGGGGCCATCCAAGAAGAAGGCTGTAGCAAACAATTTATGTTGTATGTCCAAACAAATTGGGTGGATGAAGAAACTGAGCTCTACTTCAGAACATTTTTAATTATTTATTTTTACTTTTTCCTCAGGGTACTATAAATTGGACAAATATATAGCAGCATCTTTAGATGCTAATATACAGCAGATCAGTCTTATTCGTGGTTGAATAATATTTTTGGGACTGACAGCTATATCTCTGAGGGAGATGGAGAGTTAAGAAATATGAAATATAAGTAGGTAAATAAATAAATAGTCCTGTTGGTATAATGTGAAGGCTGTGCAGAAAAAATAAAGCAAGGACAAGACTATGAGACTTAGTTCTCACATGCAGAGGAAGACAAACTGGCCTTTCCCAAAATAAGAAACAGATGGAAATCAAAAGGAAATAGTGGGAGAAACAAGAACAAATAACTTTATTAGATTTTCAAAAGTAACTATCTTAAGAATATACTGGAATTTGCCATTATACTAGATAGAATTTGTGTCAGATCTACGAAAGCAGAGGTGGTATTCAACAGGTTCTGACCAGTTCTGGAGAATTGGTAGCGGAAATTTTGAATAGTTCAGAGAACCAGCAAATCCCACCTCTGACTGGAGATTTTACACTATCCTTCCCCTGCCACGCCCATCAAGCCACGCCCACAGAACCGGTAGTAAAAAAAATTTGAATCCCACCACTGAACCAATGGAAGGTTTGATCCAGGAAAGAGGAGAAATTGGAATTACCGGTCTTTATCTGTTTGTATCCCACTATACTAAAG